>NW_012150840.1:17323047-17364347 GCF_000956105.1 Propithecus coquereli | reverse complement strand
GAACTCCTGAGCTCAAACAATCCGCCCACCTCGGCCTCCCAGAGTGCTAGGATTACAGGCGTGAGCCACCGTGCCCGGCCCCGATAGGGAATTTTTATATAATTAAAATTACCACTGGGAAAATCCCTTAAATTTTCTACAATGTACATTAAATGTGACTCATCAGAAACCAACATACCATTGTTTAGTAAATCCAACAGACAATTTATCCTTAGCATTAAAACAGGTTACTCTTTATTGAGTATCAGATAAAGGCATTGGCTTGTGTACGGGAGCAATGTTGTACAAAAAATACGTATCCAAACTGTAGATTCCCACTCCATGAAGTGAGATGTTTATGGTATGAGGAGCAAGTGGAAACTGAGGCCAGCCAATGGAATAGCAGCATCCTGTCTCCCGTCCCATGCTCCCCTCTAGGAAATGTGCTCACCGAATGGGATGGTGAGCAGAATTGTTTGCACAGTGAAATTCTCTCTCTTATTTAGGTTTATATTTATTTTTATGAAACATACGCAGTTGAAGATGTATATAATGAACTCATGATCTGTCTTTTACAGAAAATTATGTAATCCAGAACATTTACATGAGAGCGATCCCCCTTGGTGTAAATGTCTACCATACATTTTTCTAAGTCAGAGGTCGGCAAACTATGACCTATCTGTTTTCGTACTGCCCCTGGGCTAAGAATAGTTTTTACATTTCTAAAGGAATGGAGGGCAGGGGGAATCAAAAATACTTTGTGACACATGAAAATTATATAAAATTCAAATTTCAGTGCTCATAAAGTTTTATTGGAACACAGCCACATTAATTGATTTCATGTTATTTATGGCTGCTTTCATGCTGTAATGACAGAATTGAGGCCGGGCGTGGTGGTTCACACCTGTAATCCTAGCACTCTGGGAGGCCAAGGCGGGCAGATCGTTTGAGCTCAGGAGTTCAGGAGTTCGAGACCAGCCTGAGCAAGAGTGAGACCCCGTCTACTAAAACAATAGAAAGAAATTAGCTGGACAACTAAAAATATATATATAAAAAATAAGCCAGGCATGGTGGCACATGCCTGTAGTCCCAGCTACTCAGGAGGCTGAGGCGGGAGGATCACTCGAGCCCAGGAGTTTGAAGTTGCTGTGAGCTATGGTGACACCACTGCCCTCTAGCCCGGGTGACAGAGCAAGGTCCTATCTCAAAAGAAAGAAAGAAAAGAAAAGTAAGTAATTAGAGCTGTCCAGAAAGATGTCTGTATAAGAATGCTTATAATAGTGAAAATTTGAAATATGCTCAATATCTAGCAACAAGAAGTTGGTTAATGAAATTCATATATTTTTTCAACAAATGGTTATTGAGCACTGTTATTTGGCTGCACTAAGTACCAGCCTTTGTGGAACTTGTATCCTACTTGGTATGCCATAGCCATATAGTGGAAAACTATAGCCACTGAAAGTCACGCTTTACAAGAACAGTCAAAGACATGGGAAAGTACTTATACTGTATTTAAGTGAGAAAATCCAATAATAAAACTGCATAGTAACCTAATTATGTATAGAATGTTTACATATAAAAAAATTGGAACGATGTGTGTACCAAAATGAGAATAATGAGATTATAATTGGTGTTTATTTGTGCTTTTCTGTATTTCTGATTTTTTAACATTAAAAATCTTTTTAAGTCACTTTTTAAGAAAAGAATAAATGTTTCTTTTTGTTTTTTTTAAGATGATACTCTTTGACCTGGTAAGTCTATCTCTACCTGATACTTAGAATGCAGATCTAGGAACAACAACATTGACTCACAAAAGGGTCATGTTAATGAAATTATTTTATGTAATAAAATACTATAGCCACTACAAATCATGTTTTAGAGGAATATTTAATAATTGGAAGAAATGTTCAATATGTTAACTGAGAAAACCAGCTCAAAAAGAGTATGCCCATTTATCAATGTTTTTAAACTGTGGATGTACATGGAAACTGCTGAAAGGTTATTATATTCATATATTTTCCAAATTTTCTATAGCCTGCATAAATTGCTCTTTTAAAGAAGGCCTTGGTGCTACTTTTTGAAAGGGGATTAGGTAAGGCACACACTGGATTCAGCAGCAGCAGCTTGGTAAAGTGTCATACCCAGTTTTGTAGATGTCTTGTTCCCTGATCATTCCCCGACCAGTGCAAAGCCCTTATGGTTTCTCTGAGCTTCCTCTTGCTTTAAAATACATGCGGTTAAGTGGATCCGCTCACTACTCTTTGCTTATTTCAGTGGATCCTCTTGCCTGTTGCCCATTTGCAGTCCCCCAGATCTGGTTCCTAGAAGGGTCCCAGGCCCTCAGTGATACATGGATATATTGCTACACAGGACAGACTTGGCTTTCCAGTGTTCTCATTTTCTCAGTATCTTTTTCACTAAGATAAGCTGGTCTTATCCCATTTATCTTTTCCCTTAATCTACAAACTTGGTTTATTAGAGTAGAAGAAAATTATAAGGCCCTACCCTAGGTGGGTTAAACTAAGGGAAATGAGGACGGTAGTGAGATGGAAAGGAGCCCAGGGAGTGACTTGGTCTTAGCATGAGTGATGCTAAAGGGGCTGCTCAGGAAAGATATTTCACCTGTTTCCTCCGTTTCAAAGGTTACAGTGGAAAAAGCAATGCAAATCTAGTTTTTTAGCCTGGATAGTACATTTTTATTGATTTTCCTTTTGAGCAGCTATCTACTCTATCTAAATTTGAGCTTTCACAGGGATAGGTTTGTTGGCTCTCAATTAGTTTTATTGTTAATAGAATTCTTACTAAGATAAGATGGTATATAGTAGATGGAAAGTGAAATCAAGTGGCTATTGGAGAAGCTAAATCTTAGTAACAATTCCAGCACTTAGCTGTGTGACCTTGAATAAGTCACTCAGCTGAGCCTCCATGAACCTTTTTTTTTCTTTTTTTTTTTTGAGACAAGAGTCTTGCTTGGTTGCCCAGGCTAGAGTGCAGTGATGTCATCATAGCTCCCTGCGACCTCAAACTCCTGGCCTGGGCTCAAGCGATCCTCTTGCCTCAGCCTCCCAAGTAGTTGGGACTACAGGCATGCACCACAATGCCCAGCTAATTTATTTATTTATTTATTTATTTTTGTAGAGACGAGGTCTTGCTATTGCCCAGACTGGTCTTGAACTCCTGGCCTCGAGCAATCCTCCTGCTTCGGCCTCCCAAAGCTCTAGGATTATAATCGTGAGCTACTGTGCCCTGCTCAGTGAACCTTTTTGAGCCTCAACATCTGTAAGGAAGTTTGACCAAGTAATCCTTGTATTACCTACCAGTTCCGCAATGCTGTATTTTTCAAATGAGAATTTAATCTCACAGGCTGGATAAACGGCAAGCAAAGCTACCCAATGGGCGAGATTTCTGGTAAGGAAATAAAGTGTTAGCCAAAGTAAAATAAGGAAGAACAAAGCAAAACTGGAACTTCCAGCTGAGCACGGTGGCTCACGCCTGTCATCTTAGTACTCTAGAAGGCCGAGGTGGGTGGATTGCTTGACCTCATGTGTAAAAAGATGTTCATCACAATGTTGTTCATGATAGTGAAAAACTGGGAACAGTTAAGAGTTTGAACCCTTTTGATACTAGTAAACCCAAATGTTAATCAGTACCAAAAGGGTTAATTGAATTATGATTCAAACACACTATGGAATATTAATACTATGCATCCCTTCACAAGAATGTATTGACATGAAAAGGGCTCCAAGATATATTGGTTAGTGAAAAAAAAATCACAAAATCATATGCACAGTGTAAATATGGATATGTGAAACTTATGCATATGTAAATGAATATGTAGAAACTAATGTGTAAAAACTAAAGACTATTATGTGTAGGTGCACATGTTTGTAAATGCATGGGGGACAGATACATCCAAACAATAGTGGGGAGAAGAGAGATTAGGAGGTGGTAGAAGGCACTTTATATACATTTGTGTTGTCTGATTTTTTATGAGAATATATTCACACATTACTTATATAAATTTAAATTTTTAAAATTATGCACAGCAAACTATAAAGAATCATATACAGTAATAAAAAATGGAGGAAATTCAACCTTTCCCAATCTCTCAGGAAGTTTTCATGTTATAAATAAGATCTGGGCCAGGTGCAGTGGCTCATGCCTGTAATTCCAGCACTGGGAGGCCAAGATGTGAGGATTGCTTGAGCCCAAGAGTTCGAGACCAGCCTGGACAACATAGTGAAATCCCATCTCTACAAAGAACAAAAATATTAGCCAGGCATGGTGACATGCACCTATAGTGCCAGCTATTCTGGGGGCTGAGGCAGGAGGATCGCTTGAGCCCAGGGGTTCAGGGCTGCAGTGAGCAAGACCCTGTCTCTACAAAATAAATCAATTAGAAAATTTAAAAATAAATAAGATCTGATAGTGGGTTAAAGCAGCCATTCTGAGTTGCTACTACAAAGGTTCTAGTTCTGGTCTCTGGGTCGGATTCTCTGGCTAGAGAATGTATGATCACACCTATCCAGGCAAGAGAACCACCTGTCATCTTGCTTTTGTTTATCCTGAACTCAGGTAGCTTGCTGTGCCCATAAACCTTGGTCTACGTCCCCCATAAACACACCAATCTGGGCTTTGGTTGCTAAGGCAATCGAAAGTCAACCTTAAGGTTGGGCCAACTTGTGAGTCCATAGTCTTCCCTGAAAAAGATTATTCTTCTAGGGACATGGCTGGGCAGGTAGCATTGAAGAACACAAGGCCCTAAGATTTATTATTTCTGTTCACTCTGTGGTGATGGCACAGGGGAGGAGAGGTGAAATCTCTGCTGTTCTTGGCACACTGAGGGGTGTTTGTGAACATGTACATTTCCTGGTTGCACTGTGTGTTTCCTTTTCTTGTTAGGTATTAATGTCCTATCCCCAAAAGTGAGATTAGGCCTACAAGTATGGCCACTAATGACGATCTGCTTCCATTTGCTCTCATCAACAATTATCGAGCACTTCCTGAGAGCCGCCGGATATTGGACCTACAGGCTTTGCTTCTTCGTCTTTAAGAGGGGCACAGCAGAAAGGCTTCCGGCTCAACAATAGGAAAATAGTGAACAAACTCCTCGCCTGTTTCTGGCTGTGGAAGATTTTTCTCTATCTCTGAAGACAGTCATGCTATGTCTGCGTTATTAACCAACTCTTCCTGCCTTTGGAGGGGTCACGTAGCGAGAGAATTGCCGAAAGGAATGAAATAAACATCAGTGTTGCTGCCGTGGTCAGGCATCGAGCCCTTGTTGGTTATTCATGCAGCAACTGTTGAGCATCAATGAAGTGAGTCACTGTGTCAGGTGAATGTAACAGGCACTGTTTCTGCCCGTGGGTCCTACCGTGCGTAGGGAAAACATCTACATAAGCAGGCAGTTACCATAAAGTCTGTTGTGATGGGCCAAGTACAAGGTGCAATAGGAGGGGCGTTTAACCCAGAGATGGCAAGGATGGGATTCCTGTAGGAGGGGACACAAAAGCTGACAAAAAATGAACTAGAGTTAGCTTCACTACCTGCCTGTTTGTCTAAAGGCCACTTATTATCTCCATTATTGTTTCATTGGTCGTGTGGGAATAACAGCATCTGGAAACTTTTGAACACCTTTTTAACCTTATTAGTTTATGATTCTGTATGACTCACATGATAAAAATCATTTATTTTGTTCATAGCCCTTAGTACTATCTGCTTTTATTTCTTTTGTTCACTCTTTAATATCCGTGTCCTCCAAAGAATGAACTCGCTAAGGCCAAGCCTTTTTTCTCTGTCTTACCAAGGGCTATTTCCTTGACCCCTAGAATAGTGCTTGGTACATAGTAGCTGCTAAATAAAATACTGTTGGATGATTAAAGAAAACTTCCTTCTCATACTCCTAAAGCTTCATTGTACGTCACAAGAGTCCCTTGCAGATAACTGGCGGTGGAGGGTGGGAGGCAGTATCATTTCGCATTTGCACATATCCAACAGCCTTTTGCTAGGGATTCATTGCATATCCTGAGTGGGAATGTAGCTTGAAAAGGCATTTCTAGCATCACCAGCCAAACCTCATCCAAATACTCCTCATGCTGTAATCAGGGATCATTCCACTGTCAGACACAAACCTATTACAAAAAAACAACCAAGGGCAGGAAATGCAACCAAGCCTCTCTGGGAACTAGACTCAGGAAAGACATCAGGACCACAGCAGCTGCCATATTCCCCTCTCCCCTCCCACTCCCTCTGTGTTCTCAGCTTCCTGTCTGCATGTCCGCTTCCTTCTTGTTGCAGCCCTCTCTGTTGGTTTTTACTTGCACAGGGCTCCCCCACATGGCAACTTCAGTCCCCGACGTTCCAGGTTGGTTGCATATAGATAACCCAAATCCAAATTGCTGGAAGAGAATCAGCTTGGCATTCTTTGGGTCAGTTGTCTACCCCTAGACCAGTCACCTGTGGCCAGGGAGGCAGGGACACTTGATGATATACAGGACTTAACTCTTCTAAACTAAACAAAGGACAATAGATGGATGGAAGGAAACGATTAGTGGAAGAAATGATTGGCATCTCTATTGACATTCATTGTACAAATTTCCCTTCTAGAATGAAGTGCTGGAGGATATTAACCCCGATCGTTAGACCAGGAGATCATAGAAGCGGAGCGTGTCTGTGACTCTCTTCAGTCCCCTCCCCCAGAGGCTGCTCCCAGGTCCTCCCCCAGACAAGATCCGCCAGTGTCCCCGCGTCATCGCCCCCGCTTATCACCTCTCGGGCTCTGTCAAAAGGTTGGAGAAGAGGGTGAGGCATCTGGTGCCCCCACTGCCCCATTGCTTTGGAGACCAGAGGGAATTGAGGTGCTTTCAGCCAGAAAAATATAATTTAAGGGCTTGGCATCTGGCTGGGAGCAGGGAGCTGTGTTGCCATGGCAATGCCTCGCTTCATTTAACAGCAGCATATCCCTGAGTTTGGTCACATCCACACTCAGGCACATAGCACCCTGTCAGCAGCCCCCGCGACGCACACGCGCGCGCGCGCGCACACACACACACACACACACACACATACAAATACACACACGCACACACACACGCGCACACACACACACACACGCACGCCCCTCCAGCAGAAATCCCTCAGCAGGATGCAAAGCCCATTCCTTGTGCTTGTAGGTGTCTCCTCCCGTCAGAGACACCTACACTCCCTCATACCCTTTCCTACAACACCATGGCCAATCATGCAGACTCCAAAACACGCCCCCAGACGGCACAGAGCACTCGGGGGATCCAGAGCGTGGTATGAGCGCAAACTCTCCTCAACAGCCCCACGCCGCCTAGAAGGCTGCTGGGGTCCAGATGCTTTTCCAACATCCCTAACGTACGGCTGCATCTCCATCTTCCTTTGTAAATCTCCTTTGTATGTCATCTCCAACCCTTTCATAATGCCCAAAAGGACAGGAACGAGGGACAGGAGCAGTGGTGGCCACTGGTGTACAAATGCTTCTCTGTTTTCTTGAGAGGACGAGGGCCAGCCTCTGGCATAAGGTACAAAGGGCCAGAACCCTGAATATTCTGTTTCTGCCCCTCCCTTAACCCAGGCAGTGGTAGACAGGATGGATTAGAGCAGAGACACTTGAAGGCACAAGAATGTTTATCACAAAACTATAGTAGTGAAAAACTGGAAATTGCCTAAATAGCCACTAACAAGGAATAGACAAGTTGTGGTGCATCTGTGCAATGACGTATGCTGCGGAGGTTTAACAGTCATGTAATCTGCACGTAGTCATGCAGATTATGCATGTCAGCACGTAAAGTATGACCCTACTGATGCTTTTTAACATTATGTAGTTTAGGCTGGGCGCAGTGGCTCACTCCTATAATCCTAGCACCCTGGGAAGGCGAGGTGGGAGGATCTCTCGAGGTCAGGAGTTCGAGACTAGCCTGAGCAAGAGCGAGACCTCATCTCTACTAAAAATAGAAAAGAATTAGCTGGATGACTAAAAACAGAAGAAAAAAATAAATAAATTAGCTGGGTGTGGTGGCGCATGCCTGTAGTCCCAGCTCCTCAGGAGGCTGAGGCAGGAGGATCACTTGAGCCCAAGAGTTTGAGGTCGCTGTGAGCTAGGCTGACGCCACAGCATTTCAGCTAGGGCAACAGAGTGAGACTCTGTCTCAAAAACAAAAAAAATTATGTAGTTCTACACACATGGATATTCATAATGTGTAGAAAAAGGTATGAAAGTGTGGGATCAAGAGAGGGGTGATGAAGACTGTTTCAGTTATCCTTTGCTGCATAACAAACCACGCTAAAAACCTAGTGGCTTAATACAGCAATAGCTTATTATTTTTCCTGCTTCTGTGGGTTGACTAGGTAGCTCCTCTGCTGGGTTCCCCTGAATTCAAAGGGTGCTGGCTGTCAGCCAGGCTGCCCCAGGCCTCCACATGGCCCTCCATCATCCAACAGGCTAGACTGGCTTCTGTGGTGTCCCAGGGCTGCATTCCAACACCAGGACAGCAGACGCAGCAAGACTTCGGGAGGCCGAGGTCCTGGAGCTCAATAACATCATGTCTGTCACACTCTATTGGTCAAAGCGAGTCAAAAGCCAGCCCAGTTTCAAGGGGTGAGGAAGCAGACTCTACCTCTTGGTGACATGCCTGGAACATTACATTGCAAAAGGCCCAGGGTGGATTGGGGGAGAGAGAATTTGTGGCCACTAAACAAACAACCATGGGCACCTTTCACTTTTTACACTATGCAATTCTGCTCTATGTGCTCATGTATTACTTGTGTACACCTGAAGACAGCATAAATGAAAGGGCAAATCTAGGAGACACAAGCATGATGAGGACTTTGTTGACACATAATTTAGATAGAAAAGTCAAAGATGACCTCAAGGTTACTAGCCTGGGATTCTAAATTATAGCGAACTTTTTGGTTTTTCAAATTAACTGCGAGGAAATGGAGATTACAATATCCAAGGGTAGAGAGGTGACAATACTCAGTAGGCGAGAAGCATGAATCTTAATGAGCATGGGAAGAAAGGATAGCTATTTCACCGGATCCCAGTTTTATGTGAAATAACTGCAATCAGCCTTTGAAAGAGCTATACATATGAAAGAGATGTGTATATATTATCACTGAGCTGTTGAAACGGATGGCAGGACTCTTCGTTCTCTGCTAGCTCACTGCCACTGCTTGCTGGACATTAAGTAAGTTCCAGAACCACATTCCCAGTCAAAAAATGGAATGAGCCTCCCTGATAGGGTATTTGTTTTTGTTTTTATTTCAAAATATTAATTAAGGGGGTACAGTGTTTCTGTTTCAAGGATATCTCATATAATGCTTAAGTCAGGGCATTTGATGTGCCCACCACCAGAATAGTGTTCATGGTACCCAACAGGTAAGTTTGTATCCCACGCCCACCCTCCCATCCTCCCCTCTCCTGGGTTTCTTGTGTCCTTTATGTTGCTTTGTGCCCGTGTGTACCCATCTATTAGCTCCCACTTACTAGTGAGAACATAGGGTGTTTGGTTTTCCATTCCTGAGCTACTTCACTTAGGATAATGGTCTCCAGTTCCCTCCACATTGCTAATCCCTGATAGGGTATTTGGTTTTTTGTTTTTTTTTTTTTTTAGACAGAGTCTCACTCTGTTGTCCGGGCTAGAGTACTGTGGCATCAGCCCAGCTCAAACTCCTGGGCTCAAGCAATCCTCCTGCCTCAGCCTCCTGAGGAGCTGGGACTACAGGCGCACACCACCATACCCAGCTAATTTTTTCTATTTTTAGTAGAGACGGAGTCTCACTCTTGCTCAGGCTGGTCTTGAACTCCTGAGCTCAAGCGATCCTCCTGCCTCAGCCTCCCAGATTGCTAGGATTACAGGCGTGAGCCACCATGCCCAGGCCCTGATAGGGTATTTGTTAAAAAAAAAGAAGAAGAAGAAGAAGAAGAAAGAAAAAGACAAGAAAGTGATGATTTCTTTTACATTTATACAATATTCCTGCAAAGATGGTTTGGTCCATCAGCATGAGTGATAATACCAAAATAATTCCCTCAAAGGCTTGGAAAGAGAGGGCCAGCAAATAAGAAAATGAAATATTTTTTCATCCTCAAAATGGCAGTATGTCCTGAGTGAGGGCCCGGTCTGTGTGGAGCACTGTGGAAAGCCCCAAGTCAACAAAGAGGTCCCAGGACGCAATAGGAGGGGCGGAAGAATAAGACTATCAGGAAAACACTGGAGACGGAGAAGTCACCTGGGGCACAAACCCCACAGGGAAGAAAGGCGTGTGTGCCTGGGACAGGACCACAGACTTACGTAAGGGAAGGATGTGAGGGAGGTAGCTTCTGCCTCAGTCTTGACGTTTCCTTCCTGTGAAGAAAGGTTAATGAGTGGAACTTCTGGAACTCTCTCTGTCCCACTGCCCCCTCCTCCCCTGGTGGGTATGGGGGAGAAGCAGTGACTTGCTCCCTGTGGACTTTGGGAAGAGTCCCTGGCCCTCCTCGCCTCAGACCCACACCTTGTCTCTGTTGGGCACGAGCCCCCCTGCTGCGTGGACGTTCTCCCCTCCTTCACGTTCCCACTCTGTGCAGGGAGGTCTGTGTTCAGCCTCGTGTTCCTTGGGACTGTGTGGTAAGTCTGCCTAAATTCTGGGGTTCGGTATTAGCAGGCTCAGTTGGCTGAAGACCGAAGGCTGCATCCTACAATTTGACCTCTTATCACTAATAACAGTGATAGTTCCCCTTCCCCATTTACTTTGTTTTATTTCGTGACTGCAAAACCCAAGAAGGAAATAGGAGTACTATTTATTAGGAGGCCTCTTGAAGCCTGTATTAGTTATTTATGCTGCAAATGCCTCCAAACTTAGTAACTTAAACTGATAAATACGTATGATGTCACATGGTTTCTCAGGGAGCAGCTTGCCTGCGAGGTTTACGAGGCTCAGGGTCTCCCACGCAGCCGCAGTCACGCTGTTGGTCGGGTGGCAGCTGTCTGAAGCCTGGTGTGGCAGGAGCATCGGCTTCCAACCTGGCTGTTGGCAGAAGGCCTCAGTTCCACTCCACGTGGGCCGCTCCACAGAGTGGCCCAAGTGGCCCCACGAAATGGCAGCTGTAGTGCCCCAAGCAATGACCCAAGTGACCAAGAGGAGGAAGTCAGCATGCCTTCATGACCTAGTTTCTAAAGTTGCACACCATCACTTTCGCTTGATTTTTTAGCAGCTCGTCTGTGAGTCCAGCCCAGGAGGAAATTAGGCTCCACCTCTTCAGGAAGGTCTCAAAGAACTTGAGGATCTTGCTGAAAACCACAGAGCCCTCAACAAGGGAAAAGGGACTCAGCTCTCACACAGAAGCAAGCCAAGAGTGGAGAAAAAGAAGTCATCCATTCAAACGCCTTTTTTGAAAACCCGCTAACTGCAAGGCTTTATGCTGCATATTCCCTGTAAAGGCAGAAATACTGCTCTTTTTTTTTTTTTTTTTTTTTTTTTTTGAGACGGAGTCTTCCTCTGTTACCTGGGCTAGAGTGAGTGCCATGGCGTCAGCCTAGCTCACAACAACCTCAAACTCCTGGGCTCAAGCAATCCTGCTGCCTCAGCCTCCCCAGTAGCTGGGACTATAAGCACACGCCACCACGCCCGGCTAATTTTTTCCGTTTTTAGTAGAGATGGGGGAGCCTTGCTCTTGCTCAGGCTGGTCTCGAACTCCTGAACTCCTGAGCTCAAGCGATCCTCCTGCCTCGGCCTCCCAGAGTGCTAGGATCACAGGCGGGAGCCACCTCGCTGGCCCTTTTGCTCAAGCTCTGATCATCCTTGGGCCCCAAACTTTGGGAGATGCTCTCTCCTCTGGCCACACCCCTCCCTGCGGGCTCAAGGGAAGTGCCTGCCCAGAGCCCTTGACCCCCTTCTAGTACCCCCTTGAGTACCCAGGACCCCAGCATCCTCTTCCCAAGTGGCCCCAGCCTGATTCCTGGGCCTGCGCAGGCTTCATCCTCAGGTTCATCTTCCCACCTGTGTATGAGCCCCAGGCCCACGGCAGCTCTTCGTGGGAGGGTGCAGAGAGGCTGGCCGGGCAGGCTGGGGTGTGCAGTGTCCACATATGCAGTATGGCACAGAGGCAGGGACGGGAAGGGAAGGCGGCCTGGCTGGGAAGGACACGATGACTGCAAGTCAAGCTTCCCACAGCACATCAGGGGGCAATCCTTTTCTTCCTCCCCTGTCTGTAATTCTGCAAGTGGGCCTCAGCCCGCCGTGAGGGGCCGTGGCTGCCTCAGTTGCATCCCTTTGCCGCTGCCCAGGACAAGCTGTCCCTCAACAACAGGCAGGTGTAGTGCCACTTCTGAGTCCAGGTCTCCCTCTAGTGACCAGACAAGGGACAACAGCCAGAAGCTCCTTGCTGCTCTCCCGAATGGACGCCTCTCCCAGAATTTACTTCCCAGAACATAGATCTGATTCCCTTGTTCTTTGCTTAGAAACCTCAAAAAACAAAGAGCACAACCTCCCAAGCTCACTCCCTTCCCACCTGCATTCAGGGAGAAGATGAGGCCAAGTCCTCTCCCGGTTACACTACACCAGGTGTCTGCAGGAGGCCCTGCTCGTTTCTGAGCCAGCCCGTACTTTCAGAGCCACTCAGAGCCAGCGTCTGCCACACACACACACACACACACACACACCCCACAACTCCCTCTACCGCCTCTGTTACACACACACACAAATGTGCACACCACTGTGCCACACACACACCCCCTCCACTGCCGCAGCTGCCACACCGTGCACACCACACCGAACACACCATAGGTTCTGGTGCCTCTCTTCCTTTGGTTACTCCTCCACAAAGACTCACATCATGGCTTCCTCTCCTCTCCTTGTGCCTTTAAACTCTGACCCCCTGAGGGAGAATTAATGGCCCCCAGCTGGGTTTCCCAAGCACTTTCGTGGAGAGCAATCACTGACATATATTAAGCACTAGGCATTATCTCATTTAACCCTGAGAGATAACCCTACAAGCCAGGTGCTATTATCATCCTCATTTCACAGATGAGGCAACGGAGAGGAGAGGGATAAGGTCTTGGGCCCAAGCTGACATGGATAGCAAGAGCTGCGCGGTACCCACGTGCTCTCTCTCAGCCTCTGGGCCACCTCCCAAAGCACGGCTTAGCTAGGTGTCCTTGTTTCCTGCCCCCTTGAGAGCTAGAGAGAGGCCTGTTCTCTTGCCTTCGAATCCCCAGCAGGAAACACACCCTGCCGTGCTCCGTGCCTGGTAGGTTCTCCAAGCATTTCCCAAACTGAATGGCAGACAGGAAGGGTTAACTTTGCCGTCTACAGTTTTTCTCAGGTCCTTCGGGTCTCAACTCTGATTCTAAATCTCCCACCTAAGGTTAAAACTCCAGTTTCTCCTCCTTTTTGCAATGTATTTTTTTTAAAAAATCTTGTTCCCCTGACATGGAGCCATCCAGGCATACTAATCCAGCGAGGGCAGAAGCTGCGAGCATAGTTTGCAGTGTCAAGAACACTGGACTGAGGAAGGGTAAGAAACAGGGCCTTGCCCATCCATCCCCCGTCTCTAAATTATCACCCCAGCCTGGCCAGGGCCCTCAGAGTTTGTGCTGGCACCACCGGGTGCTCCCTTAGGACACCAGTGTGCCTCGGGCTGCCCCGCTGATGCCGGGCCCACAGTCCCTGAAGCCCTTTCCTCCCCCTGCAGGGCCAGCCTGCCCTCAGCCCTCCTCCGTCCTTCCCCTCTCCCTGCCTTCCTGCTTTCCTTCTTTACTCTCTTTTCTCTAATTTAGGCAACATGTGTTACATAATCACTTTTTTGTCCACCTGGAGTGCTCAAGTTGCTAGGTTGCATCCGTTTCTTCCGTTTTTTTTCTTCAAAATGGAAATATAGGGTCTCTTTTTCCTTCCTGATTATGAAAGTAATACAGTCTTGTAAAAAATCCAAACACATAAATGTTTAAAGTAGGAAGTGAAAGTTGCCAGCCATGCCAATGCAACAAGAGAACCACTGTTTTCATTTTGGTTTCTAACATACCAAATTTGCATGTGTGTGCATGAGTTTGCCATTTCTCATAAATGGAGATCCATGTCTCTCTCTCTCTTTCTGTCTCAGTTGAAATGACAATGCTGCTACAAGGTCTTGGCCAAAGACCACCCAGATTCATTCCAATGGAATTCTCTATCTTCTGTTGGTAAGGAATAAGAATAGGGACTATTGGAACCTTTGGTTCCAGAAGATTCCTGAGGCCTTTATACCAATTGGCCATAAAAGGTCTATGTATAAAATGTCTTTTCTAAGCCATAGGAAAGTCTTTCCACATCATTTCCTCAGAACGAGGCTCCTACTTACTTGCGTTTACCAAAACTAAGGCAGCCCATTGGCATCATATTGCCCCCACCCCATAATAATGAAACAGCCGTTCTCGCGTGATTTGATGGCTTTCCTTTAGGATAAAGCACAGGATGCAGAGTATCAGGGTGGAGGGAACGGGGACGGCGGGGGGGTCACTGTAGCTGGCACTCACTCGTCCTGCAAGCACTGGCTGAGGAGATCGTAATAGCACACAGTTCCTGCTCACAGGCTACGGGAATGATCCCTCTTGTCCACAGAGCGGCAGCGGCATCAAAGGCAAAGTGTGCCGCAAAGGGAAAAATGCCAGGCATGTGTGCAGCAATAATTACTGAGTCACACTACCAGACTCACAAGAGAGTAGAAAAGCCAGGAAAGCAGTTTAATCATTTTCTGATAAGAAATAAAATTTATAGGCTGGGTGCGGTGGCTCACATCTATAATCCTAGCACGTTGGGAAGCCAAGGCAGGAGGATCGCTTGAGGTCAGGAGTTCAAGACCAGCCTGAGCAAGAGCTAGACCTCTGTCTCTACTTAAAAAAAAACAGAAAAATTAGCTGAGTATCATGGTGCACGCCTGTAGTCCCAGTTACTTGGGAGGCTGAGGCAGAAGGATCACTTGAGCCCAAGAGTTTGGGGTTGCAGTGAGCTATGATGATGCCACTGCACTCTAGCCCAGGCAACAGAATGAGACCCTGTCTCGAAAAAAAAAAAAAAAGAAAAGAAATAAAACTTTTAAATAGATTGAACAGCTACTTTGTGTTTGCCGATCATCACATTCTCTCCCTGTGGGTTTATAATTACAAATGATAACAGTTATATATATAATAATAATTATAGTTACGCTTTGTTGAGTCCACACCATGTGTGAGGTACTGTGTGAGCGTTTTATCTTCCTTTTCTCATATAAGCCTCTCTACAATGCTATGTGGAGGGTACGACTCTTATCCCCACTTTACAGATGGGGTTCAGGAATGTTTAGGGCAAGTAAGCGGGGGACCCAGAATTTAAACCCAGTTCTGCTTGCCACCAAGCCCCAAGCTCTGAATCACTCACTTGTCCTGACTCTCTTCCCACCTGAGAAATCAGACAGTAATCTGGACTCAGAACAAGGGGTGTTAAGTAGAAACTCTTAAACACAACTCAAATGTAACTGAGCCTCTTAGAGGCCCATCTCAACACAACAATGCATCACAAAGAAAGCACGAATCTGACTTCCAAAGTGTCAATGATAAAAGTCTTGTTTTTTTCTTTCTTTTTTTTTTTAAGAGATGAGAGTTCTCACTATTTGCCCAGGCTGGTCTCAAACTCCTGGCCTCACAATCCTCCCTCCTCAGACTCCAGAGTAGCTGAGACTACAGGTGCCCAGCTTGAAAGTCCATTTCCCTGAAGTTTTATGAAAAGAAGAGTCAAGAGGTTACACATCACAAAACTTTCAAAACATCTTGTTTCCATATCTCTCTCCCCAAAGTCGCCCACACTCTAGCAGCTGTTCACAGGTCCCTCTCTACCTTGGCCCACCCCTTCTTCCTCTTGAACTCTTCCCCTGCTTTATTCTAGACTTCTCCTCCCTCCTCCAAGATCTTTACCTTGGTACTTATTAATATCTCAGACATTACAGATTCATAACCACAAACATAGCCTGCAAAAGCATCTTATTTGGCCTACATAGCATTTCAAAAACTTGAATAGTTGCCATTACTTAAAAGCAACAGACTTCACATGAAGATTCAACTTGGAATTCAAAAACCCTTTATTCGCACAGCAATGACTAGTTGGAGCTGAACAGCTGCTGCTCCTTTGGGAAATGTGGCTGAAGCTTCAGTTGATCACTGTCCTCCCTTCCCTGAAGTCTGCAGACCCAAGTCTGAGGGACACTTCTCTTTGTCATCCTCCTAACCCATGTGAGTAATCGGCCTGGCCTCTCCAGGTATTTCCAAGCCCTCTCTAATTTCTTTATTCGGAGACCACATGATAACCACTGGCAGCTAGACTTTGGAGCCTCGGGTGCAATTGTGTGCCACGCCTATAAATGTATTTGAACACCTTGTAAATGTGTCACTGATTAGGAAGTTTGTAGCTCTGCACTGGTTCTTTTTGAAAAATCCAGGATGGGCATGTCCTGCTCACACGAAATTATCCAAGTGGGTATAAGCCTGGAGCACATGCACCCTGAGCTCAATTGAATACCGAGCAAAGTTCAGGGGTATCTTCTAGGGACATGTCCTTATCACAGAGTAAGAGTCAGTTGTGCAAATAAAAGTGAATGCTTATCTTATCACATGGTGATAATATAACATAGATAGTTTTAATGCTTATTTTGCGATTGGGTGCTTCTAATCTGGCATGTATTTATGATAAGTAAGAAGCTCAAGGCTTAGTGATTCAACGTTGCTTGGGGATTCATTTAATTAGAGACTTCTTGAAATTGAAAGGGGAGCTTTTATCATTTCTGTTCAACCAGATTTCTACAGTACTTTGCTGTGGGAGGGTGCATTGTTGTTTATGAGTATTCTCTGCTCCTGCCTTGGACAGGATTGTATTTCCTTGCTTGTTGACATTAGGCTTGACCATGTGATTTGTTTGGGCCAATAAATGTGAGTGGAGTGATGTGTGCTAATGTTAGAGCTAGAGCTCTAAGGGCTATCAGGTGGTCTGCCACAGTTGTCTCTTCCCTCTGCCACAGCGAGAACAGCCAGGCCCTGGTGTGAAGGCCACATGCAGTGGACCTGCTACTGACCCCCAAATGACATAGAGCACAAGTGAGAAATAACCTTTGTCATTACACACCACTGAAATGTTGGGATCATTTGTTACAGTGGCATAACCTAACCTATCCTGACCAAGACCTGTGCACACAAATCAAAAATACTAGTTCTGATGCTGAGGCTGACAGGACAGTAGATTGCAATAACCCCTATTTCAATTTTTCCTACTCATCAAAATGATCTATTATAATTCCTCTCACTGATTGAGAAGTAAATGTTATAAATTTAAACTTATAAAATAATTATATACTAATAAAATGCTCTCCCTATTTAATACGATACATAATATATTCATAACACACAAATACAACAGTCTCGCCTTATCTGTGGTTTCGCTTTCAAGGGTGTCAGTTACAGTTTCAGTACAGTACAATAAGATATTTAAAGAAAGAGAGAGAGCACAGCCACATAACTTTCATTACAATATATTGTTATAATTGTTCTATTTTATTATTAGTTATTGTTGTTAAGGTATTAAATTATAAATTGATTTAATAATTTATTAAATTTAATAATTTATTAAATTATAAATTAAACTTTATCATACTTATGTATGAATGTATAGGAAAAAACATAGTATATATAGAGTTCGGTACTATCTCTGGTTTGAGGTATCCACTAGGGGTCTTGGAACGTAGCCCCCATGGATAAGGGGGGACAACTGTATACATGTATGTGTGTGTGTGTGTGCGTGTGTGTGAGTGCGTGTGTGTGTGTGTGTGTGTGTGTGTGTGTGTATAGGCTCTGTAAATTTTTATTTAAAAAAATAGTTCTGGTTGTAAAAATTTTGAAAGTCTCAGGACAAAATTCTGGTGTTTATGGGGCAGAGCATCCTCTCAAGACAAAGCTCAGATGGGAACTGAGCCCTTCAGCATCTCCTTTCCTAAGCGCCCATCGCTGATCAACCCTTTTCCAATGGACGCCTTCTTTCTTGAAGTAGGTTCATAGCATCGATGAGGCTACTGTGTCAAGTTCTGCTAACCTGAAAACCATTCTGCCTCTTTAAGGTAGTACGTATATCTCTGCTCAAATGCATTACGAGTGAAATATTTTTTGATTACTGCAGTAATACATGCACATAGCAAAAAAACACATGCCAGAGTATAATGTGATAGTAAATTCTCTCTCCCTTCCCCGACCACCAGTTCTACTCCTTGGCAGTAATCACATGAAAAATTTCTAATCAGGGTTGACTTCAGTGCACTACCTGTGCAGTCACATGGGGCCCTCACACACAAGAACCCTGTGCCTGGCTTAATGCTCTGCCATTGCCATCTCGAAATTCTTAATCATTTTTGAACAAGAGGCCTAGCATTTTTATTTTGCATGGGGTCCCCAAATTATGTAGCTTTCCAGAAACATTTTTATGCTCATACAAGCATATGTAAACATGCGTTTACTTAATTTTTAACATGGTGGCTCAATTCTCACCAACACTTTTCTTCTTCCTGGGCCTGCAGGAAGACTACATTTCCCAGGCTCTCTTGCAGTTAAGCCGGAACTATGTGCCTGGGCTCTGGTCAGTGAAAGGTGGGCACAAGTGGGCCACTCCACTTTCAGGAGGAGCCTCTAAAAGGACCTGCCTAATCTTCTGCACACTCTCTGTCTTATTTATATGGCTGTAGTAAAGGTTTCTGAGATGGCACAGCCACATGGTGGAAAGATCCTAGATCCCTAAGTCACCATTTGGAGGAGAACCCCTTGGGAGCACCCCTAACTCATGTTAGGCCATGATGTGGGTGAAAAATAATCTGCTATGCTGTCAGGTTATGGGGTTGTTTATTACAATAGCTAGTGTTAATTATTAAAACATACACAATGGGATTGTACTGCATATGCCTTTTAGCACCTTTAAAAAATCTTAATATACTTTAGAAATGTTTTCATCTTATGTATGTTGAATTTGTAGTTTAACTCATTGTGAGTTCTTGGTAGGCAACTTGCCATAGCCGTTAAGTAATGACAGCCTAGGCTGTGGGTGTCACACATAGAGCTAGAGAACTTCTCTGAAGCTGTTTGGGCCAGTCCATGCCCCCAGATGTTTTCCTTCTTCTTCTGCTCAGTCCTTCAGTGGGACTGACTCTTACAGACTGCATTTCCTGGGATTTCCCACGTCAGCTGGCTTCCCGCTCCGTCTCGCCAATGGAAGACAGGAGATAACAAGGCGGGAGAAAGGAAAGGCCAGGGTATCTTTCCCCTTCTCTCTCTACCTTGGGTAGCATCTTCAGCAGCAACTGCATCTCCTCTGTGTCTCCAGCTCCTGCTGGACAGGCCCACCACAGTTCTAGCTTTCAACAATTGACCTCCATCCCTGGGCTCTGGCAACACCATCTTCCCTCTTTACCCTTTGTTACAGACTGAATGTTTGTGTTCCCCTAAAAGGTGTGTGTTGAAGCCCCAATCTCCAGTGTGACTATATTAGCAGATAGGGCCTTTATGGAGGTAATTAAGGTTAAATGAGGTCATGGGGTTGGGGCCCTGGTCTGAGAGAATTAGTGTCTCTATATGAAGAGACATAAGCAAGCTCACCTGCTCTCTCTCAACATGTGCACAAAGAGGTCATGTGAGCCTACACTGAGATGGCAGCTGCCTACAAGTCAAGAAAAGAGGCTTCAAAATGAAACCTTGCTGGTGCCTTGATGTTGGACTTCCCAGCCTCCAGAACTGTGAGAAACAAATTTCTGTTGTTTAAGCCACCCAATCTATAGTAGCATATTATGCATCCCGAGCAGACAAAGACACCCTTCCAGCTTAGGGGTAGTGGTAGCATCTGCCATTGTTAACTTCTAGGCTGTCTCACTGTCTCCTGTGGGCTTCTCAGCTTTTCTATTACCAACTCTCTGCATTAAACTCCTTCTGTTTTAAGTACTCAAAGTGTTTTCCCTTTTCTTGGTTGGACCCTGCATGTTTCACTTTATCATTCTTGCAGACATTACATGGGCTAGGATATATCCAGCTCCAGTCATGGGCAATACAGTGTGCTACATAAGAAACACATTTTGGCCAGGCATAATGGCCCATGCCTGTAATCCCAGCACTTTGGGAGGCTGAGGCACGAGGATTGCTTGAGGCCAGGAGTTCAAGACCAGCCCTAGGCAACACAGTGAGACCCCCATGTCTACAAAAAGTTTTTTTAAAATAGCTGGGGCATGGTGGCATGCTCCAGCAGTCCCAGCTACTGAGGAGGCTAAGGTGAGAGGATCGCTTGAGCCCAGGAGTTCAAGATTGTAGCTATGATTGCACCACTGCACTCCAGTATAAGTGACAGAGCAAGATCCTGTCTCAAGAAAAGAAATACATTCTAAAATTAGGCTGATCTGAGTTTGAACCCTGACCTTCACCCATATCTTATCTGTGTAACATTAGTCTCCCTAAGCCTCAGTTTCATCATCTGCAAAATGGATAATAATACTAAAATCTTTCCCACAGAGGAAATAGTGCTTGAAACATACTTAGCACAGTGTCTGGCACAGAGTAAGTGTTCAGTAAGTGTTGGTTAATATAACAGGAGGAAGGACAGGGCCTGGGGAGAAGCCCACAGTGTAGACCATAATTACCAAAGTGTTCTCGTAACTTACAGAGTGTACGCCAGTCTTCTGATAGCACTGTGAGCCTCTTGTGCAGTGTCCTAGAAACTGGTTTATAATCCCTCACGATGTCCAGAGTGATGATTGTAATGTGGAAGAGTTTCAGAATGTTATGTTTTCCCTGCTTTTGTAATTGCCACAGAACACCTTATGTTAGGCCTGCCCTTTTTTCTGTACTGCCTGACGCTGGCCCTGATTTGCCCTTGGTTTCTGAGCCTTTAATCAAAGGACTCTCCCTGCCCCGCAGGTAAGGGGAACCTGCGGCCTTGGGGCCACATGTGGCCTTCTGGATCCTTGACTGCAGCCTTTTGACTGAATCCAAAGTTTATAGAACAAACCCTTTTATTAAAAGGGGTGCAGCAGGGAAAGATGAAGCTTTTCTTGCCTCCTTTGGTGCTTAAAAAAGAAAAATCTTGAAATCAGAAGGCTGCAGGTTCCCCACCCCCATATCAGCAAATTTTTTCTGTAAAGGGTCCGATAGTAAATAACTTAGGTTTTGCAGGCCACTTACAGTTTCCGTTGTAACTACTCGACTCTGCCTTTGTAGGGTACAAGCAGACGTTAATGAGTGAGTATGACTGTTTACCAATAAAACTTTATCGATGGACACTGACATTTGAATTTCATGTAATTTTCACACGTCAAGAACTATTATTATCCTTTTGACTTTTTTTTAACCACTTACAAAAGTAAAGAGCATTTTTAGCTCTCAAGCTGTACAAAAACAGGCGGCAGGTAGAATTTGGCCTTCAAGTCATACGTTTCTATTGGCTTTTGCTCAAATTCCTGTGCTTCTTTTTGTTGTGCTCTGTTGTTCCTTCTTTCCTGTGTGACAGCGAGTAAGTCACTTAGCCTCTTTGGGCCTCAGTTCTTTACCAGTAACTCTGGAGTAGCCGTAGATGAGTGTTCTTCAAAACCAGGTCTTCGGTGAGGGTGGGATGGAGGAAGAGGCAGCAAAAGAATACCTGTTGATTTTGTTGTTGTCGTTTTTAAATCTATTTTATTTGTTTAGGCTTCCAGGTAAAATTGCATTTAAACAAAAAGCTCCCTTCCTACAAATAATTTTGGAAAATTGCTAATTGGTACAGGACTTCAAAGATTTCCGGCCCGCCCCCCCTCATCAGTAACATTTCAAAGGTTGGAGATGAAAACAGAAGGGTAAAAGTTACTTTCCTCCTGAGCGCCCCCTTCGTTAGTGCATTTGCTGTGTCTGTGTTTGGGCCTTTCTTCTAGTTATCATACAAGTTCCATTCACTCACTTATTACAGACAATTTGTCGAGAGCCTCCTGCGCGCAGAGCTGGGGACTGGGCGTTCCGCAGTGACCAGCGCAGAGCCATCCCTCCCGCCAAGCAGCGGTACCAGGCGCCCGCGCCACGTGCTGCGACCTCAGCTAAGCCGAAAGCCAGGAAAGAGGGAGGGAGCCAGGGCGGGAGAGCTGGAGACAAACAGACCCCACTTGGGGGTTCCCAGAATTGTCGCACTGTTCCTCCAAAGCCCCTGCTATCTGGCTTCCCTGACTTCCTTCCCGTGCCTTCTCCAAACAGCCTTCAGTTTCACGCCAGCCCCTCCGCCCGGGCATCCCCTCCCTTCCCAGCACACAGGGGATGGGAAAGAGCTGGAAATGACGGCCTTCTCCCAACGGCTCCCCGCCCACGCCCAGCTGACGCGCGCTCCTCTGCCTTTATCAAGGCCCGCCACCTGGGAGCCTGGCGGCGACCCTCAGGGCAGCGTTCTGGCCTCCAGTCCAGTATTCTGATCCCCGTGGGGAACCGGTATCAAGGCTGACCTAAATCTCTTTGAGTGAACTTTTCTAGAGAGAAAGGCTGTTGCCGGCGATTGCAGGGAACACACACAAACACATGTTCTCTTTGGGACTTCAGCCTAAAATAACCAGATGACCTGATTTTCACTCTTTTGGAGGGGAGAGGATGGGGGAGGGGCGATCTAATCTTACCCTCTGTTTTCACAGTGACATTTTCATCTCTCGGGCCACTCCTTTCCTTCCTCCTTATTTCTCTTGCCACCTCTTCCTTACTCCTCATTCAAGAAAAGTCCTTAGGAGATTGAATGTTGACTTCTTAACTGAGAATTTTCTCAGCTGTCTCCTGAACTAGTTCTTACCTCTTTCAGCTTTTCCACCTGCTGTTGGAATCTGTTCATCTTTCTCAGGTTGAATGGCCCCTTTCCCACCCGCCCCGTACCATCCTCAACATGACTCTTATCTCCCTTCCTTTCTACCACACCCAGTAGAGTAGATGTTTTAGCCCACCCCTGCTTTTTCTCTGACAATTTCCTCCACACCACACACATATGCACACACACACACCCTTCCAGGGTGAGGCCCAGGCAGCTATGTTTGCACATGTGACCTTGCCCCATGGCATTGTTAATTGGGCCAGAGTGTAGGTGACTCACAACTGGATCAAGCATATTCTCTTTTCTGGACTTTGGAATTGGGCTTGAGATGCTAGCTGCAGCCTGAGCTGGTCTCTTCCATGAAGGAAATGCAGATAGAGAGGGCTTTGCCATGGGAATGTCGAATCAGTGAAAACTGGTCTATAGAGAAAGAGTGAAGAAGGATGCAGATTCTCAGAGAAGAGCAGAGATGATGCTCAAAGAGAGAGTAACTGCCTAGGGGTGTGACAGCTTTCTAGTTCCTGCTTCTTGGCCTCCAGGAGGTGCTGCCTTTGGGTGCCTCACAATGGATGTATTGTAAGTCTGCATGAATTAGGATGTACTTGACTGTAAGAGATAACCTAAATGATAGCGACTTGAACGACCAGGACACTTTGTTTCCTTAAGAAGTCTGAAGGCAGGTAGAGCCAGGGTTTGTTCAGCTCAGCCATGTCATCAAGGACCCAGGCTCTTTTCATCTTTTGGCCACTCAGCATGTTGACTTTTCATTCTTGTGCTTGTTGCCTCATGGTCTCAAAATAGCTGTCATGACTCCAGACATTGTGTCCTCACATCATTGTATCCAGTAAGCAGAAATGGAGCAGAAGAAAAGGGGCTCAATTTTTGTCAATAAAGAAAAATCCCTGTTTCTTCGAGGCCCCACAAAAGACTTCTTCTTATGTCTCATTGGCTAGAACTGTGTCACTTATCTGTCACTCACCTTCCTTGCAGATAGAAAAATTGATTGCCTGGCAAAGGGGAATTGGATTTCCATTATTACCTTAGACCAATCATGATTCAAGGAGCTGGCAGGACATCTGCTTCTCTGAGATCAAGTGATTTCCACCCTGTCCCTGGACAAAATCTACAGGGAAGAAAGGGAAAGGGGAGGGGGAGGGGGAAACAGGTGATGCATCAAAAATAGTATCTGCCACACCTTCCCAAAACTTCTTCTTCCATTTAAGCTAATTTAATTGTCTTTGTCACCTGTAACCAAAAGAATCTTGACTAAGACACCTGTCAAAGGGGAATACTTCTTTCCCCATTTCTCAGGTTCACCCAATCACTCTTGGCCTCTGCCCCTCCTCTCACTTCTCCCCAGAGAGATGGAGTGGGTTACCTGCTTGGTGCAGGACATGCTTCTCCACTGGGTGAGGGTCATCTGTCAATGGTCCTGGCTTTGGGGGATCTGGTGTCTGTCTTTCTCCCTCCCCACCAGGACCAGTGGGAGAGCAGTGTGTGTATATGTTGGGACTCAAACTTTCCTTTAGGTGGGCTGCCCCAAGGTCTAGACTGGAGGCAGAAATTGGCTTTCACACTCAAGCCGTATTCTCCCAGATCACTTATACTCATAATAAAGGTGACATTTCATCAGGTGACATTTTTGTCAGCTACATTTGTGGGACCCAGCACAAAATAAAAATTACTGAGAATTTTAAGATGGCGACAGCAGAGCATTAAACCAAATGCAGGGCCCTGTGCCACACAGGCCCCAAGCCCATGAATTGGCCCATGCACTTTAGCTCTGCATCTGCTGACCCTTTTGTCTTATCTCTCGATTGGTTCAGAACTTTGGTGAGGAAGGGGGTGTTATTTATTGGGTTTTTGGACCCCAACAACATCTAATGTGAATTTTAAGAACATATTCCTTTTCATCCCTTCCCTGTTTCCCCAGTGCCCTCATGCATGTGTGTGTATAGCTATCTTACTCATGTCAAGATAGTTGAGATTCACATGTATATTTTGAAATGTCTTTAAGCCTCATCATAAGAATTTTAGAAATGAATATGTAGAATATGAGCTTTGGAGTATACAGACTTGGGTTCTAATTTTCCCTCCACCATTCATTAGTGTATGGATTTAGGTCAGCTACTCATCTTCTAGGAGACCCAGTTTCCTCATTTGCAAGGTGGCCCGCTATAGAAACTGAATAAGCGGTTTTTGAAGGCATATCATAGTCATATCACTTCCTTCCTTTTTCTTCCTTCCTCCTTCTCTCCCTTCCTTTCTTTCTCTCTTCTTCCCTCCCTCCTTTCCTTCTTTGCTTTTATTCAATTGTCATTGAGTGTTCCATGTGCCAGGCACTGTGGTAGGTGTTAAAATTACAGAGTTTAAAAAACACAGTCCCTTCCCCATCAATGAACAGGACATTATCCCTGTAAGGGTTTTTATTTTTGAATAGAGTATCTTAGGTTTTGTTTTCTAACAGCTTTATTGAGGTATAATTTATATACCATAAAGTTCAACACTTATAATTTACAACACAGTGGTGTTTGGTATATTTACAGAGTTGTCCAATTATCACCATAATTTAATGTTAGCACGTTTCTGTCATCCCCAAAAGAAACCTTGTACCCATTAGCAATCATTCCTTATCCCACTTCCCTCCTCTCATTCTTCACCCTTTCCACCCCATTCCCACCTCTTACCCCCTGCCCAGCCCAAGGCAATCACTAATCTATTTTCTGTCTCTGATTTTCCCATTCCGGACCAATATGTAGTCCTTTGTATCCACATATGGCTTCTTTCATTTAGCATATTGCTTTAAAGCTTTATCAATGCCGTAGCAGGTATCAGCACTTCATTCCTTTTTATTGCTGACTAATATTCCATTGTATGGATATACAACCTTTTGTTTATCCATCCATCAGGTGATGGACATATGAGTTGTTTCCACATTTTAGTTATTATGAATGATGCTGCTATGACCATTTGTATACAAGTTTTTATGTTGACATATGTTTTCATTTTTCCTGGGTAGGTACCCAGGAGTAGAATGGCAGGGTGCTATAACTCTAGGTTTAACATTTTGAGGACCTATTTTCCAAAGCTGCTGCACCATTTTATGTTTCCACCAACAATGTACTATGGTTTCAGTTTCTCCATATGCTCATCAACACTTGTTACTGTTTGGCTTTTTATTTTAGCTATCCTAGTGAGTTTGAAGTGGTACCTCATTGTGGTTTTGATTTGCATTTCCCTAATGACTTAATGATGTTGAGCATCTTTTCACTTGTTTTTATCCATTCGCATATCTGCTTTGTAGTAATGACTATTCAAATCTTTTGCCCATTTTTAAATCGGGTTATTTGTCTTTTTATTATTGAGTATTATAAGAGTTATTTGGGTATTCTAGATGCAAGTCTGTTATTAAATATATGATTTGCAAAAATTTTCTCCCATTCTATGAGCTAACATTTCACTTTTTGATGGTGCCCTTTGAAGAACAAAAGTTTTTTTTTGTTTTGTTTTGTTTTTTTTGAGACAGATCTCACTCTGTTGCCTGGGCTAGAGTGCTGTGGCATTAGCCCAGCTCACAGCAACCTCAAACTCCTGGGCTCAAGCGATCCTTCTGTCTCAGCCTCCTGAGTAGCTGGGGCTACATGCATGCGCCACCATGCCCGGCTTATTTTTTCTATCTATTTTTAGTTGTCTAGCGAATTTCTTTCTATTTTTAGTAGAGACAAGGTCTCACTCTTGCTCAGGCTGGTCTCAAACTTCTGAGCTCAAGTGATCCTCCCACCTCAGCCTCCCAGAGTGCTAGGATTACAGGCGTGAGCCACCATGCCCAGCCAAAAAAGTTTTTAATTTTGATGAATTCCAATTTATTTTTCCTTTAGTTGTTTATGCTTTTGGTTTCATATCTAAAAACCCATTGCCTAATGCATGGTCATAAAGATTTATACCTATGTTTTCTTCTAAGAATGTTATAGTTTTAGCTCTTACATTTAAGGGTTGGATCCATTTTGACTTAATTTTTGTATATGGTGTGAGGAAGGGGTCCAATTTCATTCTTTTGCATGTAGACATCCAATTTTACCAGCACTATTTGTGCACGAGACCATTCATTACCCCCTTGAATTGTCTTGGCACTCCTGTCAAAAATCAATGGATCATAAATGCTTATTTCTGAGTTTATTTCTAAAATTTCCATTTTATTACATTGATTTATATGTCTATCTTTATGTCAGTAGCACACTGCCTTGAGTACTTTAGCTATATAGTAACTTTTGAATTCAGAAAGTGTGAGTCCTCTCTGCTCTTTTTTATTGAGATTATTTTGGCTATTCCAGGTCCCTTACATTTTCATATGAATTTTAAGATCAGCAATGTCTCTAATAAAGGCAGCTGGGTTTGGTTAGAGAATGCATTAAATCCATAGATCAATTTAGGAAATATTGCCATCTTAATATTAAGTCTTCTAATCCCTAAACATGGATGTCTTTCCATTATTTAGATCTCCTTTGATTTTTTCAACAGTATTTTATAGTTTCCAGTATACAAATCTTATACTTTTGTTAATTTTTTCCTAAGTACTTTATTCTTTTTAGTGCTATTTTTAATGGAATTTTCTTAATTTCATTTTCAGAGTATTTATTGTTAGTATACAAAAATACAACTTTTTTGTATATTAATCTTGTATCCTGCAACCTGTTTAGTTTGTTTATTAGTTCTAATCATTTTTTAGCGGATTCCTTGGGATATTCTGTGTATAAGATTACATCATCTGTGAATAGAGATCATTTTACTTCTTCCTTTTTAATCTGGATGCCTTTTCATTTACTTTCTTGCTTAATTGCCTAGTACAATTTTGAACAGAAGTGGTGAAAGTGGACATCCTTGTCTTGTTCCTGATCCTAGAAAGTATTCAGTTTTTTACAATTTAGAATAATGTTAGCAGTACATGTTTTGTAAATGCCCTTTATCAAGTTGAGTAAGTTCTGTTCTATTCTTGGTTTATTGAGTGCTTTATGATGAAAAGGTGATATATTTTGTCAAATGCTTTTTTTGTGTGTCTATTAAAATAACTGTGTGGTTTTTGTCCTTTATTCTATTAAGCTGGTCTATTAAGTTATTTGCTTTTGGATATTAAAGCAACCTTGCAGTCCCACTCTGTCATTAGGTGTTTAATTATTTTTATTTATTTATTTATTTTTTATTTAGTTCTTTTTTTACTTATTTCACTCTGTCACCCAGCCTGCAGTGCAGTGGCATGATCATAGTTCACTGCAGCCTTAAACTGCTGGGCTCAAGTAATCCTTCCACCTCAGCCTCCAGAGTAGCTGGGACTACAGGTGTGAGCCACCATGTCCAGCTAATTTTTTAATTTTGGGGGAAGACATGGAGTCTCACTATGTTGTCCAGGCTGGTCTCAAACTCCAGGCCTCAAGCAATCCTCCCACTTCAGCTTCCCAAAGTGCTGGGATTATAGATGCGAGCCACTGAGCCTGACCCAGTTTTTAATTATTATAATTATAAATAGATTTATCATTTTTTAAAAAACTGGAAAGTAGCAAAAAGTAGGAAGACATTGAATCATCTACAACCTGAACACAGGATTCTTGGGTCTGATTCTTTGGGATACAAATACATGAAAAGAATAGATACATAAATAATCACATGCAATAACTGAGCATGTTTCTATTTAGTGTATGAGAAAACAAACACAAATGAGGACACAAATACCTTGAATATAAAATAGCACATACTGAGCTAGGGGAAGAACCTCAAAACTCTGTTTTAAAGGAATTTATATTGTCCAAAAATATGTAGCACTGCCGTGTAAATATAAAGAGATGATGGAGAAGACAGTTAAATTTTTTTTTTTTTTAGTTTTTCTCCCTGCCCCCCAACGATGCTGTTAGTTAAATCTTTGAAGGGTTCTATGATGAAGTAGAAAAGAAATGGCAGCTTTACCTTAAATCTATTCTGTTTAAATATGCAAATTCCATCCCTCCATAGAATGCATATGCCACATTGCCTAGGAATGACTGTATCTTCTTATTTATATCTTCTTTATAAAAATTTTTTGTGTTTTTTTTAAATTGAGGTATATTTCACATACAGTACTATTCAGTTTATGTCATTTTATGTCATTAATAAACAGAGGATGTTTATTAATTGCTTTAGGATGATGGTTTGATGATGACAATGATAAGATATCCATCATTTCAGTTAAGTAAACATATAGATAGTTACCATAAGGAGAGATTAATTTAGGGTAAATTTTGGAGGTCAGATTTGGGGAAGAGGGATAGTCTAAAACCAGTATTTCTTGTAATATCATTTAAAATGTTGAGAATCTCCTAAAGATTCCTACTTTCTGCTTCTTACCACTATCATCCTATTCAACATAATCAGTATGATGGACAACTGTTGTTTATGCTTGCCCTACACCCTTTTTTTCTGGTAACAGCACCCATCTCTTCAGTAGGGAAACCACTGATCTCCCATTCTCAGAGCCTGCGGCTCAGAATTGGGGGAGTGGGTGGGCACAAGATTCAGACCTGGCCAATCAATACCACAGCTGCCTCAGGCATGTGACCCAAGCCAGGCCAATGGGAGTCTACCTAGGAATCTCACTGGGACTTCAGAAAATAGGCACTGTCACATTCAGCTGAGGTTTTAAAGCTGGTTGAATGCAAGCCTTCTGGGAATAAAGCCAAGTCTGAGGACCGAGAGGGATCCCTGATGACATCGATTGAGCACCTGGACCCAATCAGCTCTACCCCTGGTCTTTTTAGTTATGTGGGCCAATAAATCTCCTCTGTGCTTAATCTAATTTGAATCCAGTTTCAAAATTTGCAGCTTTGAGTCTTGACTAACACCACCACCCCTTTTCATCCTTCCTGAGCCAGAAGCAAAAGTCCACTTCCTCTAGCAGAACCTCAGATTGCACGTTCAGGCGGGTGTGAGTGCCCACAGGAAGTTCACGGTGGTGGTTTGGGGAGTGGTGGTTGAGTAAGAAGCTCCCAGGTGGTTCTGGAGCAGAGGTAACAAAAGGGCAAAGACCTGCCATTGAGACATAGGCTGTAACAGCCTATGCCTGGAGCACTTATCTGTTTTGTCACAGAGCTCCTATTGCAAATGCCACAGATTAAAAGCACTCTGTTGGCCACTAAGCTGGCACTCTGGAGGCACTCCTGGGTAATCAGAATCCATCATTCCTCTTAAAGCTATGTGTCTGTGGGCAACCATTCCTTTAAGTAGCTCAGCCCTCACAATAATAATGCAATTCTAAACTCTTGTCCCAGGGCCTGCCCAGTTTTGTAGATGCAAATGTTGTCACCGAAAATAATCCAAAAACATTATCCAAAAATTTCCAGCAAAAGTAGAATCAGAAACCCTGGGAAATCCTAGCACTCTGAGACGCAGAGGTGAGAGGATTGCTTGAGGTCAGGAGTTTGAGACCCCGTCTCTACTAAAAAAATAGAAAAAATTAGTTGGATATGGTGGCGCATGCCTGTACTCCCAAGAATTTGAGAGGCTGAGGTAGGAGAATTGCCTGAACCCAGGAGTTTGAGGTTGCAGTGAGCTAGGCTGATGCCGTGGCACTCTAGCCTGGGTGACAGAGCAAGACTCTGTCTTAAAAAAAGAAAAGAAACCCATGGAGAGAAGTGGTCTATTTCACTCATTATATTAGAGTAGGAATAACGAAAATGGAAATAGCAGACCCATTTCTTGTAAATCACGATTCATAGCTCCATGAGGACAGAGAGCACGTTTCTTTCTGCTTGTTGTATTTCTGGTATCTGACATGAAGCTCAGCAAAAAATATTTGTGAAATGATTGGCCAAGTAGATAAATGAATGAATGAAGCATGAAACATTTGGAAATGGAAGACCAAATGACGCTCTCAGAGTCAGGATTAGATGATAGTCTAAGTTGTCCAGCTCTGGTTTTAATAGATTACTTTTTTTAAATTTTTTTTTTTTGAGAGAGAGTCTCACTCTGTTGCCCTGGCTAGAGTGAGTGCCTTGGCGTTAGCCTAGCTCACAGCAACCTCAAACTCCTGGGCTCAAGTGATCCTCCTGCCTCAGCCTCCTGAGTATCTGGGACTACAGGCATGCGCCACCATGCCAGGCTAATTTTTTATATATATTTTTTTAGTTGTCCAGATAATTTCTTTCTATTTTTTTTAGTAGAGACGGGGTCTCGCTCTTGCTCAGGCTGGTCTCGAACTCCTGAGCTCAGATGATCCGCCCGCCTCGGCCTCCCAGAGTGCTAGGATTACAGGCGTGAGCCACCGCGCCCAGCCAATAGATTACTTTTGAAGGATCTTTTTACCTTGCGATTGTTCTGCAGTAGTGATGTAAGTAGACATTGGTCAGTTTTGCTTGCCATTCTCTTTTTCTATTAGGTTCCTTTTGGGAAATCACCTCTCCTCATTGAGTGTACTCTTCTTGGGAGGTTGAATCTTGGTAAGCGCTCACTCCATGAAAGATGAAGGAAAGTTCTTTTTTCTGTCTGCACCTGTATAGACCAGTGTGACCTAAACACCTCCAAGCAGATGCTGCTGCTGGAACTTTGCCTCTTGACCAAGTGACCCAAGAATGGAAGGGCTGGTTGGAGGCCATTTATTCTGGTGGCAGTATGCTCACCACACAGTTTCTGCCACAAACCCTTGCTGTGGTCCTTGTTGCCTGGCCCTCTGAAGCTCTAATGACTTCTGACTTGCTCTAAGCCTGGTCCTCTAGCCTTCAGTCAGGTCTCTGAACTGCTAATAACTTTGCAATGAATTTGAATTCCATTCTGTATAAGTCAGCCGGTGTTGACTTACACTACATGAAATGAAGACTCCCAGCTTATAGCACAGGCCTGCTGCTCCTCTAGCAAAATAGCCTGATTTCTTTCACTGCATTTCTCTTCTGAGGCAATAATCCTTGCATGGCCCTTTAAAAAATGCTGTACTGGAAGCTTCCTTCTTTAATACTCATTCCAAGCTATGTTATTTGTCCTTTTCATTCCCAGGTTCTATCTCCTTGTAGTGGATTCTGATAGAGTTGTCTCTCCCTTCTCTGCAATGATTCTTCCTTGTTTGTAACTAATTCCTCACCTTCCTAAGCTGGGCCAATTAGATTTCTCTTTCCTGAGAGTTTAGAAGTTTGACCTAGGGAATGTGAAAGTCGTATGTTGCTGAGAGCTAAGTATCAGAAGTGGTTTGCTGTTAGGAGGAAGGTCTCTAATTTTCTGTTACTGAGGTTTGGGATTTGTCCTGAGATCCATCACTTCCCTATCTTCAGGAGAGTTCCAATAAATTTACCTTTCTTAAGTTTTCTAATATTGGCTACAACCAAAAGAACCTTAATTAACATAGTCTCTGTGTGATAGAAGGCTCCTTGGAGACAGGCCAGATTTTCATTCATTCATCCATTTACTCATCAAACATTTATTGAGCACTTGCTATGTGCCAGGTACATGCTAGGTGCTGGGAACCCAAAGATAAATCAGACAACTGCCTGAACTCAAGGAGTTTGCTTTCTGTCTAGTTGGAGGTATGAATGTATCCAATCATTCATTTATTTATTTAACAAATAATTCATTTATTCAACTAACATTGCCAACATTCATTTAATATTATGTAACAGGCCCTATACTAAACACTTTTCTTATTTAATTCTCACAACTCTATGAGGCACGTCCCATTCCACAGATGAAGGAACTGAGTCACAGAGAAATTAGGCAGCACTGCCTAAATTACAGGTTTTCTAAGTGCTGCAGCTGGTCTTCAATCTTAGTATGTATGGCTGCAGAGCTCTTGCCTCTACCCACTGTGTAACCTCTCTGTCAAAATAAAAAATCTCAAAGCAGTGTGATACATGCTTACACAGGTATGTATGAAGTTTGCAGAGGAGAAAGCAAATAATTTTGTGGAGGTTGGCGTTCAAGAAAGGCTTTACAGCGGAAGTGGTCTGAGCAATCCTGAAGGAAAAGACTGTCTAGCATAGAACTTTTCATATGAACTCTGTCAAATGATGATGAGGCAACTTATGCATCTGGAAAGGGTTGTTTTCCTGTTTACATGGAGCCTGGGGTGTTTCCTACTGCCTACTGAAGCTTCGTCTTTGTGATTTAGCAAACACATATTAAGTAATCAGATGATTTGTGTATTATATCACTGATGCTCACAAAAACCTTGTGAGATTAAGTAGTATAGGTATTAACTTCGTAAGATGAGTGAGGAAATCAGGGCCGAGTTTGCATGACTCGTCTAAAACTATACATAGTGAGTAAGCGGCAGAACAAGACAATGAGCTGGTGTCCTGCCCTCAGGAAGGAGGGACTGGTTAATAAGATTCCTCTAATCTAGCAAGGCTCCTTTCCTCCTCTCAGGGTGCAGCAGACTTTGCTCTTTCCAGTGTTTGCACCTGAGCTTCTGAAGGTTCCCTCTCTCCAGAACACCCTCCTTTTCCTTCTCAGTTCCAGCTCTCCAAGTTCTGCTCATCCACCAAGACCTTGCTTGTTCCACATACTCCTCCCAGGCCTTCCCCAGATTCATTCAGCCCATTGTCTAAGCTTCAATTAAATCCCTTAGCCCTGCTTCCAACCAGATTCCTGCCCTGAAAACTTTCTACATGGAAAGTCAACTGCCATCCAGCCTCCCTCTTCAGAAATCCTGTTCCCTAATCTCTCCAGCCATTGGTAGGTCTCTTACTGTTGCTTTCTTTATATTTGTACATCTTTTTTTTTTTTTTTTTTTGAGACAGAGTCTCACTGTGTTGCCCGGGCTAGAGTGAGTGCCGTGGTGTCATCCTAGCTCACAGCAACCTCAAACTCCTGGGCTCAAGCCATCCTCCTGCCTCAGCCTCCCAAGTAGCTGGGACTACAGGCATGCGCCACCATTCCCAGCTAATGTTTTCTATATATTTTTAGTAATTAATTTCTTTCTATTTTTAGTAGAGACTGGGTCTCGCTCTTGCTCAGGCTGGTTTCGAACTCCTGAGCTCAAACAATCCGCCCGCCTCGGCCTCCCACAGAGCTAGGATTACAGGCGTGAGCCACGCACCCGGCCATTATATTTGTACATTTTGTCTCTCACTGGAATGTAAGCTCCACGAGGCACAAGCCATATGCTTCTTTTTTAGCCTCATACATTTACTTCAGGATTATAGTGTTTACCGACTCAAAGAGATAATGTACCCTGGCCACTCTGTTAGATTGTTCAGCTCCTAAATCATGCAAAACCCATACCTGGTCCACCCCTTTCCTAAAGCTTCTGAGGGGCGAGAAAGAACGCAGGGACTCTCACAGGTACGTTCAGCAATTAATAATAACCAACACTTAATAAATGCTTACTAAATGCCAAGTCTTGTACAAAATACATTCCATGTATTAACTTATTAAGTCTTCATGACTACTATTATTATCCCCACTGAAAAGATGAAGATACATAGAGCTCACTCAGTAAGTGGCATAGTCAAGATTCAAACCCAGACCAACTCCAGAGTCCATACTCTAAACCATGACACTGAATTCTTTATGGGTAACAGAAAGTCTCTTGCTGTAATGTAGATCAATTTCCTTTCTTTCTAACGCTCTGGGAAGATAGGATTAAAAAGATGAGAAAATATTGATTATGCTCCTACTATGGGCCAGGTATTATGATAGATGCACAATGGTTTAATAATAGAATTCTTGCAATGAGTCTATGAAGCAGAAAGTATTAACTCCATTTTAAAGAATTTGACTCCCAAAGCGGTTAAATTTAGTGCTCAAGTTTTAGTTTCCAATTGTTAGCAGAGTTGGAACTAGATCAGGTTTCCTGAAACCGGGTTTCAAGGAAAGTCTTTAAAGGAGATTGTGTGAACAAAAGACTTCAGAATAAATAAATAAATAAATAATAAAATGAAGATTGTACAGAAAACCCTGACAGGGACAAATGTGAAGGGTACGTGAAACGACATCTGAATTATTACTTGAGAAACGTGTTAATGTATGCGGCATACTGAAGAATGGTGAGAGACTGTCAAAAAGGCTGTTTTATAAAAACTCACGGAGGAATCAGGGAATAAAATAAAGGAACTGCCTGCCTGTCACGGGCTAAGAATTCAAACCCTAGAACTTACCGTAGGCAAGGGAAGAGAGAGCGCCACCTGTGCTAGAGAACCCGGCAACCCGCTCAAATGATTTAGGCTCAGCCCCCTCTCTTTCTTTACACTCTAATTGGCTACTTCTTCCTGTACCCCGCCTCCCCTCAGTCTGGACCATTAAGCCGCCAAGCCTTACCTAGGACCTGGCTCGGGCCTCCAATGAGGTGCCAGGCCGACGAGTCTCTCTAGAGAAGCCCCCTCTACATCGGCGAGGTGCTTCCCTCTCGCTCGTGATTGGCCGGGCAGAGGCATAGGGTCCACCTCCCCTTCCCCCTGATTGGCCAGCAGTTCTTAGTCCCACATCCCTCTCGGCGCGACCCTGCCCGGTCTCCTCCTCCGCGGCCAAGCCCTGGGCGAGCCGCGTCCTCTGAGGAGAGGGCTCCGCCCCCGAGTGACGGCCGGGTCGGGAATTGGCGGCGGCGCTGCAGCCATTTCCGGTTTCGGGAAAGTGGGTGGGGTGCGGAGCGGGACTTGGAGCCGCCGCGGCCGCTGCCCTCTACAGAGCCTTCCTTGCGCCGGGTGCTGCCAGGAGGATGCGGCCGGGGCCCGGAGGATGCTGCTGCCGTCGCCCGGTGCGGGCGAACGGCTGCGTAGCGAACGGGGAAGTGCGGAACGGGTACGTGAGAAGCAGCACCGTAGTCGCCGCCAGCCAGGTACGGGGACACCGAGTGGCCGGCCGGGGGCCGTACGGGCCGGCGAAGGGGCAGCCGGGCTGAGCGAGGTCACGGCGACCGCCTGCGGGACAGGGCGCGACTCAGGTGTGCTGGCAGCGGTGTCCGGGCGCTGACCCCACCTTCCCGAGCCGGGAGGCTCAAGGACGGCGCAGGGGCTCCCCATCTCTCGGCGTCTCAAGGTCTTCCTCCCCTCCCCCCGGAGGTTTGAGCTTTCCTCAAAGCCCCGGGTACCTTCCTCTGCCGGATTTCTCCAGAAGTGCGGGCCGCCCCAAAAGAGAGGAAATGAGTGACCTCTCGGACCCCGATAGGAGCCATTCAGTGACTTCTGGTTCTTTCTCCCGAGGCTTCTTTCTCAAACCCCCGAGGTAGTTGCTTCCTCTTAAAGTCCTGCAGCTCTCCGAGGAAAACCACCCTTGGGGTCCTTAAGAGGCAAAGAAAGTTAGGAGGTGGTGCCAGGTGGAAACACCTCCAGTCTCTTCCTGCCACGTTCTGGACTCACTCCACAAGCACGACATTAGTCCGTAGATCTGGCGGTGAATCCAGTCCAGTGCCTCGAAAGCATTATCCTCTTACTCTGCCCCGTGATGAGACCCCATCCCAGGCTCCAGGTTGAGTTGGGTGTTCCCTTTAACTGAGCGAGAGTGGGGGGTTGATTAACCTGGTGGTGACTTGTGATGAGTCTCCAGACTAATTAACCAAGGCGGAATTATCAACCAAGTTTAGGCAGTTCTGAAATACTTTGAAAAGTTCTGAATTCAAGACAATACTTATTATCAACCTTCCAATTCTCTGGACTGACAGGTATTCTGCTGAAATGTATTTTTAAAGATGAGCTGGTTAAAAAGATGCAAGATCAGTGTTTCTGGGAGAGAGAGTGTTGTAATAATTTGCACTTGACTTTAATACTTTTAAGTGTCATTGAGACATCAAGGAAAACTTCTTAAAAAGTACTGTTTCCCTTAGCAGGGGTGTGACTGTTGCAGGATGGTGATCTTAATTTGGCTTTAACATAAAATATCTGGCAGCTTCCTCCCCAAATCAGTAACTGTGATGAATAGGCCTGTTACTCTTTGGTGTGAAATAGAAAATAAAGCATTTCTTCAGGTCATGTTGAGATACTGAGACTAAGAGTTGGAAAAAATACACGAAAGAGACTTGACCTCCCTGCAGTTGTAAGGTGTCAAGGCAAAGTAATACGTAGATTCAAAAGATTTGTTTTCATTTTTTAAGAAATAATTGTGTGAGAGAGGAAGTAATAAGAACCAGCTCATTATAAGCAGTGGAAGAATTTGTCATTTTCCTGGCAATGTAAATGGCCAATAAAACAAAATTGTAGTGGTATAGAATGTAACAGGAAAATTTAATGGGTAGGAGTTAGAAAATACATTTCGGGTGAAGGAGTGAAGTATGATTATTAAGCGGAAAAAGGAAGTCAGGAGAAAGGTGTTCACATTTTAGAGGTGCTTTGTGTTTGAGTGTTCCTTTTGGTACCTAGGAGTTACGTTCTGATTTAGTAATAAATCAAGCTCTTCCATCCCATAGTCTCTTAACAGTTTAGCATTTGTAGGCCTGATATTTCTTCAGAGGTCACCAACTAATAAGAAACATTAAGTTACTAAAATGAAATTTTAGAAATCTGTATGACTGTAACATCTGGTTGACTTTCTGGACCATATTTTAGTGAACAATTTCACTCAAGGCACATTAGTGGTATTTGGAAGAATGGTCTCTTGGAATGTCCTAAGGGCTGCAGTATCCCTTCTAGAAAATTGTTTCTCACAAGTCTTTTTAAAACAAAAATTTCAGATCTGTAGCTCTGTACAGTGATATAGAGGAATATTATCTGTGGGTTTTTTTCTTTCTCTTATGTGAAAGAGAGATCTTGATAACTTCATGAGAGCAATGCAGTATCTTTAAAAATATTTTAGAAGTTTTATTTATGTTTTAATTAAAGTGATGTGCTAGTGCTCCAACCTCTATCTTTTCCCTCTTTCTGGGAGAAGTGTTGGCAGTTATGCTATCAACATTTACATAAGATGTTAGGTGCATAGGTGTGTGTTATGCTTTTACTAAGATGTAAATTTAAAGTATAATATGATTGAGATGTAAGTTCATTTCCTCATTTATCTTGACATTTGTCTTTTAATTAACAGAAGTTAGAAATTTATAAGATCGCTTTACACTCTCAAGAGTATGTTTCTGTTTTCAAAGGGATGAATGCATATGCTAAAAGAGTAACTCTTGAATATGGGTTTAGAGTTGGATTAAATAGATGCTGTAAGTAGGAAGGAGTTATGAAACACTCAGACATTACTTTTTTATGACTACAGTAGACACAAAGTTCATAAGAGTTGCAGTTGAACAATAAAGCAGTAATTTTTCCTCCCTACCATTCAGATGGGGTTGGCCTTTATTTGAGGTAAAGGATTACACTTAGCCTTAGGGAAACTTTGACATTAGCATCGGAAAGAACCTCTAGGGGTTCGTGTAGTTCAGTCTCTTTATCTCTTTTGGAGGACTTTAATAAAACCAATCTTGCTAGAAGATTCTATCCTATTTTTAAAGACCTCCAGAGGATTTGCAGGAAATTTTCTTGACCTCAAGTTGCATTATTCAGTGATCTTAATTATAAAAGGTTTCTTTCAGTGGATTTAGCATTTGAGTAAATAAATGCCACATTTTGGTTGCACCTGAAATATAATAGTTTGTTTTTAAAATTCCATGTTAATAGCACTTTTTAAAAGATCTTCCATTTCTTTATAGAACTTTTGAGATTTGGATCCACATTTTACTTAGTTAACAAGTATGAAAGGAAAAAAAACATCTGCCTTTAAGACAGTTTTGAACCTAACTTTCATCCTTTTGGGAGTAGTTTTAGTGAGATATCACAACGATGAGAGCTTTCTGGTTGCCAGAATAAATAAGGTTGCATCTTGAGGAATTGGTACATAAGTTATATTCTTAGGCTAAATAATAAGAAAAGCAAAGTAGAAAGAACAAAGTGTCCTGGCCAGGCATGGTGGCTCACGCCTGTAATCCTAGCACTCTGGGAGGCTGAGGTGGGAGGATTGCTTGAGATCAGGAGTTTGAGACCAGCCCTCAACAAGTGTGAGACCCTGTCTCTACTGAAAAATAGAAAGAAATTAGCCAGACAACTAAAAATAGAAAAAATTAGCCTGGCATGGTGGTGCATGCCTGTAGTCCTAGCTACTCGGAAGGCGGAGGCAGGAGGATCGCTTGAGCCCAGGAATTTGAGGTTGCCTTGAGTTAGGCTGACACCATAGCACTCTAGCCTGGGCAACAGAGCAACACTCTGTCTCAAAAAAAAAAAAAAAAAGTGTTAGTCTTGCTACTTATACTTAGAAGGAGGCAAATAAATAACTAATGAAGGGTAGTTTACTAAATAACTACTAGCTTTTCTTTCTGCTGAGGGGATTTAACTTGATAGTACTTGAGGAAAAGGAGAAGTAAGTTAGACAGGAACAGGAGGAATAGCTAAAATGGCCTATATACCTATTCAAGTTCAGCAGGGCCTGATGAGACACACCTTGAAGACCTCAAGACTTTGCAGAAAAAATGTTGTAACTACTTATAACTTGTGGGACCAGATTTTTGTTTCATATGTTTTTGTTTCACGAGGAAGAACATCTTTTTTTTTTTTTTTTTTTGAGGGGGGAAGAACATCTTGATTCTTACTACCTGCATCTGAAAGATTCCAGAGTTGTATGAGGTACTCAGGAATTCTCTTCAATAGGAATTCTTGGGAAATATATAAACAAGTGTATTCTTGAGGTAGTATTTTAGAACTTGAATGTTCAGGGAAGGCAGACTTGTCCATTTTTTAGGGTTGGCCCAGGTGTCCTAGAAACTTGTGGTGCTCTGAGCAAGATAGTTAATTGGTTGATTCAATTAGATTCAATTTTTGAAAGAAAGAAGCAGTGTTTATTGGTAGAATGGGCAATTCAGAGGGACGGGTAGAGGCAGTGTTTGCATTCTGAGTGGGTGTGATGGTTTGTGGCCTCAGAAGTCAGTTGCCTTCTGAATGGTTTCTAAGAAGCCTTCTATAATATAAGCTGTAATTTGTGACCAATTAAGAAAGTAAGCCTCTTGCTCTTGACCCGTTTAATCTCAGAAAATTTACCTTACATTTGTTGTCTTTAAGATGCCTTTTCATTATGAAGCTTGAGGTGGCTATTTTTCCTTTTCTTTTAAAATGATTTTTACTTCTGATTATAGAAACAGTGTTTAATGAGGGGTCTTAAAGCATTGGGATAATCTCTGTGTTGGGGGTTCATTTTTTAATGTCTGCTGTAAATCAGTCTGCTGCTTTCTGATAATTTCCAAGAATGGCAAAATATGCAATTGTACTAAGATTATGGGAGTGATCTCTAGCCTTACTCCAAATAATACATATGGAGGTTGGGGAAAGTATTCAACAATTTTTGTAATATGGAAAGATCTAGAAACTATTTTATAGATAAAGAACAGCTCTGTTAACTGTGATGATCTTGAATTATTCTAAATAGCAACTTGCTGCCTAATTAGCAAGCCCCTAATGAAAACATTTGAGATTTTCCTATTTGCATTGTGCCTGATATGTAGTAGGAACTCAGGAGATAGTAGTTGAAGGAATGAATGGGTGGTAGTTCAAGCCATGGGAATTGGTAAAGTAGGTAGAAGAGGGCGTTAAGCAAGAAGAAGAGGTCCCAAGTATATAATCTGGAGGATCATAATGTTCCTGGAAGAGGGCGCGTGTGTGCACGCGCGCACACGTACACACACACACACACACACACACACACACACTTCTGAAGAAGATTGTGAAAGAACACAGTGGGGAGGAAAGATGTGGGAAAAGCTCAGGGAAATGGAGGCTATTTCATTAAGGAGGGCTAAGCAACATCTTCAGTTGGTGAGAAACCAAAGAAAATAATAGTAATAGGCACCATTTACTGAGTATCTGCTGTGCGCCAGGCCCTCTCCTAGCATCCTTATCTCTCTAATCTTCACAAGAGCCTTGCTAGGTAAATAGTATGCCCTTTTTACCAACAAGAAGGCTGAAGTCCAAACCACTTAAATTAACTGCCACAGGGTCAACAGTTACTGAGTTAGTAGACCCTGAGTTGAATTCAGGTTTATCTGACTCTGCTATGCCCCTGGATTTGGTGATACAGAATTTGTTGGTAATTTTTGAAAATTTAAATCAGATATTAGGGATGCCAGTAGATTTTGATTTTCTATTCCAGGCCTGCACTTCTGATTCGACAATAGATTTCATCTCTTGAGAGTTGGTTATGGAGGCGGGTCTTTTCTTAGAATTTTACTGAAATGTATTAACTTCCCCTTACTGAATACCACACGTACTAGGGAGAATAGTTTGGAGCTTTGTACTAGTCAAACAAGCTGTGCCATGCTCTCAACATATATTTCCAGAAGTGTCCTTTTTTTTGGCAGGGAAATGTTGAAAAGTAGGAAGTCCATAGTTTTTCTTGCCATCAGCATAAATTCTGTAATTTTTGTCAGTAAGTATCTCATGTGGAATGGACTAAAAAGTGCTTCCAAAGCTAGCTGTAAAACACATTTGTATTTTGACATTACTGTTCTCCTACTGAAAACAGAAAGCGGAGACCTTCGAGTATATGTGGACTGGAACGTTTCAGTTGAGCGCCATCCTGTATGCACTGGGCAC
>NW_012150840.1:17320299-17321852 GCF_000956105.1 Propithecus coquereli | reverse complement strand
TATACATGATAGGTAGGTTCTATCTTCCCTTTGGTAATAGAGTTTTAGGTGGCACAGGGCCACCCAGCTGCAGTCTGCATTCCTAGTCTCTGTTGCAGCTAGAGATAGCCATGTGATGAAATTCTAGCCAGTAGAAAGTGGACAGAAGTGATGTGAACCACCACTGCATTATATCCTTTAAAACAGAAATTGCTTCCTCTCTACTTCTCTTCCCCTCTTCCTGTGGCCTGAAATGTAGATGTGGTTGAAGATGCAGATGCTAATAGAGGCAACACTCTGAAAGAAGGCAGAACAACCAGAAAGATACCTGGGTCCCTGATAACCTAACCACCTGGGACTACCCATCTACCTCCAGACTATTACATCAAAGAGAAATCATTCCTATCTTGTCTGAACAACTTTATTTTTATGTCATGTTTGTGGCAACAACAACAACAAAAAACACTCAGAAATGACAGTGAGACTTCTGATTTAATAGGGAGAGGCAAACCATTGCTTTCACAGTAACAGCTATATAAAACTATGTAGATTATTAAAAAAAAATGGTTTTAAAGACACTGAAGAGCTGTCTTCAGTGCATAGCAAATGGCCTAGAAGAACTAAAATTCCAGAGAGGGAAGAGCCCTTTGTAGGTAAGCTGAAATTGCCAAGCATTTTCTCTCCATGTGGTACTTGTAGAGCTTGAGCATGGGCTGATAACTGGATTTGCCATAGGCAGAAGAACTCTACCAAGGGAAAGAAAAACCAGCAAAGCATATGACAACTGTATGAGTTGGCATGACAGACCGAATTCTAGAAGAGACCCAAATTTATGGCCAGTTTTCTCCACAGGACATTTACTACGTGGTAGAGAGGCTGGAGATCTAGACTAGAAAGGCATGTGAAATCAACCACAATCTCAAATGCTTAGCAGATAAAACCATATCAAAGGGAGAGGCCTGGAATAAACACACAGTGGATCCCACCCTTGAAATACTGCTCTAGACTGAATCCAACTAAACCTTCTGCCCAGCCCAACCCAGCTATTTGGATGGAGGTACTCAACCTCTCACTGTATGTGCCTGAGAGAGCAAAAGGCAGAAACAGCATTAACTTTCCTCTCTAAAGGTCTTTTACACCCATTGTCTAGAAATCAGTCAAAAATTTATGCTTTCCCATGAAGGAAGGACTGTGATTGAAAGAGAGACAGAAGGCGAAGTATACAGTAGTCTACGTATTCACCTCATTACTTTGGCATGGCCAGCCTTGGGAAATCTCTCACAACTTAATCTTCCCTCCCTTTAACTCTACATGCCCAGAAGTAGAGATTTCTCATTTTTTAACATTTTCAAAACTGCAAAAATAATTTTCAGATATCAAAGTTTCTCCTAGAAACCCAGAGCCCTGTTAAACCAAGAAACTCAAAATCACCATAATCATTTCATTTTTTTCACTCATTCTACAAATATTTAATTTTTATCTATATGTCAAGAATTACAGTTTATATTTGATAATACAAATAAGAGATAAATCACTGTCTTCAAGAATTAGGCAATCTTTAAGAGAAAATGGTT
>NW_012150840.1:17319770-17320144 GCF_000956105.1 Propithecus coquereli | reverse complement strand
TTCCTTATATTTCCACATTAATTTTATGATCAGCCTGTAAATGTCTCTAAAAAGCCAGCTGGGATTTTGACAGGGGTTGTGTTGAATCTGTAGATCAGTTCAGAGAGTATTTCCATCTTAACAATATGAAGTCTTTCAATTCATAAACATTAGGTGTGTTCCCATTTATTTAGATCTTCCTTAATTTCTTTAAACAGTTTTGTAGTTTTCAATGTACAAGTCTTGCATTTCTTCTGTTAAATTTTTCCAAAGTATTTTATTCTTTTTGATGCTGTTGTGTGCAGAAGTTGTAAACAATTAAAATTTTTCAACCTTTATGCTTTGATGTTTTTAGGAAAATCATTCTGTACTCCAAGGTCATAAAGATTTCTCCT
>NW_012150840.1:17310871-17316155 GCF_000956105.1 Propithecus coquereli | reverse complement strand
ACACACACACACTCACACATGTGAGATTATTAATTTTTTTCTTGAACCAATTGAGAGTATGTTGCATGTATTCGGTCCCTTCACTTCTCATGGTTTTAAGTGTCTGATAGTTCCACAAGGCTTGTTAGGCAATATACAGCAGTCTCCTGTTCTCTTCTACCCCGTTACCTTCATCTTCAAAGGCAGCTACTTTCAATTTTAGCAGATTCTTTTGTTGTTTCTAAATAACATGGTGTTTGTTACTGCTTGTTGACTTTTCACTGTTGGACATTATTTATGGACTTACTACTATTGGAAGCTTGTCACTCCTAGAGGAGGATTTTTTTGGAAAGTCTGTGGCAAGGAGTTTAATATGACTGTAACAGAGTTTAGGAGGTGGGAAAAGGAAATAATGGCAACACAAGGAGCTGGAGACAGTGTGGTGTCCTGATGTTGTAGACTAAATTTGATTCTGTTCAAGTTGAGACTTAAGACTTTACCTTGTGTGGACACTGGAACAGGGGAGTGTCTTGATTATATTTGTTTTGGGCAGATTGTTGGAATGTGGGGAGAGTCCTGGTGGCAGAGAGACCAAATAGGAAGAAGGATGTTGTAACACCCAGTGAAGGAAGAGGAATTGAGATTAAAAAAAAAAAATTGGGGAGTAAAATATGCTAGCCTTAGGTATACAGCTCCATGATTTCTTTTTTAACCTGTGTGTATGTTGTGTATCCTATGCCTCTCTCAAGATATAGAGTATTTTCAGCCTCCTTAAAATTCCTATGTGCTACAAGAAGATTTCGAACTTAGGCACAGAAATTCATTACTAGTTCTAGGTAGAAGGCAGAAAATGAGGTGGGGCTAAAGATGACTCCAAACTTGGGAGACTGGGTAGACTGGATGGTGATGCTGCGGACCAAAATAGGTAATACAGGAGGAGGACCAGGTTTTAATTGAGGGAAGGGTTAGGGTGGTGAGAGAAGTTCGGCCTTAGACTTGTTGATTTTGAGGTGCCCATGAGATGTCTCAATGGAGCTATGCAGGAGGCTGGTGGAAATGTAAATGTGGACTTCTGGAAAGGAGTTTGGGATTGCAGTATGGATTTGTGCATACTCATCAGCCTGTAAAGTCTATTTGAAAACTAATAAGTAGATGAGAATTTGCTAGAGAGGTTGTAAATCATGAGATGACTGAGGTTATGATGATAGGCATGTGTTGCTTTTATTAACTCTGTTTTGGTCCCAATAGTGAATAAAATCAGTGACAAAATTTAGTTTAAACATTTAAAAAATAAAATGGCAAGTGAAATTCAGTAATATATACTCATTATAAAAAATAGGAAAATCAAACCAGTTTAGAAGATTATAAGCAAGAAGTATTCCTTCTAATCCCACTGTGCTCCCTTCCCCAATTTCTTATGTCTCCTTCCAAACACTTTTAGTGCATATAAAAGCATATAATGTATATGAGTTTATCTTTTGATTATACTTTCCCATTATTGCTTTGGTTAGGAGTGCCTTTTCAGCTGCTTAACAAAAATGGTTGACAGCCCACAGGTATGTGGACAAAATGGCTTATTTTTTTCCATCCCCTTGCCCTGTAATGCGTTTTATAGCGATGTGCTTATAGTCTTGACTGAAAAAATTTTTCCTTTGCCTTTTTGGGGTTTTTTTGCATTTTCAGTAGATTGTAAGATTACTGTTCAAGCAAATGTTTCTTGGTATTTATTGGAGTCCTTAAATCTTCCCTTGATTAATAATGCTAACATAGTGTGACATTCTTGTCTGCTTAATGTGAATGACTGGCTATCTATTTTTTTTTTTAACCTGGAGGGAGTGATATACTAATATTTTTCTTGATTACCTTGTTGACAGTATAACTCTCAAGTCTGCATGACTGAAAGGCCTATCAAGAGCTCTCCCGGTGAATCCAAAATTTGAAATGCACTGTAAGAGTATAGCCTGTGCTTTGTTGAGAGTAAACTTGATCTCACTGACAGTCTGCTTGAGACTAAAAAGCATCAGATCTGGGTTCTAGAAATGCCCAGTGTTAATTGTGTAATCACTGTAACTTACTTAACCCCTACTTTGCCAGGCTACTTGCTTTTGAAAGAGCAAAGAGCATAATATATATTTTCATTCATTCAACAAATATTCATTGATTTGTGCATACTTGTCAGCCTGTAAAGTCTATTTGAGAACTAAGTGGTATCTCCTGCGAGATGCCCCTTTCTGTAATATTAGTAGTAATAAAAGAAAATATTATTGAGCAAGTGTTAACTATTTGTTAACACTTGATAAATACTATCCTGGCTGCTAGATGTGCAATAATAAACAAAATAAGCCTAGTGCTTTCCTTCATGGAATATTATAACGTATAAGATTGTAATATAATTATTATCATTATTATTATTATTTAGAGACAGAGTCTCACTCTGTAACTCAGGCTGGAGTGCAGTGGCAGGATCATAGCTCACTGCAGCCTCCAATTTATGGGCTCAAGTGACCCTCCTGCCTCAGCCTCCTGAGTAGCTAGCTAGGACTACAGGTGCATGCCACCATGCTGGCTAATTTTTTATATTTTTTTTGGAGACGAGGTTCGCTATGTTGCCTGGGCTGCTCTCAAACTCCTGGCCACAAGTGATCCTCCAACCTTGGCCTTGTAAAGTGCTGAAATTATAGGTGTGAGTCATCATGATTGGCCTAATATAATTATTATTGTTTGAATCATGTGAAAGATTAAATTTAGCATCAATACTTAAAGATCAAGTAATTTTGTTCTGAGTTCTAGGACTTTTCCACTTGTGAGAGATTTGCATATCAGTTGTCCTGTTCATCTGCCTCTGCATGCTCAGAATAACTCTGTTTTGACTGAAGCCAATATTCAAAAGTCACTTCATAGTTGAACCTGAATTCTTTAAAATACATTTAATTTTAAATATGGCTTTGATGGAATCACACAGTACTTAATAATGGTTTAACTTCTTCTAGATAGTCTAACCTACGGTATGAATTTACTTGATCTCATTTGGGTGTGTCTTAAATCAAGGCAGCTGTCTTTAAAAGAGATCCACCCATAGCACATTAGTTAGAGACTGTGGGGATCTGTAAATTTCCTGGCTTTTTAATGATATGTACAATTGAAAGGAAATAGTTTAAATAATTTCGTGGTTAAGGGAAGTTTGGCACTGGTATTAAACACATCGTTTTAAGGCAAAATATCTTCAGATATAGTTTTTTAAAGAGATGATCAGAATGTTATTTTTCTTGTCTTTTAAACTGTTTTCATTTTGCTTTGCCCAGCTTAATAGCTTCGTTATATTGTTATGTTGTTACTTTTTAAACAATTTTCTATCTTTAGATTGTGGCTCATTTCTAGCTACTCTTTTCTAAACACATTACAACCTTACCCCTACATAAAAGTTCTAGTATTAAATATTGACACAAACTTCTACCCCTTTGGTGAAGAGATTGATGAAGACCTAAACCAGTTTTATAAATAGTTTTCAGAAATTGCTTTTTGAGGCCATCAGATTGAATCAGTACCAGTGCCTATCCAAATGCCTTTCCTTCATCAAATACAACTGTGTGTTTCCAAACCTCCAACTTGTAGCATTCAGGCAGCTTTCCAAGCTAAAATATCTTTAGCTCTTGGATATGTGTATCAATTACTTTGTATAATTATGTAAATTTTCGTCAATTTATTTTCATTTGTTTATATCAGCAGTCCCCAACCTTTTTGTCACCAGGGACCATTTCATGGAAGACAATTTTTCCACAAACGGCAGGCGGCAGGGGGTGGGAGGGGTGACAGAGCAAGACTCTGTCTCAAAAAAAAAGACTAAAATCCAAGTATCCCAAAGGTTAAAAGAAAGGATAATCTTGCAATGTTTGGAAGTGGATGCTTAGGTCAAGACAAGGGGGGACCGAATGAACACGTGACAGTGACTGGTCATTCTAACAGTTTTTCCCCTTGTGTTAGATTTCATTTTCCTTTTACTTTTATATGATACTGGATCACACTTATATAAACATCTTACTTTTTGGCATAATTTATTTGTATTATCACTACCAAGAAAGGCTAACATGAACCACATGTTCTACGGGGGCCTAGCGCTGATAATTATTTGCAGTACTATGGCTGGGTGGCTTTAAGAATGTGTAGCAGTAAAACACTCATATTTTACATTCTAAAATTGAATTTACTTTTGAACTTTTGAACACTTCGTCTGTAAGCTAATGTAGTATTTTTCAGGACAGGCTTTCTCTTTGTTGATTTATATTTTTTTGTTTTCTTTATTGGAACAAAGGAAATTATGCTTTCTCCAATCACAGCATTTTAGGATCTATTTCAGAAAATCAAAAATCAGTGTTAGGCATTGTTTTTAGGCAGTCCTTCTCACTCCATCTTTTTTTTTTTTAACGGTTCATCTGAAGTATATAATTTATAAATTATTTCTGTTGAAAACAAGTATGCCCTGCTTAGATCGTAGTGTTTAATTTGACTGTTACTTAAAAAATTCCTAAGGTGTAATTCTGTGAATCTGTGAGGAGTTAGATTTTGAGTAGAAATCTTTTTCTTAATGTGATTGCAGTAAACATTTCTAATTTCTCTTTTAGATCCATCATGTTACACAAAATGGAGGACTGTACAAAAGACCATTTAATGAAGCTTTTGAAGAAACACCAATGCTGGTTGCTGTGCTCACTTATGTGGGGTATGGTGTACTCACCCTCTTTGGATATCTTCGAGATTTCTTGAGGCATTGGAGAATTGAAAAGTGTCACCATGCAACAGAAAGAGAAGAACAAAAGGTAATTGTTAAAGAATCTTTGATGTCTCTGGGCAGGAGGACCTTGTTCACTTCACTGTATTTTCTCCATATAGGCCTTCGTGCCTCTGGAGTTTTATACTTTACGTATGTTTTACCTATTCTCAATAAATAAATAGAATTATGGTAAAGAATGCCTTATTTTACTAAAAATAAAACAAATCTGTTTGTTATTGGCATATGAAATGTGGAGAGGTTGTCCTCCAGCCTAGGGAATGCATCAGTTTAGAGAAGGACTTAATACATTAGATTTTTTTTTTGTTGTGCATCATACTTCTCACTTTTGTGGTACCCTAAATGAAAGAGGAAGTTGTGGAAGCAGCAAGGTCACCACTGAGAGAGGAGACGGTAAACACTGATTGTAGAAGAAACTTCAGGGAATGGGTTTTGGTCACGTGGTGGGAGGGGGAAGAGTGCTTCATGAAACGTGAGAGAGGGAAGGACCTTGTCAGCTACTAGGAAGACAAAACCAAT
>NW_012150840.1:17301999-17307371 GCF_000956105.1 Propithecus coquereli | reverse complement strand
TTCTCTACCTTCCTTTTTATCCTCTATTCTACCTGGCTACCCGAGCTAAATTGCAGCAGTACTCCAGCATTAAATGTCTCCCTTCCTTTCTTGCTTTTGTTTCCATTAGTATTGTTTACTAACTTTATATTTTATGTGTTTATCTCATTTAGTATCTCTTCCAGAATATAAATCACCTAGATGAGTGATTTGCACATTTTAGACACTCAGTAAATGTTTAAGATACTGATCATAACGTGAGTGGTGGTAATAGTAACAATGAAAAGTATTTTGAAGTATTTATGGTCAGGAGTGTGTGTTTATACACATATGCACATAGAAACACACAAATGGCTCAGTTTTAGATGTAGGAAAAACAAGGGTCTTTAATCTTAAAATCTCATTTTATGCCTTTAAGGAAAGAATAGAAACAGCAAGGAAGTGGCTTCCTGTCTTTAACATTAAAAACAGGAAAGAACAGACAGTAGCATGACTTATACAAACAATAAGGAAAGCTCTTAATTAACCATGGTTCATAGGTTTTCAGATCAACAGTCTCATAGGTTATTTCACCTACTTTTTTTCATTAAATAGAAGTAAAGACAGAATTGTTGGTTTATAAAATAAATACTTTTAGCTGTATGATGCTTTTAACCATAGGTTAACTCCATTTCCAGCAATTCCTCATGTGGCAATTATTTGGGATTTTTAAATTTTTAGTGTAAGTTTTGAAACAATTTTGTCATGTTTCAGTTACTTTTAGATCTTATGAGGTTATTTCCTTCTTTGGTAGAAAAGATGTTGCCCAAATAAAAATTCAAAACACTATGGACTTTTTTCACTGTCCTGTCTTTGGTATGCAATATTATGTTTATTACTGTCAAATGTCTTGAAATCTTTCAGCAGTGCTATAGTACCAGCAAACAGCATTAGAGTGTTTTTAAAGAAAAGATTTTCAGCTGTGTAGCCTTCAGTTTCAATGGCTGAGAGTCCTCAAGTACCTTCATTTTTTCCGGATAGGTAAGTGTCTTTGCACTATCAGACAAAGTAGATTTTCCTGTGATCAGGTAAATTTGGCTCAGTAAATTTGGATACAGGTTTTTGCCAGAGTCATGCAGGTCAACAAACTCTGTGACATAAAACTTTCAGAATAAATTGTGTGTCACGGAAAATATTTTTCTTTCTATATAGAAAGTTTGGGATTTATTTAATTGGGACATATTCTTTCCAGTTTTTTTTTTTTTGCACTTTCCATTATTTTTTAATCTTTTTGTTTGTTATGTATAACCAGTATACACATATGTGCAGCACACATCTAGAAACATTAATAAAAAGTAAATGTGAAATTTAATAATAAATGCTTTTATAAGTAAGCAGCCATGAAAACCACCTCAGCAGTAGCATGTTGCCATCATTGCAGAAACCACTCCCCCCGCCCCATGTATCCCTTCTCAATCTTACCTTTTCCCTTTCCCCTGAGATAAACATTCTCCTGACTTTTCCTTATGATTCTGTCACCTGTGTGTGCATCTGTAAACAGTAAAATTTAGCTAAGCCTGCTTTTGAACTTCATATAAATGCATTTGCATTGTATATATGTTTTTGTGCCTTGTTTACTCAAATAGGCTTCAGCTGTTTGTGGATCTCTATTTTTATTGCTGTATAATATCTCTTTGTCAGTATATCATACTTTATTCATTCTAATATTGATGGACATTGAGGCTTTTTGTCAGTAACTAATAAAGCTGTTGTAAACATTCTGAGATATACGTTTCGTGGGCATGTACTATGAATTTCTCCAGGCTTGGAATTGTTGGGTTATAGAGTATGCATGTCTTTAATTCTATTAGCTAGTGCTAAATTGTTTTCCAGAGTGATTGTACCAGTTATACCAGCTGTGTTTGAGAATTCTTATTGTTCTACATCTTTACCCACACTTGTTAGTGTCAGAACTTAAAATTTTTGCCAGTTTGGTTGGTATGTATGTACTGGTATCTCATTGTGGTTTTGATTTGCATTTCTGTACTGCCCAGTGTAGCTGAGCACCTTTTTAAATGTTTAATGACCATTGGAAGTGCTGATTTCATGAAGTACCCATTCATCTCTTTTGCCTGTTTTCCTATTGGGTTTCTGTCTTTTTCTTAGTATAGGAAATCTTTATGTATTCTAGAAGATATTTTGCAACTATCTTCTCCCATTTTGTGGCTTGTCTTTTCACCCTCTGTATGGTGTCTTTTAAATTTTAATTAATTTAATTTATTTTTTTTAGAAGAAGGCTCTTGCTCTGTCGCCCATGCTGGAGTGCAGTGGTGCGATCATAGCTCACTGCAACCTCGAACTCTTGGGCTAAGGCAATCCCCTTGCCTCAGCCTCCTGCATAGCCGGGACTATAGGCATGCCACCATGCTTGGCTAATTTTTTATTTTTTGTAGAGATGAGGTCTCACTGTGTTGCCCAGACTGATCTTGAACTCCTGGCCTCAAGCAATCCTCCCACCTCAGCCTTCCAAAGTGGTGGGATTACAGGCATGTTGCCATCACCCAGCCTGTATGGTCTTTTGATGAACAGAAGTTCTTTTGTAAGCAAATTTATCAGTCTCCCTTTATGAATAGTGCTTTATGTGCCATGTTTAAAACATTTTTTCTTATCCCAAGCTCATGAATATATCTATTTTCATTGTGTTTTAATCCATACATATTACATCGAATCATATGAAACTGCCATATTTGACCGGTTTTAAACTACTAAAATGACAATTTCGTGTGATTCAACCTAATAAAAGAAGAAAGTAGAAAGGGTATACATTTGGTCATAGTAGTTTTAAAGATGTAGAATTTAAGTATATAGTATGAATGATAATTGGTAAGTTACATATAGACTGTAGTAGGAATTGTTAATTCACACCAAGAAATTGCTTCCCTACATTTATTACCTATTTTTACATGGAAGAAATAAACTGGCCTTCAGGAATGTGGAGCCCTGACCCTTGGCTCTGGAATTCAAAAAAAAATTTCTCTGGGGATTCTGGTCATCTTCACTTATCCCATGGGACTGAAAGTCTGGTCTGAATACAGAGCAGGCACCAACCAGTTCATTCATTTACACAGCCATTTTTCTGTGTGGACGTGTGTGTGTGTGTGTGTGTGTGTGTGTACACATGACGCCCTCTCTCAGCTTTTCCGAGAATATTGCTTTTGTCTTAGGGGCCATAGTCCTTTTATTCAGTAGACTCTGGAGTTTTATCTTGAGACATTTGGGAAATTCGAGATTTGCAATCATTCCTTATTGTAGCCTGTTTCTTACACTGCAAGTTCATTGCATGTTCAGGTTTTACTCCTCTGCGCCTATTGTGGGGCTTATTTAGTTTCCAGTAAACTTTTACTTCCTTTGGTGGGCAAGGATTTTGTTTCATATTTAGTTTTTTTGTTTTTAAACTGGATGGAGCATTCAATATAAGATATTCATTAATTGAATTTTCTCATTGAGAAAGATAATTTATTGAATGGAAGATTTGTACATGTCATTACTCCAAACCATTATTCATTTGATAATCCATATTTCATTTATCCAAAAGTTATATTTTCTAAGAACCTTTATTTACTTTCTTGTATTTCATTTTCTCTTCATTGATGTCAGCAGCATTTGAAGTATAATTTTGTTGGTGAGTGAGGATAGTATTTTTCATAAATCAAGTTTTTGTCACTTATCATTCAGGTGACAGGGAATAAAAAATTGAAATCCTAGTTGAACTGTTGTTGTTGGTGCTAGGCCTACTTATGCTCTTGCTCATTTGCCTCATGTATCTGAGTGAGATTCTTGTCCGTGTCCTTGGTAGCACTGTGTGTTATATATCATGGACTGTCACGCTTAGTGCCAGTAGTTAAAACTGTGCATATTTTAACACATGCCTGGTGCCTCTAATATGGAGGGAGGGCAGAGTAAATGAAAATAGTAGAACTCTTTTTGTTTTCTAGTAACTATGAAAAGGTACAGATAGATCAAACTTTAGATCGAATTATTTCTTCTTTTTTTTATCTCAAGAATTGGACATTGGATATAGATTGAATTATTTCTTACCTCATAAAGAAATTTCAAATAGAGAATTATTTTTGTTTTTTGCTTTTGTTTTATTGAAGTAAAATTCACACAACATAAGATGAACCATTTTAAAATGTACAATTCAGTATTATTTGCTATATTTACAGTGTTGTACAATCATCTCTGTTTAGTTCCAAAACATTTTATCACTCCTAAAGGAAACCCATACCCATTAAGTCACCCATTACTCTTTCTCTGCCAAACCCTGACAGCTACTAATCTACCTTTTGTCTCTATGGTTTTAACTATTCTTGATATTTTATATAAATAGGATCATGCAGTATGTATCCTTCTGTGTCTGACTTTTTTCACTTAGCATAATGTTTTCAAGGTTTATCCACCATTGTAGTGCATAACAGTACTTCATTCCTTTTTATCACTGAATATTGTTCCATTGTTTGGATACACCAAAATTTTGTTGCCACCTTTTGGCTGTTGTGAACACTCATGTACACATACTTGTTTGAATATCTATTTTCAGTTCTTTTGGGTACATACCTAGGAATGGAATTGCTGGGTCATATGGAAAATTCACAGTTACCTTTTTGAGAACCCACCGGACTTTTCCACATTGACTGTGCATTTTACATTTCTACCAGCAATGTATTATATTAAGATCTTTCTAAGAATCTTATAGTTTTATATTTTACATTTAAGTCTGTGCTCCTTTCAAGTTAATTATTTTATAAGACATGTAAGGTCAAGGGTCAATTTTTGGGCTTATGGATGTCTAATTGCCTTAGTGAGAATGTTGTTTTGAAAAGGAGCATGAAGGTCTAAACACCTTATACTGTCATTTTGTAGATTTTTATTTCTTGCACCCTGTTTTTCTTTACTTAGCCAAGTTTTGAATAGAAGTAAAGCTACTTTGTGATTCTGATACAAGTTTGTTCTTTAAAGACTATGTACTGACTAGAATTGGTTTACTTATCTCAGTTTTTTCCCTGCACTAGACACATAAGTCAAGGGTGGAACCTTCAATCATCTTGATATTGAGAAGGCACTGAGACATTTCTGAGCATGTTTTCTGAGCTTTTTATCCCAATAACAAAGCAGTGGTTGTTTGCCTCAAATGCCTGTTTGAGAGAAATTTTGTCTTCTGATATATTGAGACTCATGCCCTAGACTCTGATACAAGTAAAAGTTATTAAATTAGAACTGACATTGAGAATTCTTATTGGAGTTCATGGTATCACTATCACTAATAGTGCTGGTGTGGAATAGTGCTGGAGTCTCAGTTTTGTCTAAATCACTGAATTGTGTGACTTAGACAAATAGTTTAAATTTTATTCTTT
>NW_012150840.1:17299808-17301949 GCF_000956105.1 Propithecus coquereli | reverse complement strand
ACTATAGGGCTTGCATAGCTGGTACTCAGAATGTGATGAACGAATGAATAGAATGAATGAAATGATGAAGATGTATCTGAATTACTTTGTGAATGAGTACATTATCTTTGGAACTTGTTTCATCTTTCTAGAGGGTAAATTGACTAAGCATTGGGCGCTGCCTGTATATGCTTAACTTTGTGTGAAAGAGAACACATAGATTTTATTCTTAAGTAGTTTCTAATTTCGTTGAGGAAATACAAACACTTCAAACTTATGTGACTTTGCAAAATTTCTGTACAAGTAAATAGTGCTTGAATTATATGAAGATGTGAACAAAATGATCTGAGTAGCAAAGGGTTAATCAGGAAATAATTCTTGGAGGAAGTAATAGGAGAAAATATGTGGAACAGAGGAAGACATTTGCCTCTACAGTTGGTGGAGAGGAGAGTTGTACTAAATTATTCAAATTCATTTCAGTAGGATTTTCACAATAGATAACATTAGCAGTTAAAATAGCCAACTTCTGCCGTTTTCTTGTAAAAATTCAACTTTTACAGGGAAAGGAAGGGTCATTCAGCCTTATGATAGATCATGTTTGTTTGCTGATGCTGGATTAGATGTGGTGAAAGGGGTAGGCAAATAAAGTGTTAAACTGAAAGAGGCAAGGGAAAGTGCCTGCTTGGGATCATAAAATGCAAATATAATGTTGCTACTTCCTCATTTCACTGAGTGAGTGGTATTCATAACCACATCCTGATTTTCTTCCTTATTCCATTACAAAAGAGAGTCCAATTTAACTATTTATATTAGTTCTTTGTTATAGGGACATACAATGTGTTGTTTTGGGTAGAACTGAATCACATGGTCACACTAATAAAGGTGAGTTACTATGAGTTTGCTATATTTTATACAAATTAAATAAAATTCTTGGAATTCTTTACACCTTGATCCTCTATTAGTGGCGTTCAGGATGAGAGTGTTGTTTTTCTCACTCTACACTGTAGATCTTTTTTATGTGAGGTGAAGCTAGTAGTTTAGAAACACGAATATGATAGATGCAGCAAAGGCTTGAACTAATAAAAAATGATCTAATATCCAGATAGGAAAGGCCTAGAAAGCTAATAATTTACTAAATTATGGTAGGCAGTTACCATACACTTACAGACTTTAACATTTTACCTCCACAGCTAGTTGGGCTTAGATATTCAAAAACAGAAGGGCATAGGGTACAGGGAAGGGACATTATATGTCCATGTCCTGATATGTTTAATTTTCAAGATACAAAAGAAAGAAATCAATTGAAATTCTCCAGGAAAGACATTCCTGAAAGGATTTTATTCTTGACCCCCTTCAAACTGTAGCGTGCTGGCCAGGCGCGGTGGCTCATGCCTATAATCCTAGCACTTTGGGAAGCCAAAGAAAGAGGATTGCTTGAGGCCAAGAGTTCAAGACCAGCCTGGGCAACATAGTGAGACTCTGTATTAAAATTAATTAATCAAAATTAGCCGAATATGGTGGTGCGTGTCTGTACTCCTACTTACTCTGGAGGGCAGGAGGATCACTTGAGCCCAGGAGTTTGAGGTTGCAGTGAGCTATGATCACATCACTGCACTCCAGCCTGGGCAACCGAACAAGACTTTGTCTCAAAAAAAGAAAAGTAGCTTACTAAGAATATTCTGGTGGTTGGCATTTTAGTGGTATCTTAGGAAACTATTAATGTACTATAGTTGCCTGGTGTTTTAAGCTTGGGGATTGATTACTTTTGCCCTTCAAGAAGCATTTTGTTCACATGGTTTCCAGGACATTATAATTGCCTGGTTTTTCTTTTGCCTTTCTGGCTATTTTTTTTCTTATTCTCGTTTGCTGGGTCCTCTTCATCAGCTTCATCAATGAATACACTTCGGTACATTCCGTATGCCGTAACTTCCAAGTTTCTGTCTCTCACTGACTTCCCCATTGAACTCTAGACCGTATATCCAGCTGCCACTTGACGTTCCCACATAGGCAGGCATCTCAAACTTTACACATCTAAAATTGAACTGATACTTTTTCTAACCAGTAAAACTAAGCTGATACCCTTCTAACCAGCTAGCTGTCTTCCCCATCTTCATGAATGACAACTCTTCTGCCAGTTGCTTAGGCTAAAAACCTTGGAGTTA
>NW_012150840.1:17286107-17288825 GCF_000956105.1 Propithecus coquereli | reverse complement strand
TAGCTTACTAAAATATTTAATCTCAGCAATAACTAGTGAATATGCTGTTGAAATAGTCAAGTTTCAGTGGAGTTACCCGAAATCATTGTAGGTCATTTAAGCAAACAGGGAATTAGGCATTTATAGCATTGTGGAAGGGCTGGAGCAGTGAGGTTAGGGCCTCCATACTCCAAGTAAGCAACTACCCCAAATTAGGAAATTGCCCCTGCCACAGGTACTCTAGGTGCTGCCATCATAATAGCTCCACTGCCAGAAGCTGGTAAATAGGCAATGGAACATGGACTCTATCTGACACTGCCAGACCTACAGTCTACTGGAGCTTGCTTCCTACCCTGATGCAAAAAAACATGGCCTCTTTCTTCCACATCTTGTGTGTGTTTCTCTACATCACATCTACAACCCAATCACAAAGGTGTCCAGGAAATACAGTCTTTAAAAGCTTTCTAGCTTATGTGTGTGTGTCTGTGTCTGACTGCCTGTGTAGGGAATTTGTGATGTGTGTGCTGGCCGTGAGCAGAACATAGGAAAATAGTGGGAAGGCCAATAGTGCAGTGGTACTGAAGTGCTTTGAATGCTATCAATGTATTTCAGATCGATTTAGCAGCATCACCAAATGAGAGGCAATATGGCATTGGGATTGGGAGAATAAACTGGAATTAGAAGGCCTAGATCAGTTCCTACCTCTGCCTCTGGCTAGTTCCCTAACTGGGAAAGCCATTCAGCCTTTCTGAAAATGGTAGAAATGATATCTTCTGTAAGAATGTGCAGAGATATTTAAGTGTGTAAATATATATGTACATGTAAAGCACTTGATAAGTGCCTGGTGTATCATAAATACTCAGAAGATGGGAACTTTTGCTGCTATTGTTGTGATTATTCATCATCTGTGTCATCATCATATAAAAGTATTTGGACATTTGTGTTGGGCCAGAATTGTACTTAACAACCACAGACAGTTGTTAGAAAGTTGACTTCTGAAAGTGGTTGCACCCAACTTTTCTGCCTGTGATCTTAGGGCCTGCATAGGCACTAAAATAGGTGATGCTATTTATTTTAAACAATAGAGGATGTTTTCCAGAGGGCTCACCTTACATAGGTTTAAGCAATAAAGGATTATTTATCAGCTAATTATTGAGAGAACCCCAAACTACTTTTGACGAGGTCTTTGTCAATCCCTAATCAGCAAATCCATGAGTTTGAACTTTTCTCTTGGGTTAAGAAGTCACTTAACTGATGAGTATTTCAAGCTCAGCAATCCAGCGTGTAGTCTCAACTAAGTACTGTTTTTCTTTACTTATATGTGCCAGTATATGGGATTTGTGAAGGTCTTCAGGAAGAACATTGATAAGAGTGCATCCTTAAGGCTGCTTGAACTTGATTTTGTCATGTCACTCACCTGTCAGGTACTCTCTCCCTCTCCAGGCAAGCATCCCTTTATAGTACTTTTATATTGTATTTGTGTGCCTCTCCATTATACTAAGAGATCTTAGAGGGTTTAGAGGTTGTGCTTACTCATTTTTATCCCCAGTGCCCAGCTTAGTGCCTGGAAGGTGCGGCTCAGTAAATGTTTATTCAATGATGGAGCATTATAACTGAGTATTCAGTCAAAGACTAAACATTAGGTCAGCCCTGACTAAAATCATCTCACAGTGACCAAGCTGAGGAGGAGTAATGGGGAGGTGGGAATGGGGGAATGAGGGTAGTAATAGTGAGGGGTATCTTTGTTTGCAGAGATAACTGTCTGGCTATTTAATGTATCCTGAAAGTCTAGCAATGGATCTAAAACATGTTGAGTGTTCACTAAAACATATCTGAATGAGTGAAAGAATGAAAAGATAAGCTCCCTAGTTTAACCTTGTCCTAGAATATTTAAAGTGTCTGAGATAGTTTTGGAAACAGATACTCCCATTGCCCCAAATTAGAACCCCAAATAGTGATCCTCTCCTGTCCCTTTTCTTCATTGCTAAGCTGCAGGGAGTTTAGCAATGCAGATCTTCCTACTGAACCTACTAACTGCAGTCAAAGCTACTACCCTGGAACTTAGCTAGGGAGTAAAGGGAAGCTAATGCCTTGGCTGGAGTCCCTCTCTTTTATCATTCTGTGCCCCCTGCTTTTGGTTTCTAACATGCCCTACTGTGACAGCTTCTCCTCCTTTACTCTGTGCCAGTGTGTCTCAGGGGTTTAATCTTTTGTTAAGGAGTGATGAAGATCCCCAACCGTGGCAGTAACAGGGCTTTATTCAGGAGACTGGAACCCATTCCTTCCCTCCTAACCTCACAGCGATGCTACCGGTTATCTTGGTTCACTCCAGGACTGAGAGATGAAGCTGTACCTCATTTTAGCCTGCAGCCCTTTTTCTGTCTTTGGGCTTACTAACCCTTCTGGTTAGTCTGGACCAGACTCTGTAAGTTTTTTCTGACATTTATATAGTAAAAACAAAAAATATTGCTCTTAGTTGCTAACAAAAATTTATATGTGAGGAAGTATTTCTGTCAAGTATCTGAGTTAATGCCTTGAACATTAATGTGCAGTGTTTAGAAAGGTTATGAAGAAATGCGATAATCAGTACAGTGGTTTCGTTAGAAGAGTTAGTACTGTTACCCTATTTGATGTGAATTGAAAATGGTTGAGGACTCCTTTTTTGTTTTTTCCTTTGAGAAGTAAATGCATGGCAAATAATAGTGAAAGAAAAGCTTTAATTAGAATTTGGGCCGGGCG
>NW_012150840.1:17283042-17283392 GCF_000956105.1 Propithecus coquereli | reverse complement strand
ATGAAAAGAGAAGTTATAAACTTTGTTTTTAAAGTAACTCAGTTAAATTTATAGTATTTCATCATTTGTTGGCAGGACTTTGTGTCATTGTACCAGGATTTTGAAAACTTCTATACAAGGAACCTCTACATGAGGATAAGAGACAACTGGAATCGACCAATCTGTAGTGTGCCTGGAGCCAAGGTGGACATCATGGAGAGACAGTCTCATGATTATAACTGGTCATTCAAGTGAGTCTTGGTTGGGAAATTATTCCTGAACAACAACAGCAAAAGGATTTCTTAATCTGAGAAAATATTTTATTGCAAATTGAGTATTCTCTCAAAATAGGAGTAGCAGCTGAGGATTCA
>NW_012150840.1:17280426-17282207 GCF_000956105.1 Propithecus coquereli | reverse complement strand
CAAACTATGTTGTCCTTACTTAGCAGTGCAGGCTGACTCAGTTTCCAACATATGGAATGTCTCTGGTCCCTGTACCTGGGGAAGGGACGTGGCAAATTGTGTAGTGGCTCTTAAAGGATCCTCATGTGTACATGCTAATGTGTAGGAATTACTGAGTCAGAGTATGTAGATCTTTTAATGGGTAAGTACTGCCGTACTGCCCTCCAAAGAAAAAGTACTGATTGATATTCTTATCTACAGTATATGAGGCTGTCCTGGCCAATGCTCAATATAATCAGTTTCTAAATCATTATCACCATTAATAAGTGAAAATTACAATTTTGTTTTAACTTCCATTTCCCTAATTGATAGTGAGTTTGAGATTTTTTTCATACAGACTTTGGACCTTGTTCTCTAATTCCTGTATATATACTGCTTTTCTGTATGTTTACCAATGCATTTGCTATCACATTTAACTATTTTTTTGCTCATGAGTTTCATTAATTTTTATGCCGTTGAAACACAGGTATACAGGAAATATAATTAAAGGTGTTATAAACATGGGTTCCTACAACTATCTTGGATTTGCACGGAATACTGGAGCATGTCAAGAAGCAGCCGCCAAAGTCCTCGAGGAGTATGGAGTTGGAGTGTGCAGCACTCGGCAGGAAATTGGTAAGTGTAAGCTATGTTTTGCCAGCTGAAGTTTTTTACTTTTTTACTCATGGGTTAATAATACTGCTATAGTATTAAGTGTCCAAATACTTTGCCATGTCATTTAGGTAAGGTAAAGAATGCTTTCTTTTTCTGAAGTAATGAATGATTTTAATGATTTCAACACATTTTGAGATATATTTGTCTTTTCTAGTATATTATACATACCGAACGTCCCTAGAAAAGTCCCGTAAGTATTTGTTTCACTTACAGCTTTAATGTTGATTTTTATTGGCTTTTGCAAATGATGGTGGTTAAGAGTGCAACTTACTAGTGCATGGGCATGTGAGGGTTAATCTGTTCATTTTTTCATACTGGTAAATTGGGGCTAATAATAATTCCTGTTTTTATAGAGCTGTTTCAAGAATTAAATAAGCTAATCCGTATAAAGCACTTGGAACATAGCAGACATTAAAAAAAATGTAAACTTTTTATTATTGTTACAAGTCTGTAAAATGTAAAGGATTAACAGCTTTATATAAAGAGATTTATTTTAGTTCAAAGGAGGATTTCAAATTTTTTTCATTTTGTTTTAGAGAACTGATAATCATAGAAGTTATAAGACAACTTTCTGGATATTTATTACTGTAAATCACCCCAAAACTTGGTAGATTAAAACATTATTATTTCTCACAGGTCTGGGGATTGGCAAGCGTAGTTGGTTGGTTCTTACACAGGGTTCCTCACATGATTGCAGTCAGTAGTGGCTGTGTGGCTGGAGTCATACGAAGGCTTCTTCATTCACATGTTTCACCTAGGCTGGGATGGCTGGAACTCGGTGTGGCCTCTCCATGTTACTAGCTTGGGCTTCTCCATAGCATGGTGGTCTCAGAGAGTCATTTGTTTTACATCGGAGCAGACTTTTTTTTCCCAGAGCAAGCTCTGAAAGATACTCACTGAAAGCAGGAAGGCTTTTTATGCTTTTTATGCTTTTTATACCTAGTCTTGCAGGTCCAGAATATCACTTAAGCCTCTTTCTGTTGGTCAAAGCAAGTCCCTAAGGCCAGCCCAGATTCAAGGGTTGAGGGGATTAGACTTCACCTGTCAATGGGAGGAGTAACAAAGAATTTGCATTCATATTTAATCTA
>NW_012150840.1:17276953-17279021 GCF_000956105.1 Propithecus coquereli | reverse complement strand
TAAAAATAGAAAATATTAGCCAGGCGTGGTGGTGAGCACCTGTAGTCCCAGCTACTCAGGAGGCTGAGGCAGGAGGGGGATCGCTTGAGCCCAGGAGTTTGAGGTTGCTGTGAGCTAGGCTGGCACCAGAGCACTCTAGCCTGGGCAACAGAGTGAGACTGTCTCAAAAAAAAAAAAAAAAAGAAAAGAAGAAACTAGGTGACTTAAAACAATAAAAATTTATAGTCTCATAATAATGGAGGCTGGAAGTATGGGGTCAAGGTGTCAGCAGGGCCACGTTCTCTCTGACAGCTCTAGCAGAGAATCTTTCCTAGCTTCTGTTTTGCCAGCAATCCTTGGCATTCCTTGGCTCGTAGATGCAGCACTCCAGTCACACAGCTATGTTCCTGTGTGTTGAACATTGTTGTCCTTGGTACTCCCTCTATGTATGTCTATCTCTGTGTCCAAATTTCTCCTTTTTATAAGGATGTTAGCACCTTCCTAATAAGCTAATTTTAACTTGATTATCTCTGTAAAGACCCAGTTTCCAAATGTTACATTTTGAGGTGTTGGGGTTACTTCAGAATTTTTTTTGGTGGGCCACAATTCAACCCATAACACCATCCTTCTAGATGTTTTCCATTTTCATTAGTTGTGTTTAGGATTGCAAGTATCTACTAATTAATAAAAATGGAATTTTGTGCTTTTATTTCTTGTTCTTCCAGTTTTGTTATGATTTTCAACAGGAAAACAGGAGCAGAACATTTTAATCCCCTCATCTTTAAAACAGACTCTAGCTAACTAATACTTCAGAAATCACAGACCATTTCATCTAATGATGTAGTTAGGGGAATATTGTGCAGTGACAACATATAGTAAGCATACCTTATATCTTTATGGTGCTTTATATTTTATAAAGTGCTTGAACATGGTATCTTTTTTGATCTTCACAACAGTGTCATGAGGCAGATAAGAAAATTATTGTTGGTATTTAGCAGATAAGAAACAGGCTCAGAGAGGTTCTAAGTGATTTGATTAGCCTTAAGGCATAAACTTAAGCATCCAAGTTCAGCATTCTTCTTTCTCAGCATCTTTTTTCTCTGGCGTGTCGTCTAGTCCTAAAGGATTTAAATGCCAATGTAAAATTATAGTACAAATTTACCAGTCAGGTCAAAGCAAGGGAATGTGCTTTTTACCTGTCTTTTGCTGCATAACAAACCATCCCAAAACTTAGTGGTTTAAAACAACAACAGATAATTAGTTGATTCTGCTATCTTAGCTCCATGTGGTATTGGGTGGGCCATTATTACTGAGGATAGAGTATCCAAGAGGGCTTAACTCAAGTGTCCTACACCTCAGCTGGGTGGTGGGGCCAAGGGCTGGGTAGACATCTCCCCTAACTTCTCTCTCTCCCCTCTTTCCATAGTCTCTTATCCTCCAGAGCCCAGAGCCCCTCTCTCTCCACATGTTCTCTCTTTATAGTAGGCCAGTTAGACTGTTTTACATAGCAGCTGACTTCAAAAAGTATAAAAACAGATTTTGCTAGGCTTCTTAAGGTCTACCCTGGAATTGGCATGCACAAACAAGAATGAGAGAAATTATTGGCAACTTTCTTTGCAGCAATTCCACTGCAGGTACTAAATCCAAATTTATTCAACTGTTGTGTTCTTTATGAGCCATCACTCTTCATGATACTGACTCCTTCACAGATCTTAGTCTGAAAAGGTCGTAACACATAGACTGTGATTTATTTTTATAAAGTATGAGTAATTCTTCAGGATTTTGTCATATTGACTTTAACTTCTTCATACAGGAAACCTGGACAAGCATGAAGAACTAGAGAAACTTGTAGCAAAGTTCTTGGGAGTAGAAGCTGCTATGACATATGGCATGGGATTTGCAACAAATTCAATGAACATTCCTGCTCTTGTTGGCAAAGTAAGACCACTGTCATTTATGAAAACTCCCTAATATATATTTTCTTTTGTTTTGAAAAGCATTCAGAGCAAGCCAGAAGCTATCATAAACTTTAGATTAAACGTAGTTTACCCAAAGGTACTTCTATCACAGATTTTTGGACAAATATATC
>NW_012150840.1:17269250-17270608 GCF_000956105.1 Propithecus coquereli | reverse complement strand
ACTACAGGCATGCGCCACCATGCCCGGCTAATTTTTTCTATATAGTTTTAGTTGTCCGATTAATTTCTTTCTTTTTTTAGTAGAGACGGGGTCTCGCTCTTGCTCAGGCTGGTCTCGAGCTCCTGAGCTCAAGCAATCCTCCCTCGTTGGCCTCCCAGAGTGCTAGGATTAGAGGCGTGAGCCACCCAAAGCTGATTCTTTGAGAAAATGAATAAAATTGATAAATCTCTAGCCAGACTGGTCAGGATAAAAAGAAGACACAAATTACCAGTAGCAGGAATGAGAGAGTGGGAGTATCACTACACATTCTGTGGACATTAAAGGGTAGTAACGAATATTAAGAACAACTTTATGCCAATAAATGCAACAACTTAGATAAAATGGACAAATTCCTTGGAAAACAAATGTGTGGTTCTTTGACTTCACATCATAATACATTGCTGTCCTGCATTTTGGCAGTATAAACCTGAGATTCTTGGCCAGGTGTGGTGGCTCATGCCTGTAATCTTAGCACTTTGGGAAGCTAAGGCAGGAGGACTGCTTGAGGCCAGGAGTTTGAGACCAGCTTGAGCAAGAGCAAGACCCAGTCTCTACAAAAAACAGAAAAATTAGCCGGGCATGGTGGCACTCTCCTGTAGTCCCAGCTGCTCAGGAGGCTGAGGCAGGAGGATTGCTTGAGCCCAGGAGTTTGAGGTTGCTGTGAGCTACGATCACACCACTGCACTCCAGCCCAGAAAACAGAGCGAGACCCTGTCTCAAAACAACAGCAACAACAACAAAACTTCCCAAAAAACAACCTGAGATTCTTATTTACAATTTCTTAGAATTTTTCACACTGTAGGATTAAATAATCTCATCTTGCTTCTCCCTATATGCTTATAAACTCTAACAAAGTATCATCTAGAATTAAATTTTTTCTGTACATTGAAGGTACTACCTTAAAGATTTATCTTTCAAATCAAACATTATAGTTTAAATGTTATTTAGTATTATTTAATCTGTTAAAGGCAATAACTAACCCAGTTTTAATAACTATTTGAATCTGATACTAAATTTTCATGTAAGGCGGCTGATTGTTCAGTTTAACAGCAGGGTAAGGCAATATATTAATTAAGAGCATATGTTCTAGAAGCAGAATCTTTGTATTGAGTCACTTGTGACCTTGCTCATGACCTTGGACAAGGTTTTTCACTCTTGAGCAAGAGTTTCATCATATGTAAAGTGGGGCTGATGATAGTACCTACTTCCTAAAGTTGTTGTGAAGATTAAAAGTAATAATGCATTTAAACCGCTTGACCTAATGCCTGAAACATATTAAGCACTTAGATGTCAACTGCTAATATTTAATATTTATTTTA
>NW_012150840.1:17264442-17267000 GCF_000956105.1 Propithecus coquereli | reverse complement strand
GCTATGTTGTCCAGGTTTGTCTTGAACTCCTGGCCTCAAGCAAACCTCCCACCTCTGCCTAGTTAGTAGTGAGTGAGAGAATGTGCCATTTTCACAGGCATTACCCCCTTAACTTCCATTTCCCACAAATAAACAGTACATCTTACCAAAATTCATATGGAATTCCTTCAAATCAGAGAAATGAAAACTTTTTAAAGATTGATGTATCATATTTTAAGCATAAATAAAAACCTGTTGCTATAATCTGAATATTTAAGTCAATCATAGGACTTAAGATATTAAATTACACGACCAGAATTTTTCATCTACTTCGAAGATGTCTTTACAAAAATCAAATTATCATGTATGCTTGTTTTTCTTCTTAAAATTGATCGCTTTGCTGTTGTACAAGATTTCCTTAATAAGATATCATTATTATGATTGTAACATTTCATAATTTGTGTAACTGAACCTTTCCCCTCAAGCTGCTTATCTTGCTGTGCTTCTGATTTTGCAGGGTTGCCTGATTCTCAGTGATGAACTGAACCATGCATCGCTGGTTCTAGGAGCCAGACTGTCTGGAGCAACCATTCGAATCTTCAAACATAACAGTGAGTTTGCCATGGAATTCACTACTGGCCTTGTTGTGTAATATTCTTTGGGTCAGTGGTGGTGGTAACATTAGTTCCATTAACAGTTGAAAATGCAAATGAAGCTGAAGTTTTGTGGTGTATTTTTTATTTAAATTTACATGGAATTCAGGGAGCATAGTATGGGAAAGAGACTGAATTATTTTTCCTAAGTAGACAATATGGTTAAACATTCCACAATAGATATTTCTTTTTGTCTAAATTTTGAATAAACATTTATTTTTCTCCTCCTTTCTGTATATAAACATAGGAAGCTAAGACAATTAGTACATTTTTATTTGTATCCTGCTGATTGCCACACATTGCTCTCTGCAGCAGGACTGGAGGCCTTGGATCAGGAGATGGTAAATATTTAATTCTGTGGAGAGCATCTTCTATCTCTTGGTTAGGTAGTATGCATATTAGTTTGTTACAAATAACTGAATGTGTAAGCATAGTCACAGTCTTTGGCTATCTTATTTGTGTTTGTGTTATGTGTTTTATTACCCTGCTTCTTTTTTTCTATCAGAGTCTTCTTATGTAAAGAATAAAATCATGTAGTTTTGTAATCTCTTTCTCCAGTGATGAGCAATAAAGAATACAAAATCAGATTTTATGATAGGGTGTCTCCCACCCCTATTAAATATACCCCAGACTTAGTGTTGCTTAGATTTTTGGGAGTTTTTTTAAGGACTTAATTTCAGGGCAGATGTTTTAAGTATGAAGTCTACAGTGGTAGCAACAATGTTCTTCAAAGCATTTGTCTTTAACAGGGAGACTGTGACCCTCATTAATGGCAATACCAGCCCCATTGTTTCCTAGGCCCATTAGCCACCTTTAGGACCAACAGAGCCATAAGAACTTGGTTGTGTATAGGCACCTGATGCAGTCAAACCTGGAACAATCACAACTGATTGCCAAGCTTGCTTAACACATAGACGCATGGATGCCCCAGACTGGTGTATTTTTAATCCGGTGCCAAGATACAGCTCTTTAGTAAGCATTTATTGAGTACATCCTGGGTGAAAGGAAACATACACTTTGAAGTTTTTTTCCCCCCGTATTTGTTTTTTAGGAGATGTATGTACCTGGCCATGGTCTATTCACATTCTCTTGCTCGGTCTTCTTTATGTGTTTATTTCTGCATTCAGAATGACCCACTAGGATTAGAGATACAGTTTGATTCTATAAACACAAAAAAACTAACTGAATAGCAAGGTATTTTAACATGATGCATTGGTCATTTCATTAAGCAAGCTAATGAACTGAATCAATCATTATAGTCATTTAGGTAAGTTTCGATGGTTTTGAATATTTGTTACATTTTGAATTTCAATTCAGGGTAGCAATAATTCATCCATTTTGCCCTGTTTTTTTCTGCCCAACTCTAGTTATGTTAATATTCTTTGCTGAGACATACTTCCTGAATAAGAAATGCATATTTGCATTTCTGGAGTAAAGTTAGGAAAGAGGAAGATGCTTTGTGACTTTGTTATTTTTTGTGTGCTTTAGATATGCAAAGCCTAGAGAAGCTATTGAAAGATGCCATTGTTTATGGTCAGCCTCGGACACGAAGGCCCTGGAAGAAAATTCTGATCCTCGTGGAAGGGATATATAGGTAATCCTGCTTTATTATTTTTACCTTTGTGACTTGGCCCATGGAGTCATAGAATTTTTAAGGTGAAGGAACTCAAGTCTAGCCCCCTCTGGAAAGTAAGGAGACAGTGTTTATGACTTGTTAAAGTACCTGGAAACAGCACTAGAACAGAAATCTTTCTGTCTGACTCTTCTTTTATTCTTTCCATTATACTACATGGTCTCTAAATCCCCTTTCTGTTTGGGTCTTTTATTTTTGTACTGTTTGTAGAGGGAACTTATATATAGGAGCAAGAATTGGAGTATATATTCTAATATGTCAAAACAAATTATACACTATTTAATTTTAAGAAA
>NW_012150840.1:17261523-17262310 GCF_000956105.1 Propithecus coquereli | reverse complement strand
TTCCAGTAATAGACTTGTTAATGAAGTGTTAAATGATCACCTTGAGAATCCCAGGGAACTGTCAAAAACTAATTTAGGAGAACTGAGACATTTAAAAAAAAAAAAAAAGGCATTCCAGGATTCCCTTGCTGAGAGGGGTTAGAACTGTTGAAAAAACAAAGTTTTGGGGGCTGGGGGTCATAAAGAGAGACTTTCCTGCTTTTTCTCATGGTGCTGACAGCTTTTAACCCTCCATGGAGAATCCTGGCTGGGTGCAGTGTCATGTGCCTGTAGTTGCAGCTACTTAGAAGGCTGAGGCTGGAGGATCACTTGAGCCCAGGAGTTTGAGGTTACTGTGAGCTAGGCTGACACCACAGCACTCTAGCCCACTGCACTCTACCCAAGGTAACAGAGTGAGACCCTGTCTCAACGACAACAAAAAAAACAAGGCAACTGCTATGAACCTAAAACTCCTTTAAAAAATAAAGTCTATTAAAGAAAAAGAGAGAAATTCATTCAGCAATCATTTTTGACTACTTACCATGTGCCAGTTATGTAAAATGACATAGTAGTTTCAGAAGCTTAAGGGAAAACAGTAATGTTTTTGAACTCTCAAAAAAAGCAACAGTTTCTTAGTGCTAAGTTATAACATATTTCTTAAGACCTCTTAAACTCTTTGATGTTTTGTTTTATTAATTTTTATTCTGTCCTTTTTGGTATCTGAGTAGGCCTTAGAGTTAGAAGAAACTGTCCCTTGTTGGCTTGCCTTTTCTCGTATTTTAGATGCTTTGTAGTTTACAGAAATTCT
>NW_012150840.1:17260225-17261473 GCF_000956105.1 Propithecus coquereli | reverse complement strand
ACCTTGAAAACATGTTAATGAAAGAAGCCAGTCACAAAAGGTCCCACATTCTGTTTTTTATATCCAGAATAGGCATAGAAACAGAAAGTATATTAATAATTGCCAGGGGCTGAAGGGATGGGGAAATGGCAAGTAACTGCTAATGACTGCAAGGATTCTTTTTAGGGTGATGAAAATGTTCTGAAATTAGATAGTGATGAAAGTTGCACAACTCTGAATAAACTAAAAGCCACTGAATTGTACACTGTAAAGAAGTGACTAGTATAGTATATAGCTTATATCTCAGTGAAGCTGTTATCTTTTAAAACTGCAACATTAGAGAAAAAGTAATATATGTCAAGTATTTATGTGTGGCAGATAGTGGGTGCCCATAAATGTTCTTAATTTCACTTTAAAATTCAACATTGAGAGTCTTAAAGAATGGTCATTCTCTTCATAATTGATTGCCTTTTAGAGAAAACCCTTTTTAATTGGGTTTTAATCAGGTTTAATAAATTTTTATCTCAAATTTTACCTTTTTGTTAATGAGACCAGGCTCACTTTGGAGAGTTAATTGCTTTTTGGTAATATTTGTTGCTATGATCCAAAGGATAGAAAAATAATACTGTGGGAGATCATTTAAGTATAATATATTCATGCTTTTGGGGGGTTTTTTTGGTTTTGCTTTGTTTTGTTTTTTAGTTCAATTTTTAGTATTTTTTGAAGTGAAACTGTTTTATAGCCACATTTTGTGTTTGTTTTCTTATTTGGTTCTGGTATATAAGCTTCTTGTGTGTACATTTTATTTAAAGATTTAATGAAGTTAATAGGTATCAAAGAATAGGGATATACAATTAATTGCTTTTCAAATCCTTGTAACTGACAAGACAGGATTTTACTTTATTCAGTGAGATGGCATTAGTGTTCTACGAAAACTCAGTGAATTTTTTGCCACATTTATATCATTTAATAAATCTTTGTGTATCTGGAAGAAATTTGAATGCCCTTCAAATTGGTGTTTATTATTTAGGGATGTAAGGATGAGTTTTGCAGGCATAGGGTGAGATGCAGATGACATTTTCTATGATACTTAGAAGTAAATCATATCTAAAAAGCAACCCAAGCAACCTTACTTAATTCAACCTTGTATAGTATTTGTAACATTAAATGACATATTCTCTAAATCTAGAGGGATTCTTTAAAACTATTATAGTTTTTCTCCTGTGTTGTCACATGTTTGGAAACCAAAACAAAATCTAAGGACTTTGC
>NW_012150840.1:17257019-17258570 GCF_000956105.1 Propithecus coquereli | reverse complement strand
ATCACCAGTATGAGACATACATTAATTTCACTTGTCTTTTTAATGTTTCTGAAATCAGTTTGGCTCTTTTGTTAATAAAAGCTTTCACATTATCAGTCCTGCACTCTCCATCCTACATTTACATAATACTTTGTTGTAAGATTGATTTGGTTGTATTGAATAAAGCAGTATGTCTGATTTTGATTGATTTAAGACTATTTTTCTTAAATCAGAATTTTACCGTAATATTTTTTTCGATTTGTGATAGATCCTTGTTATCTCTAATGAGAGATTTTTGAAAATAGTGAAGTGCAAACATTTTCAATTTTGTGAATTGATCCATTGAGGAAGAACATATTTTATTAACGTTGCAAACATAGCATGGAACCCTGTGAGTAGCTCCCTGGTAACAATTGCTACAACTTTATCTCCTCTTCTTCTGATACGATATTAGAAATAGAGTGCTTTAATCTAAGATATGTATTATATATAGCCAGCATTTATCTAGTTACTTCATGTAGGAACCTTTACCTTATTGATTCAGTGCACAGATTTAGGTGACTAAGAAATGGCTAACAGCTATCAAAGTTAATGTTGGATAATTTCTTTGTCCTATTCTAGAACATGGATCTATGTGATGTGTTACCTCTGGATAAATGACTTATCTGTACTAAATGATGAAATCTGGGCTCTGCTGGTGGTGAGAAAATGAAATATTAGATATAGATAAAGGCTTTGAGTCAGCACTAGTTTTCCGGTTTTTACCTCTTTAGCCACCCCCAAAGCTGAGTGGCATGACATAACAGCCATCTTATTATGCTCACAGATTCTGCAGGTCAGGAATTCGGTCAGGGCACAGCAGGGATGGCTTATCTTTGCTCCACAGTGTCTGGGGCCAGCTTGGAAGATTCAAGCGCTGGGATGACTCAGATGGTTGGGGGTTGGCATCATCTGGAGGCTTCTTAACTCACATGTCACCTGGGCTGGAGTGACTTGGAGGCAGAGCTCAGCTGAAGCTGTTGACCAGAGCACCTTCATGTGTCCTCTCCTTGTGGTGTGGGCTCCTCATAACATGGTGCCTGGGTACCCAAAAAGGACACTTTAGAGAAGAAGCGTTCCAAATGAATCTGGCTGAAATCCCATGACCTTTTCTGATCTGTTAACAAGGCAAGTGACTAAGGCCAGCCCAGACTGAAGGGGATGAGGAATTAGACTCCATCTCCCCAATGGGAGGTGTGTCAAAGAATTTGTGGCCATTTTTAAAACTGTTCCTACCAACTTTTAAATAATATAACTAGCATAATAATCTTCACTTGGATATATTGTTTCTCTAACAAAACAGAGGTTAATGAAAATTAAACCAAAAGTAGAGATAAATACCGTTTCTCACAAAGTCTGCCATGTGAACTTAAATTTGGCTTGATTTCTTTTAGATTTGAGTGTGTTAAGGTAATGCTTATTTTTATGACATTGTTGAGTGCATCTTTTTATTGTCCTTATAGGAAAAAAGGTATGAACCACGGCAGCAGCCCTTTGTGCCTTAAGATGATCTTTAAAAAGATCTATCTGGCC
>NW_012150840.1:17253595-17256119 GCF_000956105.1 Propithecus coquereli | reverse complement strand
CCTCTGTGGCCAGAGCATAATAGTACAAGGTAAAGTGGTTAAGGATGAGGTTGGGGTGTGGTGCAGGTTGTGCAGAGCATGGAAGTTCTGACAAGAGGCAGTCTTGCAAGGGTATTAGGAACATGTGGAAAAGCCTATGAAGAAAGGCTTCTCTTGCCCTGTGTAGTTTCAAATTCTTGAATAGTTTTTCTGTGGGCTGCTTAGTATTGGCAGGTGTGTGGCCTCTTTCAGATAGGTTAAGACCCTTCAGAGTTGATGAAAAGGTGCAGGAAATAATGTATGGGTAGGGATACCCATATTTTAATAATGTTAATATTTCACCCTATTTATCTCACTTTTTAAGAAGAAATGGGAAGGCATCTAAAACTCTTTTATTACCTTTTCCTGATCCTATTTCTCTTGCCCCTTCTCCAGAGATAATCACTATTCTGAAATTCTTCTGTACTTTTATATTTTACTGTTACAACAACTTATAAAAATGCTTATGAGATTTAACTGTTCGATTCAAAACCCACTATCATAAATCTTCATCTGCACAGCACTAAAAGCGTTTTCAGTTGTGTATGAGTCTGGGGAAGAGGCTGTAGAGTGCACTTTAGTCACACTTCAGCTCTTTTCCTGATAGGACCATGTCTCCTGTCTACTTTGTTTAAATGTGCTGTGCAATATCTCAGTCATCTTCCTCACATTACTAATGAAAATGTCCTGTGACATGTGGAAAAGCCTATGAAGAAAGTCGGTGAGCCTAAGAGGCCCCAAACAGTCTCTACATTTGAAGAAAATGTAGTGCTGAAGCTTCTTGAGATAAGTTAATGCGTATGTGGGAAATATAATGGATTTCACGCTGTGCAGTATCACTGAGTAAGGCATGCAAGTGTACCCAAGTTTTCAGGGGTTGAAATAGGTAGTTGGTATTTTAGATGCTTTGTAGTTTACAGAAATTCTTGGTGGATTGTTATGTAGGTACTTAATAGTGTTTTAGTGGTTTGGGAGTAAATTGTTTGCAGTTTTGGGATAAGCCAGGAGCATATTATCATTTTTTCTATTTTTAATAACATAATGTAGGTTCTGCTACCTGAAAATTACAGGCTAACACACTTTTGGGAACAGACATATTGTGTTTTTAAATGTTACATAAGTTGGTCACATTGTGCAAATCTTACTGCTACTTCCTTTATTTGCTTAACGTTGTATCTGTATCCCTGTTGAGTGAGTATGAGGGTCTCATTCAATTTGCTTTCACTGTTATGTATAATATTCCACATAGTAGTACCATAACATTTTTTTGTTCATTACTCTGTTTAGATTATTGGCTATTTCTAGCTGTTACGTAATATTGTAGCAGCGATTGTTTTACATGTCTCTTTTGCATTTATGTGAGATTTTTTAGGGCATATATACCTTATATATTGATGTACATCTTTAGAGGTTACTAAATTCTTTCCAAAGTGCTTATAGTAGTTTACTCTCCTACTACCTGTATCTTATCATACTTAGTGAAAAGTTAATAGATACTATCTTAGGTTTATAAATCAACAAATTTTGAAGTTTAAAGTTTGAAAGTAACTAGCCACTAGAAGAATTAAAAATGGTAATATCACAAAAATTGGTGATGATTAATGGAGGAAACATGGAAAGTAGTAGAAGTATGAATGCCTCATCTAGACACCATCTAGGGTTAATGGACCCAGAAGCAGAGCTCTCAGTATATTATTCAACACTGTGGTTCTAACTGCCAGTAAAGCCAGAAACAGAACCTGGTGCTACTTCTTGGGAATGGGAATGGAGGTGGCAGATGAGATCCATTTCCTACCCTATTGTGTTGGGCACTCCCTTCCTCCCAACCTTTTCCACATTTCCCCTCCAATTCCTATCCTTTTCCCAAAGAAGAGAGGGGCATATGACTTGGTTGATGAATGGATATTGAAAGGCATCTTAACTAGGATCCAAAGTAAGATAGTAATGAATAGGAATTGTGCTGCCAGTGTGCATGTACCTTGAGTGGAAATATTGAGTTAACACAGGCCTGTGAGTAGAAAAAATGAGGCCTAGGAAATTCCTACAAATTCTACTAGACATTCAGAATTCTAGCTTTTACTTACACATCACTAATCCATGTGCAGTAATGGAAATTTAGCTGTAAGATCTACTTAATGAATCAAGGCAGAATGTCTGACCAAACAACTCAAATTTTGCTTTTCTATTTTCCAGAGCTGTGCTTTGATATGTTTTATTTCTGTGCAAAGATGTGGTTAATAATAACATGCAGAGCACCCAGCTTAGTGTCTGATATCTAGTATCCTTTCAGTAAATTTATTGAATGAGTAAATACACACATGACCCAGAAATATTAGAAAATCAGTGGGTTCTTAAAGTACCTTCTTATAACATTGCTTGCATAGTTGAATGTTCAACCAGAATGGCCAAGTTACGGAGTAAAATTAGATAGGTACTTTTTTTTTTTCCTTTTTTTTGAGACAGAGTCTGGCTGTGTTGCCCTGACTAGAGTGCCGTGGTGTCAGCC
>NW_012150840.1:17245715-17246355 GCF_000956105.1 Propithecus coquereli | reverse complement strand
TATTTAGTACCTCTATGTGCTTTGCAACACTTCGTCTGCTTTCAAAATCCTCTGTCTAGTTTCCATCACTTGCTATCACCCCAGTCCAAGCCACCGTCTTCTCTCCCATAGTCTCTTGCTTCTGTCTTTGAGTCTACTCTAAATATGGCAGTCATGTGATCCTGATATGAGATCATATCCATCTTCTGTTTAAGAACCCTACCAAGGGGCTTCTCATGTCCCTTAGTCATTGAAGACCTGGGAGGCCCTTGTGATCTGGCCCTTTGTTGACCTCCTCTGCCCCACTCTTCCCTCACTTAGGCTTACATACTTCTTGGAAATGCCAAGTGTACTTTTTGCTTTGGGGCCTTGGCACTTTATGGAAATGGCACTTGGCTGAATCACATCTTTTCTGAAACACCACTTTAGTGAGATATTTATCTTGTTTTTTTTTTTGTCCATCTCCCACACAGGAATGTAAGCTCCTTGCAGATAGGAGATTTTGTCTGTTTCATTAACTATAATATAACCAGGGCCTAGAGCAGTGTCTGGCACATAGTACTCAAGATATATTTGTTCAAAGACATCTGCTTCCCTAGCACATGATGTATTCTCCCCTTTCTGGGTGGTCTTTCTGGGAGGTTTTGCCTTTGGTGCAATG
>NW_012150840.1:17242782-17244055 GCF_000956105.1 Propithecus coquereli | reverse complement strand
ATTGATCATCCACAGGCTTCATGATAAGCTGTCTCAGGCTAAGTTTTAATAGCTCTTTAGCTATCCATGATTAATGCCTGATTATCTTGTCTTTTCTTTAGTATAGGTTTGACTTTGTTTTTAGGACCATAAAGCTCAGGAAGGGTTCATAATCCCATCCTTCAATGTGTCTACTGAATGTAGTATGAGCAAACTAGAAAAGAAGAGAGGTTGGTATCTTCAGTGTCCTCTTTTAAATCAACTCAAGCAAATCAAGAAAATTTCACACAAGTTTTCTGTTGCTGTTAGAAATTGTGATTTTTCCAATATGAGTATGTGTTCTGCTGGGGAGGCTCTGCTCCACTTTTGCTAAAGTATTTGCTTAAATACAGGTCTTTTGACCCTTTTGTTCAAGTACAGTTGCGTTTTTAAAGAGGAGACTGCATCATGAACCCAATTTAAGAGATTGTTTGTATTGAATTGGCCCAGTGAATATTTTTCCCTGCACTATTACGTCATGCCGGGTTCTAGGAAGTGAACAAAAGTTCGACACTGGCACTGGAGTAACCCTCATCACTCCCAATACTCTGCAGGCTGCTGTGGTCACCAATGTCACTGATGCTGGTGGTGCTTATATTGTCCACTTCTCCATGGGAGAACTGTGTGCTTTCAACGTCCACTTCAATCTCCTCTCGCTCTGAATCAGAACGATCTGAAGAAATAGTCGATCCAGTGCTGTCCATTTGTATTCGTTCCATCTCTTGAGGACCCTGCAGCTGTTCCAGCTGCCTCTTTAAAAATCTCTGTTCTTGTTCCAAATTCTCAAGCTGGTGCTGGCTCTTCCTTTCAGCTTCTTCAAGTTTCTTGATGTGTGCTTTGGGTTTGTTGAGCAAACCAAGTGTTGTATGCCTGGTACAGTCTGGCCCTAGTGGAATGAGAACTTTTAAGCGTTCTAAACACAGGCACAGATGAGCTCGTGGATTCTTTTCCAGCTCATTGTGTGTAGATCTGTTGGCAGTACTGGTGTTGCTGCTCTCGCTGCTGTGTTTCTGTGCCCGGCTCAGCCTCCATGGGGGCTTTGAATGCTGCAGTCGGGGGCTTGGCATGGAGGGGAACGACGAGGCGTAGCCATGTTCACACTCCGTCACACCGCACTCCCCCCGGCCTCTCCCTTTCTTTATTCCCTATATTTAATCACCAGTGCCTGTGGATTATGCCTCCTTAATATCTTTCAACCTGTCTACTTCTCTGTATCCCCATTGTTATTTACTTGACTTAGACTTCTCTCTTGGTT
>NW_012150840.1:17239297-17241308 GCF_000956105.1 Propithecus coquereli | reverse complement strand
TCATGAAACATTTCATTATATACAGTAAATAATATGAAGTGGAACAAATTTACATGTTCTGTTCAGACTTTATAGAGTGCATATTTATTTTAAAAGAAAGAGGTAGCAGTTATAATGGGAATTCAAAATTCAATTGGTTTCCTCTGGATACCAGAAAACCCCAGAGACTTAGAATATTTTTGTTACTTCTGGTATCAAATCTAAATGTTCACTTGCCCAGCCCGCTTCTCCTTTCTTGGAAGAAGTAAAAGTTATTTTGGAAATCTGATTTCCTGAATAAATAGAGTCAGGAATCCCAGCAATTCTATTAAAGGATATGTTTGCACATGTAAAGAATGTTCTGTTTACCTAAGGTTTATTTAGTTCAGGAACATCATAAGCCCTGGTACAAGTCTAGCCTTCCTGAAACTGTCTCCCTGGATGTACACCTCCTGCCTAGCTTCCCCCCTTTTAAAATGGAAGTTAAACACTCTAATTTGGTAAAGGTGTTAGGTCCTAAGAAATTATTACTTTGCTGGTATTCCCATATTTGATATTTAGAATTTTAGATTCCAGTCATCCTAAAGAGCATATTTTTCCTACAAAAACTGTTTCAGGAGGACTTTTGTTTTATACTGATGTTATGCTCACTCAGAGATGTTTAACCTTTCTTAATCTCAAATTGACCTTTTCAGTTAACATGAAGCATTTGTTCATGCTTTAGTGCTATTGTGGCATCATCTTAACCTTTCCTTTGCTGAATAGTTTTGTACTCCATTGCACCCTCAATAATTTCAGTTATGTTGCCCCTAAAAAGGCAGGCTGAGGTTTGTACTAAGTTACTAATTCTTTGTGCCAACCTTCCATCAGCCTCTCCCTCCTGGCAGAGTGTGCAGAAGAAAAACCTAATACTAAAATATCTAGGGAAAATGTCTTTATGGGAATGAAAGTAGATGCAGAGATGGAAAATAAATATTTTTAAAGCCAGTATTATCTGTTATATGATTATTTAAAAAGAGAAAAGGGGAAAGAAGGGAAGGGTTATCCCCTTTATGCTTTCACTTCTTGCCTCAGGAGAAGGGGTTTACGTCTAAAGTGCTGTTTTGGTACCACTTCCCCTATCTTACAAATTCCTGCAACACCCAGCACCAAAACTTTCAATATTTTTCTAGATTTGTCTTAAGAACAAAGGCTAAAAGGAGAGTGCCTGAGCCCACCACTGTAATATTTTGTTGTTTTAAGTAAAGGAGGGATTATTAAATAGTAGTTAGCTATATTTAATATTATGAATAGAGAGATCAGAAATTTAACCTTGATTCCAGTTTTTTTAAACTTTATGTGATTTTCCAAGTATTTTAAGTTTCATTTTTATATTTATTGAAGTATTGACATTCATACAATAAATGCACCAATATTAGGCATACAATTCCATGAATAAATATACACTCATCTAACCACCACCCAGATCACATATAGAACACTTCCAGTACTCTAGAAGGCTTCCTTGAGCCTCCTTCCAGTCCATTCCTCCTTGCCAGAGATAACCACTATTTTGACTTCTATTATATCATTATGTATTTTGCCTATTCTTGATCTCATATAAATGGAATCATATGTTACATGCAGTCAGTCTTTTTTGTCTGCCTTATTTTATTCATCATTTTGTCTTTGAGATTTATCCATATTTTTGGGTGAAATAATAGCTCATCTTCATTGCTTGTATCTTGTTGCTTGAATATATTACAGTTTATCCATTCTACTGATGGACGTTTGGGTTATTTCCTGCTTTTGGCAGTTATTAAGAGTGCTGTGTGACATTCTTACACATGTCTTTTAGCACACAATTCTGTTGAGTATATATACCTAGGAATGGAATCGCTGGGTCAGAATAGACATATGTTTAAGTTCAACATATATCGCCATTTTTACAAAGTACCAATGTACAATCCCACTAGCAATTACGGGAGTTCCATTTGTTCCATATTCTTGCCAACACTTGGCGTAGCCCTTCCAACTTCTTTTTTTTTTTTTT
>NW_012150840.1:17229826-17238818 GCF_000956105.1 Propithecus coquereli | reverse complement strand
GAAGAAAACTTAAATAAATTAAAAGATATCTGTGTTCATGGTTTGGAGGTCTTACTATTGCTGGTAAGATGGCAACAATATCCCGATTAAAATTTTAACTGCCTTTTTTATAGAAATTGGCAAGCTAACCCTAAAATTCATATAGAATTGCAAGAGACCCAAAATAACCAAACAGTCTTTAAAAAGAACAAAATTGGAGGACTCACGTGTTCTAGAGCTATAGTATCAAGAGAGTATAGTACAGCATAAGTATAGACATACAGACCATGGAATAGAAATGAGAACCTGATGTTCAATGAGACATTTCAATGGAGAAAGACTAGTCTTGTAACAAATGGTGCTGGGACAACTGGATAGCCACGTGCAAAAGTATGAAGTTGGATCCCTCTACCTCACACCATATATAAAAATTAACTCAAAACGGATCAAAGACCTAAACATAAGAACTAAAATTTTAAAGCTCTTAGAAGAAAACATAGTGTAAGTCTGTATGATTGTGGATTAAGCAGTGATTTTTTAGTTATGACACCAAAAAGAACCAACCAAAAAAAAAATAGATAAATTAGACTTCATCAAAATTAAAAGTTTTTGTGCTTCAAAGGACACTCACCTCAAGAAAATGAAAAGAAGCCCTCAGCATGGGAGGAAATTTTGCAAATCATGTATGTGATAAGGGTCTACTATCCAGAATATACAAATAATTTATTATAATTCAACCATTAAAAGACAAGTGATCCAATTTAAAAATGGGCAAAGGCTATAAGTAGACATTTCTCTGAAGAAGGTATACAAATGGCCAATAAGCACAGAAGAGTTCAACTTATTAGTCATTAGGGAAATGCAAATCAAAACCACAGAATATTTTGTACTTACTAGTATGGCTAAAATAAAAAAGACAATAAAAAGGTTGGTGAGGATGCAAGAAATTGGAACCTTCCCATCTTGCTAGTGGGAATATAAAATGGTCCAGCCATTTGGAAAACAGTTTTCAGGTCTTCAGAAAGTGAAACATAGACTTACCATATGATCCCGCAATTCCATACCTAGGTGTATTCCCAACAGAATTGAAAATATATGTCCTTACAATGACTTGTATATGAATGTTCACAGCAGCATTATCCATGATAGCCAAAAAGTGCAAACAACCTAAATGTTCATCAACTAATAAGTGGATAAATAAAATGTAGTGTATCTATATAAGTAATGCTATTCAGCCATAAAACAGAATCAAGTACTAATGCATGCTACCTGGATGAACCTTGAAAACATGCCAAGTGAAAGAAGCTAGACACAAAAGATCACAGTATTATATGATTCCATTTATGTGGAATCATAAGTTCAGAATAGACAAATTCATAGATATAGAAAGATTAGGGACTTCCCAGGAAAGAGGGGCAGAAGGAATGGGAGTGACTGCTAATGGGTGCAGAGTTTCTTTTAGTGGTGATGAATTAGGTACTGGTGATAGTTGCATAACTTTGTGAATATACTAAAAATGACTAAATTGTACACTTTAAATGGGTGAATTTTATGGGATGTAGATTATATCTCAGTAATAACAAGAACAATAGTAATAAAAGAATGAGGAGGAAAACTCAAAAGAGTAGAGTAACAGTCAAATTAATGGAACAGAAATAAAATTCCAGAAAGGAATGTAAAAATATGTAAGGAAAGGGCCTGCTGAAGAGAAGCCCTACTTAATCATAAGATACTGCCTTTTTAATACTGTTAGTTCATATTTTTATTGAGTTTTCCCAAATGTGGCTTTGTACTCTAAATATATCAGATTGTCCCACATTTATATCTTCTTCTAGTATACATATGGAAACTGAATCTAAGGGAAGTAAAAACATCCCAAAGATCATATAGCTAATAAGTGGCAGTTAGTCTCCAATTCAGGTTTAAGATTACAAGAGAAAAGAAATCCATGGTCTCTATGAGGAAATAACCTTTAAGGCCAAAAGTCGTTCTCAACTACCTGAGGGCAGTACCACCTTCCTGAGAAGCATATGGAAAAGTCTAGGGGTTTGAGTTTTTTTGGTCACAGACTGGGCTTGGGGGGAGGTGCTATGGGCATTTATTGCCTAAAGGCCAAGGGTTCTAAATGTTCTGCAGGGCACTGGACATCCTTAACAACCAAGAATTGTTCTGCCCAAAATGCCAACAGCAGTCTTACTGAGAAACACTGGAAATGATTGACTGACAAATTTGGAAGCTGCCCCCTTTGAAAGATAGGGCAGAAATCCTAGACGGAACTTGGGAAGGAGAATGTAGAATGGAAAGAAGTCTCTGGGTCTACCTCTTTCCTTGGGACCCTGTGCAGACAGGGTAGAGCCAGAGAATCAAGAAGACACACGGTGTGATGTGGGAGAGGCAGTGTTAGTCAGTGAAGGATTCCCAGTAGATAGGTGGGTCTAAGAGGGTGGGCCAGCATGCACCATCCATTATTTGTCATTAAAGTTACTCAGTTGTTCTTTTAAATTCCTACATTACCTAACATTTCCTTTTAATCAGTCCTACTAATACAGGAGCTAGAGCAGATCAGTGAGTCATGTTTAAGAGCGCAGTCTTTGAAACCAGAAAAACCAGGGAAGTGGAATCCTGGTTCCTCTTGCTATTTTGCTTTCTTTGCCTTAAAGGGAGCCAATACTAAAAGCTTCCATAATAACTGTGGGAATAGTCTTTGAAAACATAGTTTGCATGTGCTTTGACTTACCTCATATTATTATATAAATACTTGCATTAGAAGTCTTTAAGATATAAACTCCAGTTTTAGATTCCAGTGGACACACATTCTTAACATGGGTGAAGTAAACATTGAGAATATCTAAGTTTATTTCTACTATCAATGGTAAACATGCTTTGTCATGTCCTGGTTTAAAATGTCCTGGAAAAGGCATTTTTTCAAAATGCTTTTGAAGAGAAAAACCACAGGAGTGAAATGTGTTTCTCTTCTCTCTGCAGTATAATCCAACAAAAGTAAAATATTAGAAAAAGTAAACTTCTAAATGGCAAAAATAAGACCCTCGGAACAGATGATTAAAGTAAAAGATTAACAATTAAGTTCCATTCTTAAGCATAAAATATGAAATAAAAGAGATACTATATGAAATATCCACAATGTGATGTTTTCGATATTATATATTAGAACAGAACAAGGTAATGGGTAGTATTATTCCATATTTTATCCCGTTGTATGTCCCTTAATTCCTAGTTAATGTTGAAAACTGAAACCATTCTAGGAGCTATCTATTCTGTTTGGGGGACCTTAAACTGAGAAAACCCTTATATATCCTTATCTGCTTTGAGATAGGACCTGTAAGAAGAAAAGGGGTGTGGGGAAGTTCTTCTATTTCAAATTCTTCCAGCCCACTATAATTAATTAGAAAGTATAAATCTGAGGAGTAGCAGTAATTTTATTTTATTTCTCCCAGGAAGGCAGATTATATCAGCATATCCAGGAAATCTGAGAAGATTAGGAGCTGTGTAATGGAGTATTGTGAGTTAGGGGATCAACTCTGGATGGACATCCTTTATATTTGTGTCCTTTGTTTTGAAAGATTTCAGTTAACACCGGAAATATTATTTTTGAAGCTGCAGATTCAAACATATTTTGTTGGTTATGGTATAAGCTATATAAAAGCTCATCTGCTAAATTGAAAATTATATTGCTATTTAAGCAGGTAAGTACATGCTATATTCTTTGAAGCATAATTCTAAGTATGATAGTTAGCACTAGTGCCATTTAAGAAAATGCCTGCTACCTTTATATCCCTTAGCTTGTTACATAGGTCTTATCCTGTTTTTTAACCAGTCCTGAGACTTCAGAAAATTTGTAGTTCATAGAATACTGTCTATGTGAGTGATACCTGCATAGAAGGGCTTATGAAGTTTATTTGAGTAATAATACAATAGTTCCTTCCAATTTTAGGATTACATGACTGAGAATCTTGAGAAATCTGGATTAAGACTTAATAAAAATATTCCTCTTTTACAACTCCAGTGGTTAATAAAGGTAGTTCTCTAACTCGAATTATATTTTGTAAAGTGACCTAAGGTCATCCATATCTGGTGGCTATCAGTAGGTAGATGATTGTACGCTCCTTCCACCTCCACCCTCCACCCTTTTTAGGCTCTCTAGTTCCTTAAAGAACTGAATCTAACGATGCCATCACAACCTGTTGATCTTTTATATTCATTACTTCCTTCCTGAACATAAAATTTGTTATAAAGAAGTTGAGTACTAAAAATGACCTATTAAAGTTATCTATGAATGTTACATTTCCTCAGAAATTAACTATACACCCCTTTACTTTTCTCTTTCATGCCAAGCTGTAGCCGTTTTACAGTAGGAGTTCTAACAGTGGTTTAATTATAAAAAACCGTATTGAAGAAGTTCAAAAGGACAGCCACACAGTGAAGTTTATTTATAAAGTTCAAGAGAATTGGTACAGATTTTTTTTCCTCCAAATTGCTTTTATGCTTTTTATTACCTTTAAAAGTAAAGATTTATGTTTGAAAAGTAGGAAAAGATTGTGACCCTCTTATATTGCTATCTGTGCTCTTTCTGAGGCAAGGATTAAAAACCTTTTAAGAGTTAGAATTTCTTTTTTAACAATGCTAAACTTTTTCTTCTTTTAAGCCTGTTAGACCAGATATGTGCTGAAACTCTGAGAAAACCCCTTAGAACTGAGCTAGCCGATTGGACTTAAATAGTAATTGGTGTTCTTTTATTAATATTAATTGGTGTTTTATATGATATTTAATTCAAAATGGGTAACTATTGTCTGTTAAAATTCAGTATCACTTCAAGAGTAAGGGTAACTATTTTCCAACATGTATAAATGCCAGAGCTTACTGATTTGTCTACATTTATTTGACTATTTATTTTACTATTAGCCTCTTTGAAATTATTAGGTTGAACCATAAGAAATCACCGTTTTTAGGTCAAAAATAGTAAAATATTGGCAGTTTGATGGTTCAGCCTGATAAAGAGTTTTAAAAGATAAGCAGACCATTTCTGTGATTCACTCTGTTCCCACCAAAATTGTTCCACCAAAAATTAGTTGACTTCTTTCTCTAGTATTGGTCTTGACTCCTCTACTCAGTCTTTATTCCTCTACCATCAGTGATGATTGCAGTTCTGCTGCTCAGGATAAGTTTATTGGAAGAACTACTTTGCACTTGTCTCATACTCGCCTTGTCTCCTTAGTCTCCTTCACGTACCCACCCCTATCCCATGCATTTGCCCGTGAGTGCTGGTTAAGAAATGAGGTATAGATACTGTTGCCCAATAAAGGGTTAAGCTTTAAAATTTGAAAAATAGATAATTTCTTGGTGTAATATAGGAAAAAAGCGCTGGACTAGAGTTAAAAGACCTTGATCTGCCTCCTGCTGAATGAAACACCTTGGAGAAGGTAATTTAACACTCTGGGCCTGTTTCTTTATGTGTAAAGTATAAATAGTACATTCTTTACCACCCACCCAAAGTGGTTAGAATCAAATGAAACTGAGCTGTTAATTGCTAAATGTAGTACTTCTTCCCTTCTTCAGGTATAACAAAGATGCTTAAATATATATTTAGGAAAGAATTTTTAATCTGAACTTTATAGCTGCCAAAATGAAAGTTGATAATCTTAACTGATATCAATCAACACGTAAATAAATAAACAAAATTGCGGTATATCCTTACCATAGAATACTACTCAGCAGTAATAAAGATGTATAACCTGGGGATCTTAAGTACCTATTCATAGTATTTTCGGTTATCTATATGAATGTTATTTTAGATACATTTTCTTCTGGGACTCTTCTTGTCAGGAATGGATGATGATAAATGGTGGGACTAAGATTTCCACCTCCTTCTGTTAAAGAAAACTTAACTTAGATTGATAGAACAAGCAGTGGAAAAGTTAAGGTCTAAATCTCTTAACATTTCTTCTTTTCCAGTAATTTTTCATGATTTCCTTGGAATGAAAATATTTTTCCCTCTTATTTATTTATCTTTTTTAAGAGACAAGGTCTCACTATGTTGCCTACACTGCAATCACAGTACACTACAGCCTTGAACTCTTGGGCTCAAGCAATCCTCTAGCCTCAGCCTCCCGAGTAGCTGGGACTACAGGCACTTCGCTTTCCTTTTTTAAAAAATTGGTGCATAATAATTGTACATATTTATAGGATATATGTGATATTTTGATACATGCATGCCATGTGCAATCAATGATCAAAGAGTATTTAGGATATCCATCACCTCAAATATTTTCTTTGTGTTGGGAACATTTCAACTCTTCTAGCTATTTTGATACTACTACACTATCAAACTCTAGAACTTATTCCTTCTATCTAACTGTATATTTGTATCCATTAACCAATGTCTGTTTCTCCCCATTCCCTCACCCTACCCAGCCTCTGATAAACCATGATTCTACTTACCTCCACATCAGCTTTTTTAGCTTCCACATATTAGTGAGAATATGTGATATTTGTCTTTCTGTGCCTGAATTATTTCACTTAACATTATGGCCTCCAGTTCCATCCATATTGCGCAAATGGCAGGATTTTATTCTTTTTATGGCTGAATAGTATTCCATTGTGTGTATATACCACATTTTTTTTATTCATTCATTCACTGATGGACACGTAGGTTGATTCCATATCTTGGCTATTGTGAATAGTGCAGCAGTGAACATGGAGGTACAGGTATCCCTTTGATATACTGATTTCCTTTCCTTTGGATAATACCCAGTAGTGGGATTGCTCGATTGATCACATGGTAGTTCTGTTTTTAGTTTGAAAAAAAATTTTTTTAACACAGGCTAGTTGATTTGTAATATAAGGGCTAGGAGGTTTGTAATAAGAAAAAGGTTGTGAGTTGCGAAATGATAAAGTGGATATAGGAAAAAATTAATGTATACTAATAGATAAAACTGTCACTCAGTTTTTTTAAACAAAGTTTAATGAGATATCATTTAAACACTAAAATTCACCAATTTTAAGTATATACAGTTATTACATGAGTTTTGGCAAATGTAAACAATCTTAAAACCATGCCACAACCAGGTATAGAATATTTTTATCATCCCAAAAAGTCCCCTCCTGCCCTCTGTCAGTCCCGTTCCACACCCCAGCAACCACCAGTCTGTTTTCTGTCACTACCATTGTGTCTTTTGTAGGATTTCATATAAATGAATTGCTGCAGTATGTAGTCTTTTCTGTCTGGCTTATTTCATTTAGCATCCTGCTTTTGAGATTCATCAGTATCGTTGCCTATATCAATCATTTGTTCCTTTTAATGTATTTCCTTTCTTTCCTCATCATGTTTCCTCTATCTTTTTGAACATATAGAGCATATTTATAATAGCATTTTAACATCCTTGTCTGCTAACACTTTGTCATTTCAGTTCTGTTTCTATTGCTTAACTTTTTGTCTGATCGTAGATCATATTTTCCTGTTTGTTTGAATGCCTGGATTTTTTTTTTTTATTTATTATATGTTGGACATTGTGAATTTTACGTTGTTGAGTTCTGTATTTTCTTGTAGTCCTTTAGGTAATGTTGGACTTTGTTCTTGGAATCAATCGGACCCTTTTGAGACTAGCTTTTAAGGTTAGGGTGGGTCCAGACCAATTTTTAGTCTAGGGCTAATATATTAATAGCTCTACTACTAAGGTGATACCCTTCTGAGGACTCTTTAGATACCCCATAAGATCTTTCCATTTTGGTGGGTGAAAATATTAATACAAACTATTCCTCACTCCACAGGACTGCCAGGAATTGTTCTGGCTGTTGCTTTCTGGTGGATCTTTCCCCAGCCTCTGGTAGTTTCTTCTCATACATATGCAGATCAGTACTCTTCCCAAGGCTCAAGAAGACCCCTCTGCAGATCCCTAAAGTTCTATCTTTGCACCTCCCTCCTCTCCTGTACACTATCCAACAAATTCCAGCCACCTTAGTCTCCCCAACTCTTATCTCAACTGGCAACTCTCCACTCCGATCTCAACTGTCCTCAGTTGACAAGACTGGGTCCCCCTTCCTCATGCTGTAGCCTGGAACCTGCCTCCAGGCAGTACAGGAACAATCCAAAGTTCCAAAGGTTCACCTTTTATGTCCAGTTTTTTGTTTTTTGAAGACAAAGTCTCTGTTGCCTGGGCTAGAGTGCAGTGGTGTCATCATAGCTCACTGTGACCTCAAATTCCTGGGCTTAAGTGATCCTCCCACCTCGGCCTACCGAGTAGCTGGGACTACAGGTGCGCACCTCCACACCTGGCTAATTTTTTTATATTTTGTAGACACAGGGTCTCGCTATGTTGTTCAGGCTGGTCTTGAATTCCTGGCCTCCAGCAATCCTCTTGCCTGGGCCTTCCACAGTGCTAGGTTTATAGGTGTGAGTCACCGCTTCCTGGCCTTATATTTTGTCCAGTTTTCTATTGTTTACTGCAGGAAGGTAAATCTAGTCCCTTGTACTCAGTCATGGCTGGAAATGGAAGTCTCTTTTTCTACATGTAGACTAAGCATGTGTTGCTTATGGGGAAAATTATGGTACTTGACTCATCAGTTTTCAACATACTTAAATATAACACACTTTAATGTCTGCTTTATTCTTAAATGATGTTCTTTGGTGTTAACACTAATTAGGCTAATCTAAGCTAAATGTGTTTCTCTGATCAAGTTGAAATTGTCTGCATAGAGTATTAATTTGGGGCTATTTGGGGCCAATTTATCTAGAGTAGCTTCCCATGAATGATGAATATGTTAGTATTCTAACTCTAAGAACATTTATTAGCATCTATATATCTGATTGGTTGATTAGTTTATCATATGAACTGTGTCACATTTGCATTTTTAAAAATATGAATTTGCTGACTTTCTAATATATATGAGAAAATTACTGCAACATTTTCTTATTCATGAGTATTCATGGTTGAGAAGACCATAAAATAGTTCTTAGCCCTTTGCAAGCTGATCTTTTGAATTTATCGTGTTGCTCTGT
>NW_012150840.1:17227574-17229071 GCF_000956105.1 Propithecus coquereli | reverse complement strand
TATCTCTGGACTTATATGTAAAATTATTTGCAGCACAGTTTGTTGGAATGAATGAAGTTGGGAGACCTAGATTCTAGTCTCAGCTCTGCCATTTAATACTATGTGACTGTAGGCAAGTCACCACCTTTGTGAGACTCTCCTATCCTATAAAATGAAGATAATAATAAATATCCTACCTACTGTCAAGGTATATGTGGAGTGCTCAATGAGGTGGTATGGCTGAAATCCTTTGAAGATGCTAATGTGCCACTGAAGTATTAGTTATTAAATTTATTTTTTATATTACTATGAAATCTATTAACAGCTAGAATGACAGAATATAAAGTGAGATGTCTTTATTTATATTTATATACCATACAATTTACTGTGCAAAAATATGTTGAAATGGAAGAAATGAAACATAGGACTGATTAGACAGAATGGAGATAGAGGAGATTGCTGTATTTTTTCCATTCCTTTTTCATTAGCATTATTTCGTTTTCTCTCCCCATGATTTTCCAGGCAAAGAATGTGTGCAGCAGTTAGCTGAAAATACCAGATATTTCAGGAGACGCCTGAAAGAGATGGGCTTCATCATCTATGGAAATGAAGATTCTCCAGTGGTGCCTTTGATGCTCTACATGCCAGCCAAAATTGGGTACGTCTTGTTACAGAGCACAGACTAGTCTCTCATTAGACTTAAGGTCTCTGTCATGTGAGACTAGGGCTTATGTATTTTGTTAGGGAAAATTGTCTTGTCCTTATTGTGTTAACCTTCACTTGGTAGATATGCCATAGATTAAATAGTAGATACCAAATTGTAAAATATGTTAATTGTTGTTCTTACCTTAAACATACATTTGAGTTTAATGCACTCTTCTAGTGGCTTAAGATACATCAGTGAACAAAACACAAACATCCCTGTCCTTGTGGAGCTTACATTCTAGTGGGGCAAGAATCAGACAAACATAATAAATAAATAAATTATGTAGTATATTTGAATGTGTTAAGTGTTATGGAAAAAATAGAGCAGGATATATATGGGGAATTGAGAATGCCCTGTGGGCAGGCAGATGACAGTATTAAATAGGGTGGTCAGGGTGTAAGCCTCCTTGGGAAGGGAAGAAGACATCTTAGCAAAGACTCGAAGAAGCTGAGTGAGTTAGCCATTTGGAGAAAGAAGCGTCTGTGGAAAGATCACAATGCAGGAGCATGCTTAGCTGATGGAAGAATAGCAATGAGGTCACTGGAACTGGAGTATAGTACCCAAGAGGAAGCAGTGGGCCCTGAGGTCAGAGAGATTACATCAGGGTGTATTATTGGATATTTACCAGGTATGCTGATTACACCAGCTTCTTTGGTTTGTACAAGGCATACATAGTGGAAAGCCTTTCCCTGGGATAGCTTTCAATGTATTGGGGAAGTCCAGATGTTTAATGAAACCAGAACACATTTGAAAAGCAAATGAATAATAATTATATTGGACAAATTTAATTATATGCAAAATTGCGCTGGAGA
>NW_012150840.1:17224818-17226909 GCF_000956105.1 Propithecus coquereli | reverse complement strand
ATCCTGACACAAAGGAGGTATGTTGAGGAAGATGTACGGGTACTAGAGGGAGTCTGAAAAGACTGGCATTAATGTCATGCCAAATGTACATGACTTTTTTATTCTCAAATGAGTGCTGTAAACAGTTTATGGGAGAAGTCAAAAACAAATAAGGTAGGTTAACAAGAGGAAAAGATGAAGAACATACATAATTTAGCAAACAAAATTAAATGAAAGTTAAAATGTGTTATTTAAACAAGATACAGATTGGTCGGGCATGGTGGCTCATGCCTATAATCCTAGCACTCTGGGAGGCCAAGGCAGGAGGATTACTTGAGGTCAGGAGTTCAAGAACAGCCTGAACAAGAACGAGACCCTGTCTCTACTAAAAAATAGAAAAAAATCAGTAGTGCGTGCCTATAGTCCTAGCTACTTGGGAGACTGAGTCAGGAGGATTACTTGAGCCCAGGAGTTTAAGGTTGCTGTGAGCTAGGCTGATGCCAAGGCACTCTAGCCTGGGCAATAGAGTGAGACTATGTCTCAAAAGAAAAAAAAAGACTGACATAGATAAGATACAGATAGAGAGTAAGGCCACAGCTATTAGTTTGGCTTGGGGTGGGGATGGGGGTTGTTAAACAAGAATTGTGTAGACTGGGTAATCAGCAAAAGCCAAGGGATAAGCTGGCCTGACAAAGAAACCCTGAATTCCAAAGGCAGCTTTGCACCCCAAGTCAATCAGAAAAATGCCTGGTCTGGAGAGCTAATGCCAGCCAGCCATTCTGCCAGCAGAAAGATGTCCTTGTTACAGCAAATCTTCTGCATCCTCATAATCTCATGAATTTTTTAAACTGTCAAGCTTAACATTTTAAGGGCCAGGTTTTAATTAAATTCAGGTTAGTTTTGAAGCCTCTGAACCACTATCAGGGACATTTTTAAGGCTATACTTATAAATCTCTTTAGGCAACCTCTATTGAAATTGGTCTCTGCCAACTATATTCTTACACCTTTGTGAAGGACACCATGTGGGAAAAGACCACCTCAAGACTGAATAAAAAACGTTTCGATGAACTGTCAATTTTAACTTTAAAAGAAGTTCATTCAGGACAGCAGGATGTTTGTAATGTATGCTTTGTCACTCTTCCTGGTTCTTCTCCATGTTTTCCCCTTTGCAGCGCCTTTGGACGGGAGATGCTGAAGCGGAACATTGGTGTAGTTGTGGTGGGATTTCCTGCTACCCCAATTATAGAGTCCAGAGCCAGGTTTTGCCTGTCAGCAGCTCATACCAAAGAAATACTTGATACTGTAAGTAACTACTTACAGTACTACTAACTACTAACTACTTGATACTACTTAAGTAGACACGTTCACCTTGGTATAAATAGGCCTTATATTAAAAGGGCCTGTATATCAGATGAAAGTAATCATATGTTGATCCTGATGTTCTTTCAGCACCTAAGATACATTTACTGGTAAGACAGAGGAGGTGGTGGTACACAATGCTACTGAAAACATTGCTATTTAATTTAAGAAATGCAAAACCCTTAGCATCACCCACCAGACCCAGCATCATCAGAGCTCTGGAGAATTTTTCAGCTTCATCTTGTTCCACCATATCCTTCATTATAGATTCTACAACTATACAATTCTCTTTCTACTCTAGCTATTTCTGCTTTAAGCTTTCTCGTATATTGTTTTAGTTGTAGAATTTTTTCTCTTGATCTTTCTCTCCCCTTTGCCTGGTTGAATGCTACTCATTCTTCACATTTCCACTTAAAGGACTTCCAAATCTTCTTGCTGTGTGTTCCCCTGGAATCCTGAGATGCCCTTTAGTAAATTCTTCACACCTATAATTATTTAATGGCAATCTTCTCCATTAGATAAATTTTGAGGATAGAGACTAAGTCTGTTTCTCTCATTCTATATCCTTACCACCCACCACAGTGCCAGGCACCTACCCGGGGCTCATCATGATTACTGAATTATTTATGAGCTCAATATAGTCTCATCTCTTAATATGCTATTGTTTCACATCTAAGATTTCAGACTTTAAGTTAAAGTATTGCTTTCTAAGAGTTTATAAAGCTTTTTAGAACATGACATTTGCATAAAATT
>NW_012150840.1:17216778-17219266 GCF_000956105.1 Propithecus coquereli | reverse complement strand
AGAAAAGGAAGAAATTTATACTGAGATCATTAGAGTTTTAATGGGAAAACAAGATAATCTTTCAAGGTTAGGACTGTAGAGTTTAAAACAGGCCCTGAGTTCATATCCCAGCTGGTTCTTTCCTTGCTGCCTCACCCATGCCATGTCTGTTACCCCTGGAGTCTCTTTTTGATCACTTACGCTTTTTCTTACTAAGTCTGCACAGCAGCCCAGTTTGGGGACTTTCTTAATCCTGCACCTAGGAAGCAGCTCATACCTCTTATCAGTTTTGGGGATGTACGTGGTGTGATAATAGAACAAGTACTGAAGTAAGAAAGGAAAGATGGCAAATTGTAGCTGCTTCAGCAACTTAAAGGTGCATATTCCTTTTTCTACCAAGCATTATCATGCTTTGATGAATTATACCCTGCATACCTGGCTATTCATAACTCATTATTCATGGTCAGCCTGAAGGCCTTATTCAAAAAGCAGCTCTTTCCACACCTGTATCATGGTCTGATCTGAATAAATGCACTAGACATGGTAAGTCCCACCAAAGGATAACCTTGCCATGGTTGTTTTTAGCAAAATAAAGCACCAGGAATGCCTACATTCTATTGGCTCTGACTGACCTCAACTTTGTCTTGTGTATTTTAGGCTTTAAAGGAGATAGACGAAGTTGGAGACCTATTGCAGCTGAAGTATTCCCGTCATCGGTTGGTACCTCTACTGGACAGGCCCTTTGACGAGACTACATATGAAGAAACAGAAGACTGAGCCTTTTTGGTGCTCCCATAGAGGGACTCTCCCTCACCTAGGACAGTGTGTGGCCTTTCTGAGCCAGTTCTAGGAACCACACTTCTGGGGCCATCTCATGTGAAAGACATTTCCTCAACTACTGAAGGTGGCCACCGCCACTCTAAATGGCATTTTGTAAATAGTAAAAAACTGCTTCACATCCTTCTTTTGCGAAATCTCACCTTTAAAAATGGAGGTGACTCACTTTGCTTTTTTGTCCATTAAAAAAATGTTTTATTTTATAACTACTCTACTTGTGAAATCACGCTCACTCACCCTAGCCTGTTTCTGGCTGACCACCCAGGCCATTCCCTCTCCCAGCCACCTCGCAGACTTGGACCCCGCAAGAGCTGCTGCCAGCCTGGCTCCACAGTTGCGAGACTCCCCGGCCCTCCTCCCTTGGGAGCAAGTGCCTTCCACTCACTTCCCATCCAGGTCTCAGAGGTTGCCAACCTTGGAATCCTCATTTAACCAGTCAAGTAATCAACCAAAGTTGTCTCCCTTTAATCTTAAGTTTAGCCTTTTAAGAAAAACAGTAAATGATAACATTGCTGAAAGGCTCATTGTGTAACTCCCTCTGGCCAGGGGCCTCCCAAGGCTTTGGTCTTACTCCTTTCTGTTCTGGTCTCCAGATGATTTCTTCCTTCACCATCAAATATTTCTTCATAATGGTCACAGTCTGAGAGTATGGTCCAAATTCTGGGTTCTTCCCAAGCTCTAACGCTAACACATCCCATCCCCTATTTAAAACACTTACTGTTTTAAAAGCACCCGCATCCCTCCCTGGTTAGTCCTCTGTGGTGAAGCTGACTCTTACGTCTCGCTGTTTTGAGTACAGAGTTGCTCTGTAGAGTGATGTGCACTCCTGGTGGGTGAGGGTAAGGGGCAGTGTGGAAAGAATTGATTACTACTTGCAGAGAGTCTGTGGCTTAGGTTTCTTACTCTTTCTGCTTTTCAAAATTATGACAGCCTCTGCCTGGCTGTGGGTCCAGATTAGGATTTAAACTGATAAAGCAAAATGACAGTAAATCCTCTGCTCAGAAATCATTTATCATGTTCCTATTTAGGATTAGAGTTATTAGCCCTTTTAGAAGCTGACCCACTTAAATATTATTATTCTGAACGCTAGTTCTCTTTTATTCTTGATGTCCTAAAACAATTTTAATCTGGCATCTGGGGCTAGAGTCTCCCTGTCTTTCCATTATACATTGTTTCGTCTTTTATGAGAAATTCTGAACACAGATCTCTCTCCTAAACTGGGATCCCTCTATTTTGACTTTGTTTTCATGCTATAACCAGGTAAGGAGAGCTTTATACTGCTTGACCAAAGAACAATCTGAAAATCACCATTTTAAAGTTATCATTTTTTCTGTTGAACCAAAGTTTAAGTGAAGAGAAGTTTTGGCTTTATTATTATACCCAAGATCAGCCTGTCTTTTAGTAGCCATCAAGTATTATTATAGGGGAAGGATTGAGACTAGAATGGAAAAACAATGTGTGAAACTCCTTTTACACATCTCTATTTTTGAAATTGCTCCATTTATTGGTAAAGATTCTGAATCCAAATTCTCCTGGGCATCTTGTCATCATCTGTGGTATGTTTGTGCAAATACATGTAGAGGAAGTAAGCAATATTATTGTTTGTGAAGTTTTGTTTTCATGTCTTAAGTTATCTTTGGTCACTCTCAGCATCTGAGAGCATTAAGCCCTT
>NW_012150840.1:17214596-17216728 GCF_000956105.1 Propithecus coquereli | reverse complement strand
TAGTAATGAACAAATAAAAAGGAAATTAATAAAATTGTATTTACAGAAGCATTCAAAAGAATAAAATACCTAGAAATAAATTTAACCAAGAAAATCTTTCCCTTGTATACTGGTTAAATTTATAGTTCTGTACCATACATTTAGATTTGTATAATAAAAACTGCAAAACTTAGCTGAAAGAAATTAAAGACTTAAATAAATGGGAAGACATCCCATGTTCATGGATTAGAAGATTTAATATTGTTAAGATGGCGGTATAGCAATCTACAGATCCAAAATCCCTGTTAAAATTCCGGTAGCCTTTTTTGTAAAAACGGAAAAGCTGATCCTCAAATTCATATGGCACTAGCATGCGCCCCAAATAGCCAAAATAATATTGAAAAGGAAAATCAAAGTTGGAAGGCTCACACTTATTAATTTCAAAACTTACTACAAAACTACATAATTAAAACAGTGGAGTACCAGCATAAGGATAGACGTATAGACCATTGAAACAGAATTGAGAGTTCAGAAATAAACCCAAGTATCTGTGGCCAATTTATTTTCAACAAGGGAGCCAAGACTTTCAACAAGAGAAAACAGTCTCTTCAACAAATGTTGCTTTGATAACTGGATACAAAAGAATGAAGTTGCAATGCTACAACATGGATAAACTTTGAAAACATTATGCTATGTGAAAGAAACCCAACACAAAGACCACATAATTTATAATTTCATTTGTAAGAAATATGCAGAATAGGCAGATCCATAGGGTCAGAAAGCAGAGTGGTAGTAGTTGGGCCTGAGGGGAAGGAGGATTGAGGATTCATGTGCGGTTTCTTTTGGAGGTGATAAAAATGCTCTAAAATTAGATAGTGATAAAAGTTGCACAACTCTGAATATATTAATACTAAGATGTACTGAATTGTGTCCTTAAAGATGAAGTTTGTTGAATGTGAATTGTATCTCAAAACTTATTTTTAAAAATGGGAAAGGCACAAGGGTATGAGCTGGTGGGGGGAGGATGGCTGTTTTAGAATATTCCCTTGCTCAACCCTGTAATTAATACATGTTTTTTTCCTAGGAACCCATCTTACTGTGATCCAGAGGTTCAGTATAGACTATTTGTTAATAAATGGTGATGCATTTAATGGTTCCTTGTTACTAATGTACCCAAATAACCTCCCACAAGAGTCAGCAGTTCCTATTACAACTTATCTTTTATACAACTTTATCTTTTATGCAAATAAAACTTATTTGTCTAAAATATTTGGTATAGGGTCATAGGAAATCTTGTAATTTAGATCCCCTTGGGCTACTGAAGATTTTTTTTTCCTATCATTTTCTTTTTTACACTGATGAAAAGATACTAGGTTCTTCTGAAGTCAGAGTTCATAAATGTCCATTCCTTTGTGATCATGTGGACTTTTAAATTAATAAATCTTATATCAAAGGTCAGGGGAATAAATGGTTAATAGGTCCTCCCAGCTTAAATTCAGTCTTAAATTATTTCCCTATGGAGCTTTCACTTAAACCTCTTCCCAAAGGTACCACTGTTCTGATACCATATTGAAGTCTAGCGCTTATTTGACTTTTATATTTTTCACATTTTGAAATGAATATCTTTTCTTATGCTAGAATACATAAAGAATACTATCAGTAATTTTTTTCTATCACCAAACAGTGATTTTTAAAAATTAGATTTAAGAACAGGTAATATGTCTTTCTACTAACTCTGAAATATAAGGTGTACATTTTCGTACAGAATTATAGTTACAAGATTGGACAGATTTGTGTGACGTCATGTAGGTTTGGAGAATTACACTCAGGCAGCAGGGCATCTACTGCCCACCTGACAGTTTTAGTCACTGATGAGATTATGTCCTAGATAGATCCGTTGTCTCTGGAGCCGAGGCCCATTAGCTCCACAGTGGTATAGACCCACTAGTTAATATCCATAGGCACTTGCGGAGTGAATAATCGTGGGCTGGGATCTGCCATTTATTGAAAACTGTATTCTATGACCTGTGTTAGGTGCTTCCTAATAAGTGGCAAAAATGACTTAGAATCTATGATTCCAAAAATTTTGTTCTCTTCCTTGGATTCCTCTTAGAGGCATCTGGGGCTTAGGGTCTCCCAGTCTTCCATTAAAT
>NW_012150840.1:17202112-17211076 GCF_000956105.1 Propithecus coquereli | reverse complement strand
GAGAATCTGATGGGATTCAAATAGGTATCAGGTAACCATTACTACCAAAGCTGATAATCTGAGTCAACTGATAGAGTTGTGACTAATCCTTATCATTTTTTCTCATCCCTCTTTTTATTTAGCGTTGTCCTTATCGATTTCAGGTTTACAAGACCTCTTTCAGTAGATCACATCAGAAACCAGGAAATTTATAGCTAGGGGACGTCAAAATCACATACAAAGGGTGGATCAAGTAGCAGTTTTCCTCCCATCTTTACTTTAAAAGCTTTAACCGAGGAGGGGCAAGGACTCCGGAGCACTTTCTTAACTTTTTGCTTTGCTTTGAGAAATTCTTCCCTTTAACAAAAGAGTCTTGTCTCCAGAACTCCAAAGTACGGCTTGTTTATTTGAAGAATCCAGCCATCTTAGTCCTTTAGTCACTTTCTTAAACTTTCATGATAGGGTGAGGATTTCAGATGGTCAAAACAGGATTTTTCCTCATGTAGTCATGTAAGGTGAACAGAAACATCCTACACAACTACTGAGGGCTCTGTGTTGGCCCCATGTCCTTTCAGAGGCCAAGGAATGCTTCCAATGATTTGTCTCTATAGTCCCTCCCTCCTTTATTTGTCTGTCCTTTCTCTACCTTCCAATTCTTGATTTTTACAATTCCAACTCTAGAGAAAACTGTTACAAATGGTGGTGTCAGGCTTTGAGGATTGGCAGATTGACACCCTGGTTCTCTTTGTACATTCTGCCTTACATTTCAGGAGGAGGCAGGGAACTTTTATTTCTTCCCTACTTAATGGAGGGAAGTTTCTTCACTAGTTTGGTCCAGCTGAATTTTCTAGTGTATAATACACTTTGCTTCCTTTCTATTAGTAAAAAGCAGGAGGAAGAATGGCTTACATAGAGAGGCTTCCTGACTTCTCAGGGAAGGGAAAAAAAAAGTGATGATATCTACCACTACCTCCCTGTTTTTCCCCCTTTTCCAAATTGATGAGGCTCTCTGCTCCCCAGTGATCCTGGATTGGGCAACAGTGCAGAACTGCTGGCCATGCAGAGGCAGTGAAGAAAGAGAATGTGAGAATGTGGGTAATTCTTGTTTTTTAAGAATTTGTAGGGTTGTGGCAAATCTACCTAGAGAAAGTTAAGTACAGTTCTCTTATATAAAGAATTGCCATGACACAATTCCCAGGGTGTCTTTCCTCTCTTGGTGTTCCAGGTTAGCCAAGATAGGTTTTAATTTCTACTTGTTATAACCATGTGGTTGGAAAAAGAGGGAGAGTAGTGGTTTTCCTTCTGTCTACATTCATTAAGATCATCAATAGAGCATTTCACAGAGTAAAATCAGCCTCACCCAAAGGGATTGTGAAGGGGGGAGGTATGAAAATCAAGGATTCTTTTTGGCTATTGAGCCAAGAACCTATAGTATTTTGTTCTGTTTTGTTTTTACAGTCCCAGAACCTACAGATGTGCTGCTACCTGCTTAACATGGACACTTAGTGTTCAGCAGGCATTTCAATCCATTAAGCCAGTTAATCAAAATACCTTCCATGTGGAGAAATGCATGTCCCTTTCTCTTCTCAGCTTTATTCACATGAAATGCGTTCCCGGCCAGATAGCTGAATTAGAGTGCTGGCTTCCTCCCTTATCACACAGAAGAAATGCTAGGACTAGCCGATGATCCCCTTGCTTTAATTGTATAGAAAATGCTGCTGTTCCTTTTGTCATTTCCAGTTACTTCTGTTTTCCAAGCTGTTTTTGCTATAGATTGAGTCTTTCCTAGGGAGGAAACCAAAGGGGCTAGTTTGTTCTAGTCTTATTCTAGTCTTCTCTGTTGAGTCTGGAAGTGTCACATTCACAGTCCACCCTTGGGAGTAGCTTGGTGTGGGGAGCTGTGGACAAAGTTTTATTTACTACATAGCGCACATGATAAATGGCCTTAAACTGTAATTCTTTCTTGTATGATGAGTTATAATAGACTGACCATAAAGAATGCAGTGGCTCTGAAACTGCAGTTACTGTGTTCTTAATAAAGCAATACCCAAAGCTCTGTTCTTTTGGAGCAGTTGTGGGGAGATTTGAATGAAAGGTACAAATTAGAGCAGTACCCTGATCTTGTACTTTCTAAGTGTCCTGCCTTGTCATCTGCATGGATAAGTGAATTCTTCTATGCACGAGGAGACTCAAGCCAACTCGATCTGCTTTTTCCAACAAAATTCCCAGGTTTCTTGTACAAAGCTTGGTCACTTGGCCCAGGTCTTCCAAGAGAGTGGGGGACATGTCACTGACTAGGGTGGGATGGTGTCTTTACCCTTAACATTTTATCTTATAACCTCAGTGATGTTAAGCCAATGGTTGGAATTATAAAAAGCATCCTTGCTGGTTCTTCACGGGACACTGGAAGTCACCTGTCACTTCAGGCAGTATGCCCACACGGTCTGGATGATCCCTCTCTGTATCAGGCAGCTAACAGTAAGAGAAGGGGAAGGAGACAGAATAGGAGAGCAGTAGCTTATGGGAGAGCTGACATCTTATTTTGTTGACCCTTATTTTTCCACCAAGTTACCTGTAAACTGGAATTTGCAAGGGGTGCTATGATGATAACGCCTTTCTGTTGCTGTAATGTTCATATAACCTGGGAAAGTAGAGAAGGGGAAGTGTAAATAAAAATTTAACAATTTTTGTAATGTGTTAAAATGTTACTCTCCCTTATCCCTGTCTCCCCTTTTTGCCAGATGATTTTTATTTTTATTTTTTACTTTATCAGATGACTGTGAAGCTATAAATAGTGGGTTGGGGTAGGTGTATCAGTTTTGAGAGTGCATGTGATAATAACTGAAGGGGAACTACTTGAGATGACTTAGGAATCATCCCATGCAAATATATTGTTTTGCCCTAATAAAATACTCAGAAAGATATATATGTGTTTATTCATTCAACCAATAAAATACTGAGTGCTGTCTCTGTGCCCGGCAGTGCACTAAGCATTACCAATAAGAGCAAAGAACAGATATGGTTCCTACTTTCTAGTAAACAAATAAGCACACGAACCTGTATGTCATTTTACAGACTGCTAAGTGCTATGGAGGACAAGTAAAGAAGTGTGGTAAAAGATCATAACCAGTATCTTGTTTAGATAGGGATGATAGAGAAAACTTTTCTGAGGAAGGAGGGTCAGAAAAAGTGTGGTTGGAGCTCACTAAACAAAGGGGAGAAGGGTGAGAAGTGGCTGGCAAGGAGGTGGTAGAGGCCAGCTGTACCGGGCTTGTAGGTCGTGATGAGGTGTTTCTCTTGTGCAGGGGAAACCAGTGAAAAATTTTAAGCATTGAAAAAGATAAGCCTGGCCGTGTGCGGTGGCGCGTGCCTGTAGTCCTAGCACTCTGGGAGGCTGAGGCAGGAGGATTGCTTGAGCTCAGGAGTTTGAGAACAGCTTGAGTGAGACTCCATTTCTACTAAAAACAGAAAAAATTAACCAGGCGTGGTGATGTGTGCCTGTAGTCCCAGCCCCTTTGGGAGGCTGAGGCAGGAGGATCGCTTGAGCCCAGTTGTTGGAGGTTGCAGTGAGCTATGATGATTCCACTGCACTCTAGCCAGGGTGGCAGAGTAAGACTCTGCCTCCAAAACCAAAAAAAGCTCTAGTCTGTTTTTTTGTAGACATTGACAAGTTGATAAAATTTATATGGAAATGCAAAGGACCTAGAATAGTCAAAATTTTGAAAAAGAACTTATACTATCTGATTTCAAGGCTTTCAATTAATATAAAGCCAACAGTAAGAAAGACGGTGGTGTGCATTGGCATTAGGATAGTCACATAGATCAATAAAACAGAATAGAGAGTCCAGAGATAGCCCCACACACATATGGTCAGCTAATTTTCAACAAAGGTGCCAAGGTAATTCGGTGGGCAAAGTAATTATTTCAACTAATGGTGCTGCAAGAACTGTGCATCCATATGGGGGGAAATGACCTTCAACCCTTACCTCACAGCAATACAATAATTAATCCAAAATAAATCATAGATCCCAACACTAAAACTATAAAACTTCTAGAAAAAATAAAAAAGAAAATCTGTGAGTTTAGATTAGGAATGATTTTTTAGGTCACAAAGCATGACTCTAAGAGAAAAAATTGATAAATTGGATTCAATCAAAATGAAAACTTCAAAAGATTAAAAAGCAAATCACAGATAAAATATTCACAATACATATATTTGATAAAGGCTTCCTGTGCAGAATATATAAAGACCTTAAGTCTGGTCAACAACAAAAAATAGTTAAAAGATTAGAACAAACATTTCACAAAAAGAGGTATACTAATGTCCAGTAAGCACATGAAAAAATGTTCAACATCATTGGTCATCAGGAACATACAAATGAAAACTAAAGTAAAATTCTACCACCACTCCCCACCAGGATGGCTAAAATGAAAACTGATTACAATATCAAGCACTGGCAAAGATACGGAGCAACTGGAACTTGCAAAATGGTACAGCCACTGAAGAAAACAATTTGGTGTTTTTTTGGCAGCAATTCCACTCATGAGTATTTACCCAAGAGAAATGAAAGCATGTCTACCCCAGGAGTTGCACTTGAGTATTTGTAGACATTTTATTCATAATATTATAACTTCAAACTGGAAACAACTCAGAAGCCATCATGGTGAATGAATAAACAAATTGTCCATATGATAGAATATTACTCAGCAATAAAAAAGAACAAATTACTGATACCTATGATAAGATGGATGACTCTCAAAACATGCTGAAAGAAGCTAAACACAAAAGAATACACAAATGTAACTCCATTGATATGAAATTCTAGAAAAGGCAAAACTAACCTATGGTGACAGAGTGGGATTAGTGGTTGTCGGAGTCAAGGGTAGGGGGTGGGATTTAACTATACAGAGGGACTATTAAAAGATAATTTTCAAAAAAGCATAAAATCAGGCCGCGCGTGCGGTGGCTCATGCCTGTAATCCTAGCACTCTGGGAAGCCGAGGCGGGCAGATTGTTTGAGCTCAGGAGTTCGAGACCAGCCTGAGCAAGAGCGAGACCCCCGTCTCTACCAAAAATAGAAAGAAATGAATTGGACAGCTAAAAATATATAGAAAAAAAATTAGCCAGGCATGGTGGCGCATGCCTGTAGTCCCAGCTACTTGGGAGGCTCAGGCAGTAGGATTGCTTGAGCCCAGGAGTCTGAGGTTGCTGTGAGCTAGGCTGACGCCACAGCACTCACTCTAGCCCGGGCAACAAAGTGAAACTCTGTCTCAAAAAAAAAAAAAGCATAAAATCATGACTTTTACAGATATAAAAATGAACACGTTAAAGATTTTATTTAACTTATTAATGAGGAAACTGGTAAGAGTGTTAAAACCAGTTCAAAGGAGATATTGAAAAACAAATATTTATAGATCAGGAATAATGAAATGAAGGCAAAACTGGTTTCTTCCACTCTGGGAGAGGGAAGTCAATTGAACAGGACAGAATTTGCATTTCCTTTTTTTTTTTTTTTTTTTTTGAGACAAGGTCTTGCTTTGTTGCCCAGGCTAGAGTGCAGTGGCATCATCAAAGCTCACTGCTGCAACCTCAAACTCTTAGGCTCAACTCTTAGGCTCCTGCCTCAGCCTCTTGAGTAGCTGGGACTACAGATGTAGGCCACCAAACCTGGCTAATTTTTGTATTTTTCGTAGAGATGAGGTCTTGCTATTTTTGCTCAAACTGGTCTCAAACTCTTGGCCTCAAGTGATCCTCCCGCCTCAGCCTCCCAAAGTGCTGGAATTACAGGTATGAGCCACCCCACCTGGCCCAGAATTTACATTTCTATAAACAAGAATTATTTTGCTTTGCTACCAGTTACCTACAACCTACAAAGTAACAGCTCAGACAATAAAAGACAACCTGAAAGGATGTACTGTATGTACACAATGCACAGTTTTCCACTGATGCGTAGTTTTTGCCTATAGCACATGGAAGAAAATTGGAGTGAAGGGAAGGTTTTATAGCATGATTGTGGTAGTGGTTACATGGATTTATACACTTGTCCAAACTCATTGAACCATACGATTAAAATGGGTGTGTTGTATTATATGTAAATTAGACCTCAGTGAAGTTGATTAAAAAAAGAAAAAGATAATCAGCTTCCTGGCTGGGTGAGAACAAGAGTGGGTACAGCAGGACCAACTAGGCTCTTACAGGATAGCATTCCCCGGGGAAAGGTTTGGTGGAGTCCAGTGGTAGTGACTGACACAGAGATAGCTACTCAAGAACGAACGAACTCCTTATCTTCCAAGTCTGGTTTGATTTTGTGGAAGGTGCAAAAGTGTGTTGAAAAGACAAAATATTTGGCTGAATGTGAAAATACTTTTACAAAAAAAACAAAAACGAAAAAGAACAAAGTGTTCTCACATTTAGCCTAGTAAATGTAATGTAATGTAGCAGGTGCTCAAAAACTAGGTTTCTTTTGGCTAACATTGGAGTGTTTGCCATGTACCAGACATCTTACTAAGCTGAACCTTATGAAATTGCCAATATTCAACCTTTTATCCAAAACATGGTTTCTTCGCATAGTTCATCCTACTAAAAATTCTTATCACGGATTCTCATTTTCTCTTCACACTCATGGGGTAGGTAACCCCCTCCCACACACTCACCTTTATAGATGACAACAGCACCGAGGCCAAGTAACTTGTCCAATAATATTACCTACTTAGTAAAGGGTAAAAGCAGCATTCAAGCCCCAATGGCCGACTCCAGATGCAGGCTCAAAACAGCCCTCAGCCTGTGCTCTCGGGAACAGTAGTTTTGGAAAACTGCACACCCCTCGCCCCCAGAGTAAAACTCTGGTTCCAGCCAGACCCCAACAGTTCTACACCAATGGCTGGGCTTTCTGGCCATTCTCTCCACCACCTCCAAGGATCCCATGCCCTGAACCCCGAGTCATCCCTTGTGCTCCTTCAAGTGGCCCCTGGGTGGCATCTCCCTAAAGTCTTCCGCCGCCCCTCACTGACCTGCCCTCACCCCTCCACCTGTCCTGTGTCACTGCGCTCACACTCGCTAACCGCCCCCTCCCTGCCCCTCGGAATTTCTGATCTTTCCCAAAGGTTTTATTTCAGTCACTCAGAGGCCATCATGCTGACCAACGTGGCCTACGTGAAAGAATCCAGGATAAAATTAGATGACACCCAGTTGCGGGGCAGGATGGCCTGACCACTCCCCTCAAACATGTCTCCCTGTTATCCTTCTGGGACTTCATCTTCTCATTCGAGTCTCAACTTTCTTCTGGCTTTGAAAGTGCTCTGAGAGCGCTACGAGGAAAGTGGGTGCAGAAAGGCAGGCGCTGTGTCATGGCCTGTCCTCTGGCCTCCACCTCAAGTAGAGGAGTTGGAAGAGTTTTGGGGGAGTCGCTTCCAGGCTTCCTCCCCAAGCAAACCTACCTCGATGCATAAATAAAACATTTGCCCAAGTCTGAAGACTCTCGCCACTCGCCCACTGGCCTCGCGCACAAGGCCCTGCCTGGCCGGGTCGCAGTCGCAGCGCCGTCGGGGAGGCGGAGGTGGCACCCGGCCCTCACGGCCCCGGGGGAGTCGCAGCGCAGGGCTGGAGAGCGCCGGGCGGCAACTTCGCGGGAACAGAAATTTGCTTGAGGCTGCCACGGCAGCCGCAGGGACTGAGGATGGGAGGCGGCTAGATAAAAAGGAGCCTTCCGCTGGGCCAAGACGTGCCCAGGAGCGCCCAAGAGCCACTCCTGGGGAAGGCGGGGGGCATCCGGTGCGCTGACCCGGAGGGTGTGCGAGTGCGCGCCCCCGCCCCGCGCGCGCCCCCTCGCGGCCACCCGGACGCCCCTCATTAGTTCCCCGCGCCGGCGCGGCCCGGAGCACGCGAGGCGGGCGCCCACAGGCTGGCCCCGCAAAGCTGGAGGTGCGGGGGCGCGGGGCAGAGCGGCCGCCGGACGCAGACGATGCGTCGACTCCCCCGCCGAGCGCGGCTGCTCCTCGGCGTGGCGCTGCTGGCGGCGCTGCCGGCCGCGGCGCGAGGGCTCCCCCCTGAGGGCTCCCCCTGAGGAAGCCGCGAGGCTGGCGGAGGTGAGCGGCGGGGCGCGGGGCTGAGGCGCGCGCGGTCCCTCCTCCGCGGCCCGCCGCCTCTGGCGGCACGGGGAGCGGGACCGCGACACGGGCAGCGGCCACCCAAGCGAGAGGGGCAGGGGCCGGCGGGACGCCCCTAGGCGCCGGGCGATGGCCAGGTGCGCCGGGTCCAGGGGTCCCGCTCCCTGTGCGTGACCGCGAGCCCTGGCCGGGCTGCAGCGGGCCAGCCTGGGGGAGAGTTTCACTTCCGTGCCGGGTGAGGTGGGCCGACACTCTGCAGGGCCCGGCTCCCCGCTCCCTCGCCCTGAGCGAACTTCGCCTGCAGCCGCCTGGGCCAGGTGCGCTCGTCAGAGAGGAGTCGCTCCAGGTGCGAGAGGAACGGGGCGCTCCGCGGAGTGGCAGGCTGGGGCTGCCGACGTTCCGTCGGACACGTTAGCCCCTTCGGGGGACCTGAGACAAGCCCAGGTAGAGTGGGGTTCTCCAGCTGCTGGGTGGCGGTGGTTGGCCTACATTGTTCTGTTCCTGGAAAATCAGAAGACGTCACTAAGATGTGGTGGGGCGCTTTCCTGGTGGCCTGTGGGTGGGCCTTGGGGGTACAAACCAAGAATGAGATGGAAGAGTGACTTGGTCGTGGAGAGAGGCCATGATCAGGACCCCAGTCACTGGGGGGTCTACAGTCCAGCTTGTTGCCCCCTGGATTGTAGTGGACATTCGCCCCCACAGGGCCCGAGCCGGCCAGACTGGTATCGGGGTATGCAGGAGCAGGCCTGTGTGGTCTTGGGGTCCCCGTCTTTCCACGCGCTGAGCTGTTACAGGAGGCGGCCGGAGTAGTGCTTCCCATTTTCCTGATGAGACCACTGAGGGGCGAAGGCGGGCGTGCAGGGTGCGGGAGACTGTGAG
>NW_012150840.1:17177582-17201807 GCF_000956105.1 Propithecus coquereli | reverse complement strand
CCCTCCGTCCCCCTCCCCCTCCTCCTCCCCCAATCCAACTTTCTCCCCTGTTGAGAATGCCTCCTGTAGACCAGGGTTTCTCAGCCTCAGCACTTGGGTCATTTGGGGCCATATAATTCAGTGTGGGGGGGGACTGCATCCTGTGTATTGTAGCATGTTTAGCAGCATCCCTGGCCCCACCCACTAGGTGCCTGTAGCACCCTCCTTCCAGACAGGGGTAGACATTGCCAAATGTTTCCGGAGGGACACCCCAGGCCCCCTGCCGGTTGTTGAGAACCACTGCTGTAGACAAATTCAGAGGCCTCTGGCCAGTTCCTCCTCCTAGGTAGAGATGACAGTGGTAATAAAATTAGTTAAATTGGCATTGTTTCTGCTCACTTGGCATAAATCCTTTCTATTTTAGTACTTACCGCTTTGTATTGTAATTATTTTTAGTATGTTTGCTAAATCTTCCCCAACAAGAACAGCCTAGAAGATGAGTTATTTCAGAGCCAAAGTCCTATCCTCAGCCCCAGTACAGGGCCTGGCAGAGTCCTCAAAAACATGTTAGAGCAAATTAGTGCCTTGAGGAAAAAGCAGAGCTTTGAGACCAGGGCTTGGAGTTCTGGTCCCAGGGGCTTGCTTGTTAAAGCAATCCTACCTCGACCTCCCTGAGTACCTGGGACTAGGTACATACCATTCTAATGCAATCCACCTTGGCACCCAGTGGAGACCTCAAAGCTCCTCATCATGACAAGAGTACACTATTCTCAGAACAGACCAGCTTTACCATGTGCAACCTGTGTATTTACACAGGGCCCCATGTATAGTTTAACACTCTGTTGTTGCCATCTTGAAATACTTAAGAGGCCCCACTTTTCATTTTGCACTGAACCCCACAAACAATACAGTCAGTCCTGCCAAGCCCCCTATATGTATTGCCTCATTGAACCTTCACAACAACTCTTTGGGCAGGTACTAGCATCATCCTCATTTCAGACAATGCAGCCAAGCATCAGAGAGGTGAAGTAACTTGCTTAGAGTCACACAGCCTGGGGCTGGCAGAGCGGGATTTGAGGCAGATGGTCTGGCTGGAGAGTCTGTGCTCTGCTAATTCCAGGCAGGGGCTGCACCTTCTGGTTTGCTGCCTGCTACTCTCTGTGCTGTTGAATGTGCTGAATGAACAAAACACCAAACAAGATGTTCTACTTTTCACATCCCTCTTCCTCTCATCCTTGTAACAATCTGAGACTGAGATCCGGAGAGTCTGGAGACGTGCCGGAGGCCCCTGAGCAGCCAGGGTCCGGGCCCCATTCCTGTCCTTCCTTCTCTCCCTCTGCCAGCTCCCCTGTGTTTCTAACCCCAAGAGAGAGAATGGTCTGCAGAGAGGAGGAAGGTCACAGCTCAGGGAGGTAGCCAGCTGCAGAAGGCTGACGGGCAAGGCCGCAGGCTTCGCATCACACAGACTTGGGCTCTAGTTCCCCATCACGGATTGGGCTAGAAAGACCCCACAACCAAAGGAAGCCAACCTTCAGGAAAATCCATGCTTCTTGGTACCTGGCAGGTGAGACCTTTCAACCCACCAACCACATCTCTCCTGTAACCGAGGCCTTGTTCCTAGGCAACTGGCTGGGCAATGGACCAGGACTGAAGTGCCAATGAAAGCAGCCCTGCCATGTGTGTGACACTGCCCCAGGCTGCTCAGAGCCCCAGCTTCCTCCTCCATCCTCAGTTCTTCTCTCTCAGCCCATCCCCCCAGCCAGTGCCTCCTTCCATGGCAACCTGGTCCTCCCCGAGGGCCTCCCCCATTCTGCCCCATGTGGGGACCCTCGATGTGGGACAGTCCTCATAGCCTGGAAGTGCCGTCCTCTCTCAGTTCTTCTCTCTTGCCTAATTCTAACCCCCTCCACCCTCTTGTGGCACCAAGTCCCCAGCTCCTCTTTACCCTACCCTAGGCAAGTAGGTTGGCAGAGTTGACCGGGCACCAGGGAGAGGAGAGGGTCGGGAGGGCTGGAAACGAACATTCTGAGCACCTGCTTGACAGCAGGACCTGTGTGAGACTCATTCCTGTCATTGTTCCCATTCTACAGATGAGGAAGCTCACAGAGGTCATGTCCCCTGCCAGGGCCCCACAGGTCAGAAGTTAGGCCGCCAGCAGAATTCAGACCCAGGCAGCCCAACTCTAGGGCAGGGGCAGAGTTTCTTTTTTTATTTTTCCTTTCTTTTTTTTTTTGAGATAGAGTCTCACTCTGTTGCCCTGGCTAGAGTGCTGTTGCATCAGCCTAGCTCACAGCAACCTCAAACTCCTGGGGCTCAAGCGATCCTCCTGCCTCAGCCTCCTGAGTAGCTGGGACTACAGGCATGTGCCACCATGCCCAGCTAATTTTTTCTATATATTTTTAGTTGTCCAATTAATTTCTTTCTATTTTTAGTAGAGACGGGGTCTCACTCTTGCTCAGGCTGGTCTCGAACTCCTGACCTCAAGCAATCCTCCCGCCTCAGCCTCCCAGAGTGCTAGGACTACAGGTGTGAGCCACCACATAGGGCAGGATTTCTTAACTACAGCACTGTTATGGTTCTGGGCTGGGCAATTCTTGTGGGGCAGTCTATGCATTGTAGGATACATAGCTGCATTCCTGGCCTCTACCTACTAGATGCCAATAGAAACCCCCTCTACTTGTGACAACCACAAATGTCTCCAGACACTGCCAGATGTCGCCAGATGAGAACCACTGCACCACCTGCCACAGGCAGGCCCAGGTGCCACCAGGCTAGGGCCTCCATACCAGCCAAAAGGCTGTGCAACCCTGAAGTCCTGCCACCTGGAGACTGCCTGTTTATGCCCCAGAGGCCACAGACAGAGTGGAACCACTGAGCAAAGTCACAGGAACAGTTAGGGCTTTGGTGGAAGGGTGGGTGGGAGCTGTCAGGAAGGCAGCACTTGGGGCTAGTCCAGGCCTCCAGGACTGGTGGGCGAAGGGGCCGGGTTGTCCGCTACTCACCTTGCATCCTCTATTCATCCAGCCTTGCTGTCTCGACCAGAGTGCTTTGACTCAGCAAGAGACGCCTGGCCCAGGTTGAGACAGGCCCACAGCTGCGCTGGGACCAGGCGTTTAGCGCAGGAGCCTTAGAGCCAGGCATCTGGGGACCACAGGAAGGGAGGTCACAGGGGGAGAGATAGAAGATTCGGAGTCTTTTTTTCCAAATTTCCAAGGAAAGAGTCAGAGAGAGTGAGAAACTAGACTGATTAAGCCCGTAATTTGAGAAGGGGACTCTCACCTTACAGCACGATGGTTAAGAGTATGGGCTCTGGGCCAGGACTCCTGCCTTTGCCACTAAATGTCTGTGCAAGCTCGGGCAAGTTACCAGCCCTCTCTGTGCCTTAGTTTCCATTGTCTATAAAACGGGATGACAGCACCTACCTCTGAGGTTTGCTGGGAGGAAGAAATGAGTGAATAAGTGTTTAGCATGGTGCCTGGCACCCAATAAATGTTGTGGAAATGTTTGATAAATAAAATTCTGACAGTCCTTTTAGGGAGGAATTATTATCCTCACTCTGCAGAAGACGAAATTGTCAACTTGAGGAGTTAGTAGGAGGCAGAGCTGGGATTTGAACTCAAGCTTCTCTGACTCTCCAGAGCCACTGCTTTTCAGCCACACCACACCGCCCAGTGTGGGATGGGAGGGAGTCGAGGCTGTGGCCTGAGCGAGGCAGGGTCCTCAGGCACCAGGCCCCCGAGACTCCTTGGTGGCCCTGGCAGGTGCTCCTGCCCTGGCGCAGAGGCCTGGGCGACGGCTGCAGCCTGGAGGTGGGTGGCAGCCGCTGAGCCCCATCCCCCCCCCCCGCCCCGTCTGGGCAGATGAACGCTAGAGCAGGAGTCTGAGACCAGGGTCTGCCTTTCACCTCTGTCTGAGCGGAAGCCAGGGCTGTCCTGGTGAGGGCACATGGCCAGTAGCTGACGGGGGCTGGACTGGCTGACAGCCAGCCACAAAGCAGCCTGGTGTAGGAAAAGGGGCCCGGTCCCAGGTGGGCAGGTGGAGGAAGGGAACCGCAGTCAGAGATGCCAAGGAACACACCCCCTACATGGACGGCAAGGGCAGGGCCAGGTAGACAGAGAGCGTGCTGAGGGGAAGGGGGCCTAGGCCTGCTGCCCACTGTCATGTAGCACCAGGCCCACCCTGGGGGCCCTTCCTGCTCTGGCTATCAGATCACTGTGGAACCACTGCTTAACCAACTCTCTTCCCTTCTTGGGCTTCCATTTCTTCATCTGTAAAATGAAGCGCTTGGGTTGCGTTAATCCTTTTCATGACTCATGTTGGTGCCAGCTGTCAAAGCTCTTTGTGGACACAGTCCACCATCTGACCAGCTACACCTCCACTTACCTGCTGAGGGCATTGAAGCAGGCAGCGTTTAGGTTTTACATTCCATATACGCACCCCTGAGAGGTCAGACCCCAAGGCTCCTGAGTACCCCCTGCCAGCCTTTTCCGGGTCCACAGCCCTGACCTCAGTCATCTCCCCCTCCTTCTCTCTCTCCCTCAGGCCTCAGCCTCCCCAGATCCCAGCTCTACCAGGGAAGAGGAGGAGCCACCGCTGCTCCCCAAAACCCTCCTGCAGGCAGGGCCACGCGGACACAGGCACCGGACTCTCACTCAGCTGGCAGCCCTGAGTCTAGGCAGGGCCACCTCTCCCGGAAGAATACTCCTTTACTGCTGGAGCTTCAGAAGCTGCTGGGATTGGCCAGTGCAGACTTCAGTGCCCCGAACCCCAATATCCAAGTAAGAGTGACAGAAAGGCCATCAGCCCAGTGGACACCTGGAGAGGAGCTGGACTGAACAGCTCAGGCCCCCCTTCCTGTTTCCCTTGGACAGTGGGGTTCCTCTGTGGGTCCCAGGGCAGGCTCCGCCCTCGCTGTGGCGAAGCGGGAAGAGTACCTGCCTTGCCCCTGGGGGTTTGGGGGAGAACCTCTCTCGGGAGGGTGGAGCATTGTGGCAGAGATTACAGCTTCCAGCCGGGAGCCCCAGTATTTCTGAGCCAGGCCCAGTGGCCTTTCCCAGCCTGATACTCCTACTGGGAATAAGGTCTCGATGGGAGCCACAGAGCTTAGAGATCATCCGGTGGGACACATCCTCTCTGGCAGGAGGATGGGGTGGGGACACTCTGACTTCCACTCCTTGTTCACTCTTCGCCTGGGGAGGGGAATGTGATGCTGTCAGAAATGAGTCAGGGCCAGAACTCAGCACTGCTCCTTGCAGGCAGCTGGGAGCGGGCCGCGCTTCCGCCGGCACACTCCGAGCCCGTGCCTCTTGGTCTCACTTGCACCCTGCAAGGAAGGCAGGCGCTGCTGGTTTCCCCACGAGGCTTGTGCTCAGCACAGTGGATGCCTGCAGAGCCTGTATCACACACCTGGCAGTGTGCTGGGGTGGGGGATTCCCTGGGGACTGAGGTCTGGCACCTGTCCCAGATGAGCTTTTCTCACACATAACCCACAAGAGCGCTGAACTGCAAAGAGGTCTGGGAGCAGAGAGGAAAGAGCAATTTGGTTTCTTTGTGGCCAGAATCAGGGAAATCACATTTCTCAAGGTACAGAGAAGGGAGAGGAGGGCAGCATAGACAGAGAGAGCTGCAGGAGGCCCTGAGCGGCAGAGTGACTTGCCCGGGGTCATATGGCTTGAGAAAGGCAAAGAAAAGCAAGAACACGAAAGGGTCAGTGGTTAAAATATTGAAACACTCTCTCACCAGTTGGCTAAAAACTGCTGAACCTGTCCCACCCACCCCAGCTCTTTCCCACCATTCAGCGCCTAAAGAGATGACACCTGGCACAGCAGAGGGCCTCCAGGTCACCGCTCCAGCCCCTTGGCCGTGTCCATTCTGAGTGACAGTTCTTGCCTCGGGTTGCCTGGGTGGTGTGGGGTAGGTTTCATCTGCCCCAGTTTGGTACGGGTCCTTCCACGCCTGCCCTTAAGGCCCTACCAAGCCACACCTTTGCACCAGCTGGGGCCTGGGCCTTCTCTCCCCAAGCACTGGCCCTTGGTCGGCCCCCACCCCACCATAGGGCTGGCCAGCTCCCTGACCGGCTCCCCTCCTGCACTTCCCTGCCCTCTGCAGATGTGGACAGCTGTGAGAAGTGGCTGAACTGCAAAAGTGACTTCTTAGCCAAGTACCTGAGCCAGGTGCTGCGGGACCTGCCCAGCTGCCCTTGTGCGTACCTGCTGGAGGCCGTGTATAGTGCTGTGAGCCTGCAGGATGAGCGCCAGGGCCTCAGCTTCCAGTGGAGGGATGCCAGTGGCCCTCAGGAGCACCTGGACATTTACCAGCCCACAGCACGCTTCTGCCTGCGCTCTCTGCTGTCGGTGGAGAGCAGCACGCTGGCCGCCCAGCACTGCTGCTATGACGAGGGCAGCCGACTACTGACCCGCGGCAAGGGCGCCGGAGCGCCCGACCTTGTCAGCACTGACTTCTCACCTGAGCTGCACTTCAAGGTGGACACGCTGCCGTGGATCCTGTGTAAGGGGGACTGGAGCCGCTACCACGCCGTACGGCCCCCCAACAACGGCCGGGCCTGCACTGACAACCCCCCGGAGGAGGAGTACTTGGCCCAGTTGCAGGAGGTCAAGGAGTACTGATGGGGGGCTGCTGGGTAGAGACTGCAGGGAGAGCTTTCCTTGCAGGCCGTCTTACCCCTGCCCCTGCCCAGGCCCGGTGAGGCTGGGCTCGTGCTGCGTGCCCTCTGCCCATGACCCCAAGGCAGGTCAGGGCCTCAGGTGTCACGGTGGAGTTGGGCAGAAGGTTGAAGCAGGTATAGGGCCCAGGGTGAAGGGAGGGAGCCCAGCCCCCAAGTCCCCTGGGGCTGCACTGGAAGTGCGTGTGCACTCAGTGTCTGCAGGGCCTTCTCTCCTGCCTGCTGGGAGATGCTGTCCCCGGCTGGCCACACATTTTTCTCCGTCTCCTTCGGAGCTGGGCTCTCCTGCCCTGGCTCTGCACACAGGACACATCCTGATTCCCTGATTCAGGACCTGCCTGAATCGCTCAGACGAGGAGGGGAAGGGGGACGATAGGATAGCCAGTCCTCATCATTACAGCTGCCCTCTGCTGGGCTGACTTCCACCCTGTGGCCATCGCTCCCCATCTCCAGGTGGTGCACGTACCCCTCTTGCCCACGCCCTGCCAGAAGCCACTGCACAGGAGGCTTGTCCTCAGCCCCAAGCCATCCTCTGGTGGGCACCATGACAGCTGGGGCGAGGCTGACTCCAGGCAGGGAGTGGGTCAGCAGTTCTGGTCCCTTTCCTTTGTTCAGGCCCCTCTGTTCTGCCCAGATTGTAGGAATGTGTGGGGCTGGGAGCTAGCTTGGCCCTGAGTGGGAAGGTTGCCGCTTGTCACAGCAGGTGGGCTCAGAACCGGCTCGGGATGGTGTGTCATGCACCTGTAGCGATGGTCACCAGCTCTATGGAGGGAAAATTTGTAGCATTTGGGCAACCTCTGTGTTGTAAACACTCCAGCAATGGCCCATTTCAAGCTCCCAACATCACCAAATGCACTGAACTCAGAATTGGGAAGAGACACGCATAGTATGTTCTACCAGCACACTTCGTGCCTCTTCCCTGCCTTCCCTCATCCCCAAGCCATACTTCCTTGCCTTCTGCGGGGTTGAAATGTTGAAGTCCCAACTGTCCCTGTTCACAAAAGCCACCAAAGGTAGGGGACTTCAGTCCTAGCCCCTAGACAGCTGTCCTGAAGCTCTCTGGGATCCTCAGCAATAAAGCACTTTATTTTCAAATTATGACTGAGGAAGAATTTTGGACCCTGGCAGTACAGGAAGCCTTTGCTTACGGCCCAAGTCAAGAGTCGAGCTCCCATAAATTATGTTTGTAGTTTACCTAACCCACAGCAAGCTGCTTTTCTTTTGCTGAACTGGCTGGGCAGACAGAGCTCTTGGGATGCCAGGGTGAGACTGTGACCATCAGTTGTCCCTGCCGTAAAGGCTGCCAAGGAGCTGGCTGGACCTCAGAGGCACGTTCCCTCCAAACTTTGATCAGAGGAATAGACTGCATTTACTCCACGAGGAAGTGGCCCCAGTTCTCAAGTAACTTGCTGCGAGGGGATCTGATACGGAGCCGCCCAAAGGACTGCACCTATGAGGTGAGAGGTGGACCTGTGCTCTGCCTTAGTTAGTACCTTCACCAGATACTCCACTGTCACTCTCGACATTGGGGAAGGACAGAGAGATGTCAGGAGGCACAGTGAAGGAAGGCATGTCCAGAGCCACCACCTGGCGCTCAGAGAACCGTATGTTTCCAATTATGATCACATCTAAAGGTAAGTTTATTAGTCTGGTCCCGGGCCACAGTCTAAAAATACTCTGGTGCAACTAGAATATTATAGGGTCAGAGAGAGCAGGATTGCGGGTCACCAGATGGGAGCCACGTTCACTCTCATTCTCTTGTTTTAGGAATTCAGTAAGATTAGCACAGGCATTTTAATTATTTCTTTTTAGCAGAAACTTCTTTTAAATAGCAAGATAGAATCATCCCAGGGGCTATTTTCACAGGAACTGCTAATTCTCCTCCTTTTTCATATGGCTTACCTTGGACTTAAACACAATATTACTCTGTACCCAGTGGTTGTCCATTACCCAAACCGAATCTAGCCAGCCCCATTTTAAGTCTGCAATCTGAGTGACACACTGAATTGCTACTGTGTCAGGCCACGGATGAGAGAAACTAAAGAAAAGGGGCTGGGAGTAGGTCAGCTATGAAATAGTGTTTATCCAAGCCATGCAAAGGAGAAAGCGACACTGTGCAGGTGGCTGCAGGCTTAAGGAACACCTGTGTGAGAGAAGCAGCACAAATGAAGGGGTCGCTGAACCAGGTAAAGGGAGATTTTAGGAGCGGCTGGTCTCAGAGCCTGGAGGAGGCCCATGAAATCAGAGAGGACCCCTCCACCCCATTCTGGTCCAGTCACATCCCTGGCTTGACTACTGTTCTTCCCGTCCCGAACACGGAGCCCATCTGCGACCGAGCATCCAGATAAATGCCACCACTATTTCCATCTTAACAGCCGTCCCAGCCACCGAGGTGGTTTTACCCAATTACCCTCTGGTTTGCCTCATAAAGACCCCTGGGCTAGGCAAGACTGGTCAAATTGAGTTCTTACTAGAGTTTAAAATAACCACCGATACAGAGCCTGCTGACCTCTTTTGTCTCCTGGAAGACAGCATGTTTCAGATCCCTTGCCCCATTATTCACAAGGGGAACCCAAATGTGCTTCCTTGGCTCCTCTGTTACAATGAGATTGTCTTAGCATGTTAAGGTGCTTCTCAGAATGCATCTCTGATATCAGAATCATCTGGGATATTTATTGAAATATGTTTGTAGGCCACACCCCACACCCACTGAGTAAGATTCCCTAGGAGTGGAGTCCACTTTTCTGCAACAGGTTCTCCCAGGTGGTTCCTAGGCATGGAGAACCCTTGGCCTAAAATTTGCGATTCAGACTAAAATTAACCAGCTTTTCAAAATGTCAATTCTGGCTTAAGGGAAAACACTTGGGCTTTCGAGTCCAAAGTCAGCAGGCACCACTTGCTAAGTGACACCAGGTGCCAGTGCTTCTGCATCATCTCAGATGCTCTGAGATGGTATCTATTATACCCATTATACCGGTAAGGAAATTTGCCCAATTTGTTGCTAAGTGGAAAATTTACCATTCAAATCCAAGTCCAACCAAGTCCATGGTTTTATTTTTTAGCTACACCATTCTGCTTTTTAGGCTCAGACAGCTAACTGAAATGGCAGTGGCAAGAATTCCATAGCCATCAGGACCAGGGACGTTCCTGCTACTGAGTGTGTCGTGCGGCAGGCACTTAGCCTGGCGCTTTGGTTTTTACTGGGGTGTTTGTAATCTGTACTTCAGATTTTTTTCTGAATATTCTGGAACAGGAAACTTTCCAGCCAGGTGTGAAAGGGCTCTAGTTTTTTGTTAATGGTCTCGGTATTAGGAGGAGGCCGTGTTAGGAGGGGCCCATTGATTTGATTTACATGAGTCCAGGTTCATCAAAAGGCATTGTTTTGCATCCTTAGGAGGCAGGGGTAATGCTGAATTAGATGTGAATAGTTCAGCACTCTTCTGAGTAATTCAAGCCAAAGTTGGCTTGGGGGCGGGGTCTAAATGTTCCAGGTCAGAACTGATGTTCTGCTTTAACTACAAAGGTTTGGCCAAGTCATGTTGGTAGGATTAGCCTGCAGGCTTTGCTGCCACCTAATAAAATAGGCAAAAATAGATTAAAGAAATAGCTGTAGCTGCAGGAAGTAGAGTAACTGGCTTAGAGGGCACTGACTTGCCGGAGTGTGGGAAGCCAGGACAAGGCTTATCCAGGAAAGTGACTGTTCAGGTAGTTACCTCGTCCTGCAGTGTGGCAGTCTAACTCCACTAGAATGATCCCCAACGCTTGCCAGATGGTTAGTGCTCAGCAGACTTAATAGTACCAGGCATTTAAAAATACTCCAAGGAAACGGGCATGGTGGCTCACACCTGGAATCCCAGTAACGGGAGGCTGAAATGGGAGGATCATTAGAGGCCATTGTTCAAGACCAGCCTGGGCAACAGAGCAAAACCATGTCTCTAAAAAAAAACTCAAAGGACATTGATGTTCTTTTTCTGGGATTAGTAAAAGCCTGGAATTTTCTACTCCAGGAAGGATACTTAACATACTAGAAATGTGGCAGCTTCTCTTTGTGCGGATGTATGCAGTAAGGCAGCAAGCATAGTGGTTCAGACTTGAGCATAGGCTCTATAGTTAGTCCTTGTTCCAAATTCCCAACTCTGCTTAGCATCAGTTGTTACATCTGGGATATGTTAAGAAATCCAAGGCTTACCTAAAATATTTATTTAAAAAATTTTTTTTTACAAGAGCATCATATCTAACATTAAAAAAAAAAAAATCCAAGGTTTTCTTTTTCTTTTGAGATGGGATCTCTGTTCCCCAGGAGTATGGTGGTACAATCGTAGCTCACTGCAGCCTTGAACTCCTGGGATCATGTGATCCTCCTGCCTCAGCCTTTCAAGTAGCTAGGACTACAGGTATGAGCTAATAACAGCTCAATAAATAGAAGCCACCACAAGTTAGGAATCTCCATCTTTCCCTATCTCAGACCAGCACCTGATAATCTCTCTTTAAAAGTGCGTAAGAGGCCGTGTAAAGTGGAAAACCCAGGATGGGGCCTCCACCAGCAATATTATTTGTTAGTACTGTTTAGCCTGGAGCACCAACCCTCCCTTACAGTAAGGAAGACTAACTCAGCAATACCTGGTAGTGAGAAACAGGCTCCCTTCCTGCCTCTTAATTACCTGCACTTACCCAGACTAGAGAGACCTTCCAACCCATCCTGTTCCGTGGAATTCAAAACCTTCAAGGGAATTCTGAATACCAGCCACCCAATCAGCACAGGATCCACACATGCATGTTTTTTAAATTAGGTTTATTTAGCGTATGTACACATAAAAGAAATTGCCCTCTGATCCCACCCAGCAGAAAACATGCACAAACCCAAGGTATTTGTGGAGGGAAGGGGCTCCAGCCCCAAGTTAGCGGCTGGGATGGTGCAATCCTGTGAGTCACAAGCCCCAGTCAGGTGAGGACTGAAGTGTTGGGCAGGCCGAAGCCCCCTGCTGCTAGCCCTAAAATAAGCGTGCACCATAGCCAAAGGTCTGTTTGATGCCCTCAAAGTAGTACCGCTGCCAGCCCTGCCGCGTCCGCTCTTCCTCAGGAGCGGGGATGCCTCGGCCTTCCATGCACAGCTCAGTCTCTCCATTCTTATCAGTGAAGGTCAAGGTGATGGTGGCAAAGTGCCCTGGGGAAAGGCAGAGGGGGAAGCGGTTTCAGATTCAGCGTTTCCATCTGGGGTTAAGACTAGGGCAAAAAGAAAAACTGGGGGTAATGGCAATAAACCAATATGCTTGCTTACCCTCTGGCCAAGATTTAAACCTCCACTTCATCACGATATGTTTCTCAGGTACCTAAAAATAACCAAAGAGCTCAGTCTATACTACAGACTTACAACATACCCAATCCCAACTAGGATTAGCCATGTGCCCTTTCTACAGAGTCTGTCATCTGTGCAATATTACTTACAAGAGAATTCGAATCACACCATTCTTTTCAAAAACAAAACATGCTTTTATTAACCAAAGAGATTAAAGCCTTAAATTTTACCTACAGAGCTGAGAAAAGGAGAAATGCCACTCATTTGACTAGAGAGAGGATAAAACCTGGGTCTAGGGCCAGCAGGTACTCACCAGATCAGTAAATTCCCCGGAGACGTTGCCATCTACCATCTGAAACTTCCCACCTTTGTCTGCTTCTAACATTGCGGGAGCATGGGTAAAGGCCTGTACTAGCTGTAAGGGAGGAAAAAAAGGCAGGGAGAAAATAACATGGTTCTCAGCTGGACCCAGGGACAAATGCCAGCTGAAGCCTGAATGCCTCAACTCTCATTTCCAAAGATGGCGGTCTGCCCAGTGGGTCTCCCCCTCTATTCTCTTCTGCCACAGACCAGTAATTCTTTCTTAACCTATGATGCCATGACCTGGGACCCATTTTTCTAACAAGATTGATTCAGTGGGTCCTACTTACATGACCCAAAACTAGAACAGAAGGAAAAAAAAAAAAGAGAGGGAAAATCCACTTTGATGAGAGGGTTGAACAAGGTTGTTTTTCTTGTGCCTCTACTTACACCAGGAATGCCTCGTGGTTCCAGTCATCAGTACCTCCTCTGCACGCCACGGAGGGGGTGTGCCCACAACCCAAGTCACCTAGAATAGCAGATGGCATACGGCCTGAAGGGTAAGATCTTACTTACCTCTTGGGTGGTTAACACTCTGTAGAGCTCCTCTGGTGATGTCAGGAAGGTTTCTCTAAGGGTGATCTTACAAGTGGGGATTTTGACACCAACAGGTCTGGCCTGGGTTTTTGAAGGAACAGCCTTAGCCTATAAAAAAGGCAGTGAAAATAGTCAGTTTAGAGTAATGGTACAATCTCAACCAACATGGCTTCAGGGACAGATCTACCATTCATTCTCCCAAAAATTTTCACCTCCAACCTCTCTAAGAGGAAGACTCTTATTCTCAACTCTATGCTTAAATAGCTAGAAGCAATTTTTTCCTCACTTTCAGAATATCCTTCACTGTGCCGACAAAAAACAAGAAGGCTCCAAACCAAGTGCTGAGCCTGAACCCAAGTTCCATCTCTAGATAAAACATCTGTGCACCCTGCAAATGGGAGATTAATTTCTTGATGACTTAAGTCTAACCTTTGATAACTTGATTAGGGCTCTAATATCAAAGTGTGTTAAATGCAATCAAGAGACTCAAATTCCCAATGGCTTCTATTTGCTCTGGGGTCTACTATAAATGAATAAAAACCAGGTTGAAGATGGGTAGACGACTATATATTGCAAACTCTAAAAAGCACCATGAGCAGATCATAGACTACTCTGGCTTAGAGGTTAGGATCAGCGAGGGGAGGAGATGTGGAACTAGGGAGGCAGTATCTCAACTCCCTTTGCAGGGAGCCTCCCACCCCATCGCCATTTACCTTGCGCTCCTCAGTTTTCAGTGCTGGCTGCCCCATCGGGTCTACTGACTCTCCATTCACTGTAGGTAAGATCATGCCCTGGGTGAACTCTGAAAAGATAAAAATCCCAGCTCATGGAAGTTATTTCTTAGCAGCTGAGATCTGGAGCTTCATTACAGCTTGGCAAACACAGCCACCTTAACCCAAAATAAGGTTATGACCAGAAAAGGAAAAGACTGTTATTTTACACCTTTACCTTTGGTCTATGCCAGACAGGTAACTGAGTGTATGCTACTGACTGTACACTGGGATTATTTTAAAAAGTTTAAACTTAAACCCCTAACTCAATTGGAAGCATTACAACTTGAATATATGTGAAGTCTACAATGGAAAAGAGCCAGTCAATGAAGTGGCACTTTGACACTTCAAGAGTGAGTACCCTACCCAGTACTTGTAGATGCCATGTTTAGTGCCTTCTCTCCACTCTGCCTTACCTCTGTAAAACAGCCACACCTAGTTATGGCATTGGAGGCTGTTCCCCCCCGCCCCCCCCTCCGGACAAAAGGTATCACCTGTTATGCTGGTTCCCTTTCATGGTCATTATATATACTCCAATGCCAAGATCAGAATAAACTGGCAGCAATGGAATCCCAGGGGATAGCTGAAGTGACCTCTACTCTCACCATCTAAATATCCCTGGAGAATGCATAGCAAAGATAGCCTACGCTGGGCACAGTGGCTGATGCCTGTAATCCCAGCACTTTGGTAGGCTGAGGTGGAAGGATTGCTTGAGGCCAGGAGTTCGAGACAAGATATCAAGACCCTGTCTCTAGAAAAAAATTAGCTGGGTGTGGTGGCACACATCTTTAGTACTAGCTGCTCTGGAGCTGAGGTAGGAGGATTGCTTGAAACTAGGAATTTGAGGCTGCAGTGAGCTATGATGATGCCACTGTCACTACAGTTCATCCTGGGTGACAGAGCAAGATTCTGTCTTTTAAAAAAAAAAGAAAGAAAGAAAAGACAAGACAGTCCAGGACTCTACTCAAGTAATAAATCTGGGGATGCCAAGTCTTTAGATAGATCAGCACTGCCCAACAGAAATACAGAGCTGGGCACAGTGGCTTGGACCTGTAATCCCACATGCTAAGTGCTAAGGTGGATGGATCACTTGAGCCCAGGAGTTTCAGACTGTAATGAGCTATGACTGACTGTGCTACTGCATTTCAGCCTGGGTAATGGAGCAAGACTCCAGCTCTTTAAAAAAAAAAAAAGAAAGAAAGAAAGAAAAGAAATATAATGTGATCTTAAATGTAATAATGTAATTTTAAATTTTCTAGTAGCCACATTAAAGTGAAATGAAGCTGGGTGCAGTGGCATAAATCTATAATCCCAGCTACTCAGGAGGCAGAGGTGGGAGGACTGCTTGAGGACAGCAGTTTGAAAACAGCCAGGGCAACACAGCAAGACCTCATCCCTCTCCCCCCACAAAAAAAAGAGGTGAAATTAATTTTAATAGTACATTTAACCTAACATATCCAAACTATCATTTGAACATGTTATCAATATTAAAAAAGTACTAATATCTTATATTGGTTTTTTTGTACCAAGTGTACAAATCCATTGTGTATTTTCTACTCACAGCACATCTCAATTTGGTCTACTCACATTTCAGATGCTTAATAGCCAATATATCAGACAATACAGCTCTAGATCTTTCCCTTACTCAAAGCTTATAAACTGACTTTAAGATGAAATAAGCCCCCTCCCCCAAAATCTTTACCCATTTGTCAAAGAAAGGATTGTCAGGACCCTTAATCAGAGTCTGACAGGTGGAAAACTACCTCCTTAAGGCTTATATAACTACTCAAGGGATACCTGTTTTGAGGGTGCTGATGTAAATTCCCATTGCTTCTCTTAGAAGTTTCACCCCTTCTTCCTTCATTAAGGCCACGAGATTTGTGTCAGGCTCATCTTTGGCAAGGCTCACACTAATCTGAGTGAAAGATCAGAAGTAGGTGGTAAATAACTTGAGGGGCACCCTCATTATGGAATATGGGTGCTGAGCAATCAGATAACTGCTGACATTTCCAAAGGAAATGTATGAGGGTTGGGGTATTCGTACAATCCCCATTAGTGTTCCTTTTTGAGTCCTCTCTGCCAGTGGTGAAAGTTGGAACCCATGTTACTAGCTAAAGCAAAGAAATTATAAGTGCAGGTTGCTCTGGAAGTTTCTAATGGTACCATATACCTAGAAAACCATCTGCAGACTGGGGTTCTAAATGCTTGGACCAAGCCTGGGCTATTAACCTTGAATGATAGGTCATTTTTCTAATCTGAGAATAAGAGGATATGGAGGACTCAGATGAGGAGTTAGGAAGCACAAACCTCCACTTCATCCACGCTGTTTTCATCGGACAAATTTGGGATCTCCACATGTCCTTTGTACTGTATTCCTGACTTAGAAGTACCTGTCAAAAGCAATGCAGTGTGATTAGTCTTCTCCTTTAAAGGGAAGGTCTCTGCTCTGGGGCTCTAACTATTGCTCCACTTATGCTTCTTGTGGACAGCAGAACTGATCCTCTTTATTCTGAGAGAATGCTACATGCCAGATGCAAAGATGCAACTAACCCTATCCACCTCAGAAAAAATGTCTTTCCTCACCAGGTTACTGGAGATCAACCATGTCATTACAGTGTGGGACTGAAAGCTACATAGATGTGGTACTAGCACGAATTCTATCAAGGAGGATTTGGATCAATAGTCAACAGTTTTGCTAGAGCATTTGTTTTCAAAGTATGTATTCCATTGCACTTGATTTATCAAGGAATAATTTGACTATAATGAGAATTTCACATTTGCTCAAATGTAATTTCATCCATGAGAAACACTAGGTGAACACAAAAAACCACACCCAGCTGCACAGGAATACATAAAACACATCTCAAATATCTATCTCCCAAAAAACCCAGTTCACCACGTGTGTTACAAGCTGCACCCATCCACATCTGGTGGTGTAACATTCACTCTGACTGCAGATGACCCTCCTTCTACCACTTCACAATAGCCCTCAGGCCCCCTTCTGATACCCACTTTCACAAGTAAACTTCAGGTCTTCTTCATGGCAAAGCATCATGTTTATTATAGTATATTTATGTATTTTTTTTTTTTTTTTACCATTTCGCATGTATAAAATAAAACTGGGCTAGCAATTTTTAGTTCCTATATTTTTAAAAACAAGTCACTGATGAAGTTCTTGAGTGTTGTGTCCCTATTCCCATTTTCCCTATAAGCCCTGTAGTTTTTGTTGATAATTTTGCATAGTGCAGTGGTTTTTAGAAACATTTACGCTGAGCTATAGCAGAACTATTAAAATTAACCAACATTTACCTTCGCTTCTCTAGCCTCAGTTTCTCAATCTATAAAAAGGGGACTGGGCAAGATGATACCTAAGAATCTTCCAGACTACTATGCTTCAGGTACACTTTGAAAAACTAACAAAAATCATGGAAAGATGTATTTACTTTCACAGCTCTTTATGACCATTCACTCGAGAAATGTTTCTCAAAGCACAAATTCATTTCATGCCATGCCCCATACACAGACAGTAGGTTTAGTGCCTTTTTACATTCAGCCTCCCAAGGGTCAGGACCATCCAAGTAGGGCAACTGCATGGCCCGAATTCTTTCCTGATGTCATACAGAAGAGACATTCAACCAGAAGATACATAAAACAGCCCCAGATTATAGTCACACACAAGCTTCTTTAGCATAGGGGTCTAATCTGTTAGATTCATACTGGAGAGAGTAAAAAAAGGATCAAGACTAAAAAACCTCCCTCCGGCTTTAAATCATTCACAAAACAGATGTAGCTAGTCTGAGGAAATATCACCTTATGTGTCCCAACACAGACCAAGGCCCAAAGATACAGTGGCCCAGCCACTCCACTGGTGGGACTTGAGACCCAGAAAGAGAAAATTCATTTAATCAGTGGGAGAGAAATGTCAGCACCCAGTACTGCGTTACAAAGGACTCCAAACCTTCACTATCTGCCTTCTCCCTTCAACAGTTCATCACTCCTCAAAAACTGTTCTCTCCAGCTACCTAACACGTCAACCCGAAATATAGAAATATAGTTAATCTCTTCCCTGAAAGCCCAGCTTAGACTTACCTGTCCAGTTTAGTTTGATGCTCCACTCATAAAAGAAGATAAGTTTGCCTTTGCGGTTGTTAATGGATGCCTCTCCATCAAGCTTACTCACTTCTGTCACCTCACACTTGCCTTCTTCATTCTGCATCTGCACTGCCAGGAATAGTGTTTTCAGCTTATCTGTGGACCAGTTTGAAGCATCCCTCTCTGTCCTGCAAAACAGAAACAAAGCTAAGGATTAGCAGTCAAATGGAGGATATACTGTTCTATGCAAGAGGGTGCAAGGTCAAAAGAGGCCTGGCTTTTGTTTGAAAATAACACAACTCTCAGTCCCACTCCAGTATGTACACAAAACATGTCACGCTCTTTTAGGAAGACAAGGGGTCACATACTGTCAACAAAGACCAGTGTTGTAGAGAATGGTATAAACTGAACAGAAAATTATGTTCTCCTTTCTCAGCATGATGGTGCTGGGGATTACTCGACATTAACATAGCGCCCCCATTTGACCAAGTGGAAAATTGTGCACATGTTTCTGAAGTCAGGAACAGACAGGACCACTGAACACAGTATTTGGCTAAAAGGCCCAGTAAGGAATAAACCAACAACCTTGACCTCATTACTACAGTATTCTGACCTGTCAGATTCAGGCTGCTATAAACTTCCTACAAATTCCATGCCCTCTAGATGGCCACAAAAAACATTTTAAGTCCAGGGCTTCAAAATAACAAAAATTAGGTCAAGTACTCTGTGCACGTCAAGAGAGGAGACAGGCTGAGACACAGAGAAGAAAAATCACTATCTGCCTTTATACTTAGTAACTATTAAGAGAAAATAACAGCAAAAAGCTGCAACAAACCAAAATTACAATATACACAGTATGAACAAATTTCAATGGAGTTCAAAGATAACGAAACATTACTTCCGGAAGATTTCATGAAGGAGAGCAGGATTTGAATGGTCGGGTTATAAAACCATGATTGCCCGGCAACCTGGAGTTACAACACAACGAACTTAATGGTTCCGGGTGAGAGGCCGCAGCGTCTTCGGGATCACCGAAGTCTGAGCACCTACAGAACACGTTCTAAACCTTCTCCCGCCAGACTGAGGCAGTGGTCCTTTGGAACTGGCTTTTTCACTGTAAGCCGCAAAATAGGAATTGCAGACCTCTGACCCTTCCACAGCCATCTCTTTACACAATCGAAGGAGGTTTGGGTCTCCCCGACTCCTTTGGCCACGTGCAGGAAGCATCTTCCTGCTCAGGCTGGATGCAGCAACTAGGGAGTTACCTTCTCGTCTCCTAAAACCCCTCCTCTGGTTTGCATCCCTCCAAGTCGACCTCCCTCGCCTCAAACACTGAGAAGGCGGCTCCGGGAGTGGAGAAGAGGCCTGTGACTACGGAGCCCTGCCACAGGAAGGACCCACCCCCACCTCCAGGCATGGCTGCCTCGGCCCCAGCTCTGTCCGGGCCAAGGTTCCAGGAACCCCGAAACCGTGGCCCGGCCGCAGCGCATCTAGGCCTGCTTTGCTGGCCCTCACCAGTGCCAGTTGTTGACGTTGGTGGCGTCCGCCCGCTCCTCCACGATCCAGCGTGGGTCACCCTCACCCCACTTGGCCATCGGCTCTCCTATCGCACCGCCACCAGCACCCGAGCAGCCGCAACCACAGCTTGAGGACCGCTTGGTGCCAGCTGCCCGGCAGCGTCTGGAAACTACTAGAAGCGGCCGCAAGCGCCTCCCTGCTTGCTTTTCCCTCCACCCCCACCCCCTCCTGCCTTAACTTCCGGCTCCTCCCACCGGGTACTTCCGTTCCAACTCACCGCACCGTAAGTTCCGCTTGTTCTAGAATTCCTTCAAGTTCCCTCAGGTTACCCGCCAAAGGCCCCGAAACCCAACCCCTCACGTGACCATTTCTCACCCGCAGGGAAACTAAGACCACAATCATTGTTTTCCTGGACTCAAAATTGGCCCTGCCTGAGCCTTATGGGAGTTGTAGTCTTGTTAAGTGACCCGCGGGATAACCGCGGAAGGTCGCGTTGACAGTAAAGGAAATTACCTAGCGCGGTGCGCTGAGGTTTCTGGGAGCTGTAGTCAGGGAGCCCCCCGTGGCTTATCGGGACCGCGCCTGACAGTAGGGCAGAGGAAACTACAGCTTCCAGCATGTCCTGCGGCCTATTTCTTCATTCGTGTTCTCTCCGCCGCCCCGAGACTATTCCCTTCCGCCCCTTCTCTGTGTCGCACAGCTTGACTAGAAAGGCTGGTCCAGCGGTGGCGGAGGCTGGCGCTATCCTGAGAGGGAGGGCTCGGTGTGGAAGAGGTGAGGGTGTCCCAAGCCCCTTGGGCCGCGTATCTGGCTGAGTACAGCTTCTCCACATCTTGACTTTTTTTTCCTTTTCTATGAAGCATCGCCACTCACCCCCAACCCAGGGCCGACTCTCTTCTTCTAGTCGGAGCGACCCTTGGGAGCTGGAGTACGCTCAGGGTTGGGGCTGCGAATGAGCCCTAACATTTGGTTCAGAAGAGGACATGTGGTTCTGAGTGAACATTCACTCCTCCAGGGATCTGCTGGGCTCTGGCCACTGTGGTAGATCCGTGGCTTCCTGGACGGTTGCCCGTGGAGTGGTCCTAGCTTAACTCACGTTCCCTGGTCCCAGTTCACGAGCCTCACCTGTGTAGGCCTGGCTTGGGCGGCGATAATTGAAACCCAGTCTAACTTCTCAGTAGTTAGTTGAGTGTCCCGAGGCAGGGAGCGTCTTGGTTGTGGGGTTTTTGCTGATCCTTCTGTTTTCCTACGTCGTGTCCCTGTTCTTGCCTCGGATCTATCACCCTACCTTGTGGGCTCTCAGTAAATAGGAGACAAGTCTCTTAAGTATTTTAAAGCATGTTGAAGCACCTTTCTCAGTGACTCTTAAAATTGTACCTGATAGCTTTCTAACTTCTAGAGCCATTTAATCATCATCTTTACTTCTCAGGTAAATCTAGCTTCTCATTTGACACTAGAAGTACAGATTGGTGTCAGGTATCCACTGCCATTGTGTGGTTAAAAAAGGATTCCAGAAATCCGCTGGCAGATTATTGGGTCTGTTAGACACATTCTGTGCCTATCTGTAGATATTTATTGTAGTGAAGTAATTATCTGCCCTACTTTTTCCGAAAGTGAAAAATCGGTAGTTAAAAGGACCATGCAAGGCAGCGGAAATGGTCTAGGAGCGCGAAAACCTGGATTATAGTCTGGAATAGGAGCGATTAACAAGGTGCGTTTGATACTTAACGCTTTTGTGCCTCCTTTTCCTCATCAGTGAAATGGAGATAGAATCTGCCAGGCCTACATTACAGAGTTGTTCTGAAGATCAAATGAATGATAAAGTGCTTTATGAATTGGATTGTGTGCCAGAGACATTTATAAGTTCTATACACACCTTTAGCGTTGGTGGCTACTCTCAGAATTTTTGTATTAATTTTTTGGCCGGGCATGGTGGTTCACGCCTGTAATCCTAGTGTTTTGGGAGGCCAAGGTGGGAGAATCACTTGAGGCCAGGAGTTCGAGACCAGCCTGGGCAACATAGTGAGACCCCTGTCTCTACAAAAAATTAATAAGTAAACAAAAATATTTTTAATCTTTAAGGTTGCTTAAAAATGTTTTCTTTTTAGCTTTTCCAAGGTACTATGGCAATATATTAATAACAAAAGTTAATACTGAGCATTAATTTTTGTCAGGCACTGAGCACTTTACATGTACTAACTGGTTTCATCTTCATAGCAATTCTGTAAGGTAGGTCATCTGTTATGCCCATTTTACACATGAGGAAACCAAAAGAGAAAGATGTCAGCCTTTCAGTACTAAAAGGAACCGACATGTGATATTTACTTACTGCTAGGTACTTTTATAAGTTTTTCCTGAGACCTATTTATTCCTCACGGCAACCCTGTGAGGTAGGGTATAATTTTCTCCAAGGCTTAGAAGTAAAGTCATTTATACAGTTTGCTTGAATGGGAGAAACCAATATTTGAACTCAAGGCTGTCTGACTACAATGGCTGTGCTTGATACCACCATGAGGGATGATTTCTTTGGGCCTGCCAGCTTTTTTATTTGGTTTTGACTACCTAGAAAAGGATTTTTAAGCAACACCTGGGTTCAGTATAAATCAGTTAGCGATGTCTGCATGGGAAGGGACCAGATAGTATTATATTAACAGGAAAGTGCCCACCATTCCTTTGCCATCCCTGTATCCCTTGAGTTGAGAACAAAGTCAGGAAGTGACAGAGTATGTTAAGGGCTGTCAGAAGCCTCAACAGGGCTTCCATAATGTGTGTTTTCTCAAGCTTTTATTGATAAAGATGCTATTGAAATAAAAGGAAAAGCAAATTGATCCTTTAGAATTTGACGCTGTTCAGCCTTTGGAGTTATTTTTGGTGCTGTGAAAGTTTTCGTACCTAGTTCCTGGCTTAAACCATAGTTTTAATTTTAATCCAGCTGGCATTGATAGTTTGTAATTCTAGGGCAAAACTTGTTATTGCAGGGTGAAATCTAATTTTAGAGTAGTTATGAGAGGGCCTTGTGGTCTTTTGACTAATTCTTTATATACTTTCTTTTTTTTTTTGCCATGTTCTCATTTCCTAAATTTTGGCCAGCACTTGTTAATGAAATAATCATGATTTAAAGATACAGGCAAGATAATTCTCCTTTTGATTGCTTTGCTTTCATTCTTTCAGACATTTAAAAAGGATACATGAAAATAAGATATTTCTCCATTTTATTCACTGTAGTAGTCTAAGATCCTAGAATAGTACCTCAGAGGTGATGCTCAATAGATATTTGTTGAGTACATCAATGCAATTTTTGTCTCTTTCATGAATGCTTTGATTGATCTTCTTTATGTATTTAGCAAAGTTTGTGATGGATTCTTATAACATTTACCTGCCTTGTACTATTGCTTTTATACCTACCTATGCTGAATACTCCAGCACTGTTGTAGGGTCCTTCAGGAGAGGATCGTGTCTTGCACTTTTTTATATCCTTTACAGCATCTAAGAGAGAGAGTGCCTTAAAGTAGATGCTTTAGGAATGAATGATTGCTTTTGGGTAGTTAGAGCATCAAAAGTATGATTTGATCAGTTGGAGACCCCAGGATCTAATTTTATATTGCACGTTCAATATTCATTTTACCAGATTCTTTTCTATATTCCTGATTTCTGGGAGCAGTTAGTAGTGAAGAAACCTATAGCTTTTGGAGCTTGTCTGCAGGAGACCCAGAAAGGAACTTTTATCTGTCTTCCTCTCACTCTAGATGAATCGGACAAAGGGTGATGAGGAGGAGTATTGGAACAGCTCCAAGTTCAAGGCTTTCACCTTTGATGACGAAGATGATGAGCTCTCACAGGTCAGTTTCCACAAACAATTGCTGAGCGTTATACCCTCCTCCACAGTGCTCTAAAATCCCTTCCACTTGGATCTTGGGTAACCGAGCTTTTGACCATGTCTCCGTTAGGCTCAGAAATGTATGGGGTTGGATCTTTAGAAAAGCCTTCATGGAGAAAAGCCCTCAGGAAAAAGCCAGAAGGACTATAAAAACCGACTCTCTGCCCTTCTTACAATGATTCATTCCTTTCATTATTTTTTCAAGAACCCCAAATCTTTTATTCATGTGATATAATTTTTTATTTTTGAAAGATGAACTGGATTGGAAGAATCGTTTTTACTGTGTTTATTTTAAAATGGAGAATAGACTCATTTTTGGAGAGGTGAATAAATTCACTCAGGTTTACCCAGCAAGTCATTGCCAGAAATATGATTAGAACCCAAAAGTGGCTTCGATTCTTCCCTCTTGTCACTGGACTGTAGTGTTGGCTAAAATATCTAGTAGGCTAGGCTTCAGATTGCAGAGAGTGAAAGTATTGGCCATCTTCAAGTCCCAATTCCTCAGCCTTCTCGGTTGTCAAAGAGAGTGGTGGGAAGTGATGATTGCTTGAGCACCCTGCCTGTGTCCCTCTGCAGTTAAAGGAGTCTAAGCGGGCAGTGAATAGCCTTCGAGATTTCGTGGATGATGATGATGACGATGACCTGGAGCGAGTCAGCTGGAGTGGGGAACCTGTGGGAAGTAAGTAGAAGAGGCCCTAGGAGGGGATTTGTATTCAGGGTTCTTGTCGCTAACGGATACTCCACTTGTTTGTCTCCTCAGTGCTAGTCAGAAAGGGAATGGGATAACACTATTTTCAGATGAGCATACATCTGGAAATTTAACCCTGGGAGGAGATACTTGGGGAAATACAGCACTAGATTCCATATGACTGTCTAGGTCTGCTCTCCTAGGCCTAATGCTTGGCTGGCTATTTCAGTCTTACTTGGGGTGCTTGTTAAAATTACACATTCCTAGGCTTTACCCCAGAGATTCTTTTCAGTAGTTCTTGGGGGTGAAGGGGGTCTCAATTTTTAATAAGTACTGCAGGTAATTCTAATGTGTAGTCATATTTGGGAACTACTAACTTAAATACTTGTAACTGGTTGGCAGAACTGACTTCTTTTCTTTAGCCAT
>NW_012150840.1:17161643-17176867 GCF_000956105.1 Propithecus coquereli | reverse complement strand
CTCCCAGAGTGCTAGGATTACAGGTGTGAGCCACTGCGCCCGGCCCAAAAGTTTTTTTTTTAGAAAATACCATAATGTGATTTAAAAATCAAAAAGATATTGAAGGTATACAGTGAAAAGTTTCCCTTCCACAGTTAAAAATCTTCTCAGTTCTCAGTCCCTGCCCTCCTAATATATAACCTCTGTTGCTTAGTTCCTTTGTGTTATCTAAATATTCTTTCTGCATTTGGAAATGTACATAGGAATATATATTCTTAACCCCTTTTTTACACAAGCAGTTGCATATACTTTGCTCTTTTTATGTAATAATATAGCTTGGAGATATTTCCATATCAATATATAAAAAGCTTTCTCATTCTCTTTTTTTTAAGTAGCCACAGATTACATTGTATGGATGTACCATAATTTATTTAACCAGTCCACTATTGATGAAGTTTAGCTGGTTTCCAATATTTTATTGTTAATATTTCTATCAGTGGCCTTATATTCTGACCATGGATGAGTAAATGAAAGATCAGTTCTTAGAGTGGAATTACTGTCATAGAATATTTGCGTCTGTATTGGATAGCTTTGCCAAATTGCCCTCCACAGCATTGTACCAATGTGTACACCTAACAGCAATGTAGGAGGGTTCCTGTTTCCCCAAAGTCTTGTCAACACAGGTTATTATTAAGCTTTTGGATCTTTTTCCATTTTTTAGGGAACCAATGGTTTCTCATTGTACTTTTAATTTGTAATGCTCTTTTTTTTCTTTTTTGCTAATCTCTGTATCATTCCAATTTCAGTATATGTGCTGTCAAAGCAAACACTAATTTATAATACTCTTACTGAGAATGGGGTTGAGCATCTTTTCATATGTCTAAGAACCATTTGAATTGTCTTTTCCATGATCCATTTATTCATGTCCTTTGCCCATTTTTCTATTGATTAGTCTATTTGATTCTATCTTTTCTTCCCACCTCATGTTGGCCAAGGGACCAGGGCTTCTGGTGAAAAGCTTTAAGAGTTTGTTGAATGTTGGATATCAAGGACTTTTTGTGGATGAGAATTACTAATACAGTTCTTAACTATCTCACAGGTATCTCATGGTCCATCAAAGAAACTGCTGGTAATAGTGGGTCAACCCATGAGGGGCGTGAGCAGCTAAAGAGCCGAAACAGCTTCTCCTCCTATGCCCAACTACCCAAACCTACTTCTACCTACTCCTTAAGCAGCTTTTTTAGAGGTAAAGAGTGATGGTTAAAGGGATAGGGAAGTCTTCCTTCTCTTTTTTCATAAAAATGCTGAGGCTATAATTTTCTCTTTTTAATTTTTTAAAATTTAATATGTCTTTTTTAAAAAAGGTTTTGTGATTCTTTTTTTTTTTTTTTTGACAGAGTCTCACTCTGTTGCTCAGGCTAGAGTGCCATGGTGTCAGCCTAGCTCGCAACAACCTCAAACTCCTGGACTCAAACGATCCTCCTGCCTCAGCCTCCAAAGTAGCTGGGACTACAGGCACATGCCACCACGCCTGGCTAATTTTTCTGTTTTTAGTAGAGACAGGGTCTCGCTCTTGCTCAGGCTGGTCTTGAACTCCTGAGCTCAAGTGATCCTCCTGCCTCGGCCTCCCAGAGTGCTAGGATTACAGGCATGAGCCACTGCGCCCAGCCTGTAATTTTTATTTACTCTAGAAGAAAAAGATTATTGAAGGATAAAGAATTAGCATTGGATCTGGCAGCTGGATATTAGGAATGGGAGAAATGAGAGAAATTCAGAGGGGTTGGACTGAATTTCTAGAGCATGAACAAAATTGACATTGACCCTGTGACAGATACTGAAGAAATTTGCCTCGACCAAAATTCCTCCCTACCCCTTGTGCATTGCTGGTGGAAATGTAGAATGATGCAGCCACTGTGGAAGATAATATGGCAGTTCCTCAAAGAAATTAAACATAGAATTATCATATAATCCAGCAGTTTCATGTGTAGGTATATAACAATAACAACTGAAAGCAGGGACTTTAACAGATATTTGTACACAAGTGTTCATATCGCGTTATTATAATAGCCAGAAGATGGAAACGACCCAAATATCCATTGATGGATGAATTAATAAGCAAAATGTGGTATATACATGTGGTGGAATATTATTCAACCTTAAAAGAATGGTATTCTGATACATTCCACAACATGGATGAACCTTCAAGACATTACACTAAATAAAATAAAGGCACAAATGGACAAATATTATATGACACTATTTATATAAAATAGCTAGAGTAGTCAGATACATAGAGACAGAAAGTAGAATGGCATTTACCAAGATCTGGATAGTCAGATTCATAGAGACAGAAAATAGAATGGTGTTTACCAGGGTCTGGAGGTATGAGGGAATGGAGAGTTATTGTTTAATGGATATAGAGTCTCAGTTTCAGAGGATGAAAAAGTTCTATAGATGGATAGTGGTGATGGTTGTACAACAGTGTGAATGTACTTAATGCCACTGAATTATACACTTAAAAATGGTTAAAATGGTAAATTTTATGTATATTTTACCAAAATTAAATTTTCTCCATGCCCTTTTTAATAGCACCTTAGATTTCTAAAGTTGAATAAAAACTTTTTCAACATTAAATTCTCGTATTGCTTAATAAGGTTTTATGTACACTGTGTCCTTAACCAAGTCTGAATGGCTCTGACTTGAACTGTTAACCTCTTTCTTCCCTGTTGTGTTCTTTACCTTCAGGTAGAACTAGACCTGGAAGTTTCCAGTCCCTTTCTGATGGTAGGCATTGGACCCTCTTCTCTTGATTGCTGTGAGATATATTACTGATCCGGGGCACAGTCTGGGGAGTCATGGGAACAGGTGGTAATTAGATGACTAGATAAACTTTCTTCTGAATCTACTATCATTATTAGAGAAATTTTCTGATAGTAGGGAGGAGGTGAAATCATTGTAGCTACAGGGGCAAGGGTGACTTCTAGGGATGCTGTGTTTGGAAAGGAATGGACATCTTCTTTTGGCCATGAAGATTGACCCTGGGAGCCCAAAAGTAAAATAAAAGTTATGTGAGAAGGAAGCAGTAGAGGAAAGGAAAGGAATGACAAGAAACAGGACTCATGGTGCCATTCTGAACCAGCTGCATGTTCTTTTTCAGCTCTGTCAGACACACCTGCCAAAACCTATGCTCCAGAGCTGGGAAGACCCAAGGGAGAGTATAGGGTGAGTTATAGCATACAATGGTGTGACACTTGACAGAGTATAAAATACCCTGACATATTACCTTGTTTTTCTCAACCCTTTGAGAAGGTATTTTTAAAAACCCCTTTTATAGATAGAAAAACTGAGTTTCTAAACATTAGGGCTTGCCTGGAGTACTCAGTCCTACCATACTTTGCTTACCCATTATACAAAATACCCAAAATTTACCCAAAATACAGCCTTTTGAAGGCTGTATTTTGAAACTCAGTGACCATCACTGCAGTCTGGGAGCTTGGTGGAGCTCATATTCTCATGAAGCATATAAAAGAGCAAATTGATTCATAAGGAAGAAACCATATCCTAAGGTTGAAAAAGGAACATATCTTAAATGTCTGTCTCTCCTTTTGTTGGCCAAAGGCATTAATTATTAGGATAACTAAAATGTGACTCTAGTCACATCTAGAGGTTGAATTCTGAACCAGTAGGCATGGGGCTACTGATTTTGTCAATTGGTTCATTACTCTTTGATTGATCTCTTCCTGTATGTATTGTCCCGGCCATGGTTCTTCAGAAACTCAAAACAAGGCCATTTCAGTTCTTCATTTTTTTCTCCATTTCCTCCCACAAAATATTTCCCCCTTAGAGACTAAGACTATTGAATTTGAGGTGAGGAGCTGGTACACTGATAATTCTGATCCCTTAACTTCCTGAGATTCATGTGTTGCTAATATTCTAGGATTACAGCAATGACTGGAGCCCCAGTGATACAGTGCGACGCCTCCGGAAGGGCAAGGTAAGGCCTCTGGAGAGAGAATTCTTGTGGGATTCTTTGGGAAATTGGGAATCTTGTTCCCACAGGAAAGATTTCTTTTTTTGTTTTTGTTTTTGTTTTTTTTTAATGAGACAGGTTTACTGGCATCATCATAGCTTACTGCAACCTTGAACTCCCTGGCTCAAGCGATCCTCCTGCCTCAGTCTCCTGAGTAGCTGGCCTGCAGGTGTGTGCCACCATGCCCAGCTAATTTTTCTGTTTTTTATAGAGACAGGGTCTCACCATGTTGCTCGGGCTGGTCTCAAATTCCTGATCTTAAGTGATCCTTCTGTCTCAGCCTTCCAAAGTGCTAGGGTTACAGGTGTGAGCCACTGTGCCCAGCAAGGAAGGATTTCTTGACTTCTCTCTTCAGTTCTTATTTGTTAAATGAGGAAAATATATCCACTGAGGCTAAAAGTCTGCTGCAGAATTTCCTAGTTCCCCAGGGTTTAGTGTTGCTTTGATGGGGTAGTGGACAAGGAATGATGCATAAGAGGGAAAGTACATTTACAAGTGAGAGTAATCTTTTTAATGTTTAGGATTTTATGTTTAAAAATTATGTTTACAAATTTTGTTTTAGGATTATATCTTTTATATTACGATTCCTTGTGAGTTAATTTTGTCTGTGGTGTGATATAAGCGTTGAGATTCAGTTTTTTTTCCATGTGGATATCCATTTGTTCCAGCACTACTTATTGAAAAGATTATCCTTTCCCCATTGGATTATCTGGTTCCTTTGTTGAAAATCAAGTGACCATATATGTGTAGGTCTATTTCTGGACTCTCTATTCTAGTTCACTGATAGAAATCTTTGTCTATCCTTATGCCAATACCATAGTCTTGGTTATTGTCGCTTTATAGCAAATCTTGAAAGCAGGTAACTTCAACTTTGTTGACGCTTTCAGCCTTCAACTTTGTTCTTCCAAAATTGTTTTGGCTCTTCTAGATCCTTTATATTTTCATATAGATTTTAGTATTAGCTTTTTAGTGTCTACAATAGAGATGCTGAGATTTTGATTGGGATTACGTTGAATGTATAGAACAATTTTGGGAGAATTGAAAATGATCATAATAAGTAATGGATCATAAGACCTAAATGTAAATAAGTGCTAAACCTAAAACTTGTAGAAGAAAATATAGGTGAAAATCTTTGTGATCTTGATTTAGGCAAAGATTTATTACATAGGAGACAAAAAGCATTAACTTTAAAAGAAAAAATTGATGAAATGGACTTCATCAAAATTAAAAGCTTTTATTCCTTAAGAGCACTGTTAAGACCATGAAAATACTACCATAGCTTGGAGAAGATAATTGTAAAACATCATATATTATAAAGGACTTTTATCCAGAATATATATAGAACTCTTACAGCTCAGCGATAAGAAGATAGATAATCTAATAAAATGTAGGCACAACATTTGACCAGACATATCACAAAAGAATATATATGAATGGGTAATAAGCACTTGAAAAGATACTTAATGTTATAGTTATCAAGAAAATGTGAATTAAAACCATGAGATACTAGTATACAGTCACTAGAACAGCTGAATTTAAAAAGACTGATCGTACCAAGTGTTGGAAGGATGTAGAGGAAATGCACTCTCATTCACTGCTGGTGGGAATGTAAAATGGTTAAACTACTTTGGGACATAGTCTGGCAGTTTCTTACAAAGTTAAACATATACTTATCGTATAACCCAGCAATTTCACTCCTAGATATTTACAGTCCAAGATGAATTAAAACATATGTCCATACAAAGAGTTGTATACAGATGTTCATAGCAGGTTTATTCATAAAAGCCCCAAAAGTGAAAACCACCCAGTGTCTATCAGCAGGTAAAGGGATAAACTACAGTGTATCCATAAAATGGAAAACAACTTGGCAATAAATAGGAACAAACTAATAGTCATTGCAACACATGATTTCATCTCAGAAACATGATGTTGAGTGAAAGAATCCAGTTACAGAAGAGTACGTATTGTATGACCTCATTTTTATAAAATTCTAGAAAAGGCAAAATTATAGTGTCTGAAAACAGATGAGTGGTTGCCAAGAAATGGTGATGGAGGGAGGGCATTAATGTCACAGTAGGCAGGGCATTGATTTTGGGGTGATGGAAATGTTCTGTGTCTTTGTTGTGGTGGTGGTTACATGGATGTATATACTTGTCAAAACTCACTGAACTGGGCTGGGCATGGTGGCTCATGCCAGTAATCCTAGCCCTTTGGGAGGCTGAGGCAGGGGGAATGCTTGAGGCCAGGAGTTTGAGACAAGCCTGGGCAGCATAGCAAGACCCTATCTCTACAAAAAATAAAAAAATTATCCAGGTATGGTGGTGTGTGCCCATAGTCCTAGTTACTCAAGAGGCTGAGGCAAGAGGATCACTTGAACCTAGGAGTTCGAGATTGCAGTGAGCTGTGATCGTGCTGCTGCACTCCAGCCTGGGTGACAGAATGAGACCCTGTTTCAAAAAAAAAAATAAAAAACTCAAAACACTCACTGAACTATGTGCTTAAATAGGGTAGATTTTATTGTATGTAAATTATACCTAAAAAAAGAACACCTGATGTCTCTGTTGACTTTGTCAAAACTTCAGAACATTAGCATCTTGTAAGGCATCAGGCTGAAATAGAGTGTGGTGGAAACCTACTGTCTCATAGAGTACTGGGGACCATATTGTAAAAATACAGAGGCTCTCCTTGGGAACATTTTCCTTCATTCTTGCCTATTTTTCAGTAACCAGTGACAAAGGAATATAGGAAATTGTCTTCTTCGTCACACACTAACTATGTTGTTATTCTGCCAGGTCTGCTCGCTAGAAAGATTCCGCTCCTTACAGGACAAGCTACAACTCCTAGAAGAGGCAGTAAGCATGCATGATGGGAACGTCATTACTGCAGTGAGTTACAGGTTTTGTTGTTGTTTGTTTAATTATTGTTTTCATTAGTTTCTGAAAATCCAATCTGAAGGAGGAGAGATGTGAGAGCACTCTCTCTCAGAGGGAAGTGTCTCTCAGCCAGTATGGGCACAAGCACGTGGACTCCTAAGACATAGCTTAGTTCCAGATGTCTGTTATCTCTCCTTTCATCACGGGGAGAGATCTGTTGTCTGTATGTGTAAAGACTCCTAATGAGTTGCTGGCCTCCTTCCTAGACATCAGGTGCTCGGGGCAGGGCTTTGTGTTTGAAAGGTTGCACATTCTTTATCCTCTTTTCCTATAGGTTCTGATTTTCCTGAAGAGGACACTGTGCAAAGGTGAGCATGGTTTGAGAGAAATCTTCAGTCAACAAGGTGTCTGCCACATTTGAGGGGAGAATGGCCATGTGGCTTTCATGCCAGGATTCACCAGTGTCAAGTCTATTTCAGAGACAGCTGGGGTGTCCTGAGATGTCACAGTAGACACCACATCATTTAGGGTGATGATTATAATAACTAGAGAGTCCCCTCTATTCATTGGACAGACAGATGACTCTGTTGGTCTGAGGAATTCAGAGTCCATGCTAAGTGCCTACTGTTTGGTTTCGTGAGAACTGAAAAGCTGACTCGGTGGCTATGAGTTGCCCTGGACCATAGAGTGTGTTGATGGTGGATTGAAACATAGGGGTAAAGCATTCTTAGATTCTGCTAGACTTTGATGAGAGAATGTTTGCAATGTGTAAGAAGGAAAACCAGTTTCACACTTGACTAATAGGCGTCATTCTTTCTCAACCTAATTCCTGCCTGCCAGAGGTCCTCTTCCGAGAGCTGGAGGTGCGACAGGTTGCCCTGAGACATCTTATTCACTTCCTTAAGGAAATAGGGGATCAAAAGCTGCTTTTAGACCTCTTCAGGTAAGAACTGATTGTCTGGTCTATCAAGTTTAAGTACTTCCTTCAAAGCACCCTGGGGAATACAAAGGGATAGAAGACACTTGTCCTTTTTCTGGAAACACAAGACAAGATGTTGAGATAACTAACAATACATCACGACCTATCATAAGGTGACAGCTTAGCAGGGTAGTTAAGAACCAGGCTCTAGAGTCAAACACATTTGGGTTGCATACTGACTGGCTCTACCACTCAGTTCATGGAGTGACCTTGAGCAAGTTACCAAACCTCTTCATCAGTTCCCACATCTGTAAAACGGAGATGATGATACTTATCCCACAGGGTCATTAAGAAGATGGAAAGAGGGCATTAGCACTTAGCATAATGCCTAGTCTGTGGTATTAGTCAACTTGTTACGCATTTTCTTATAAAAGATCTAAAATAAAGGTACTTTTTTTGTTGATTCCAAATGATACCAGTGAGAAATACAGTGGAGAAGGAGAAAAAACTTAATTTTCAGTCAGGATACCTGAGGAAAGCCTCATGGAAGTGATTAGGATTTGAGGTGGGCCTGTGAGGCTAGGCAGGATTCTGAAAGGTGAGAGGCAGGCATATCTGCTGGGGGTAGAGGGGAGTGGGGGGATCTTCTATCACGTTTTCCCTCCCTATCTCATTCCAACCAGTGGGGACTATTTCCCAGTCTTGGATTGAAATGTTATGTATGTTATGTCCTTTCTTCGATGTCAGGAAAAAGGTTGGACCTCTGGAAGATAGTATTGACAGAGAAGAGTGCTTTAATCTTTAAAAAATAAAAATAATGTTTCTGTGGGCTAGAGTAGGTTTTGTGGAGTCTCTGAGTCCTTTCTGTCAGACCTGTTAACATTACAAAGTTATTAGTGTCCTGCAATGCCTTCTTGTCCTTGCTTTTCATTCAGCTGGAAAGAACAGGGGAACAGTGATATCTGACCCACCATTTATCTTGTGTATAGAGGGAAATGAGTTTGAATTGTTTCTCCTAGAGCAATCACCCTATTTCGTGAGGTTATACTGCCACACATCAATAGATAAAAATGCCCTGCTCCCTTCTGCTTCTTCCCAGGTTCCTAGATAGAACAGAAGAGCTTGCGGTAAGTGTGGCCTTTGTTTCAGTTGGGGACCTATTTAACAGAAATCTAAGCCAAAACCCAGCCTCCAAGATCCGAGACTGATTGAACTATTTCCTTGGATATTGATCATATACGGAAGAGAGAGGCATCGAGAAAACCTGAAAACTTATCCAAAAGATGTATTGTTTCTTTTTATATGCTCTTTCAGTTGGGCTTACGAATAAGTTTTTTAAAAACTAAATGTGTGAAAACTGGCCTGATCAGTTTGTAACATGTTTTTTAGTTGTTTTCAAGTCCTGGTTTATAGGAGTTTTTGGGTTTTGGCTTCCAACTCAAGAAAATATTGAAAGCTAAGAGGATAAAAAACCAGATATAGGTCAAGAAGGAAGATAGGTCAGGTTGGTGGTACATCTAATACACATTTTGGCTGACAATTCAATAGGCAAGTGTTAAAATTGATTTTTGGCAGATTTTTACAATCATAGAATCAACTTCTAGAATATAAGAATAAATCTGAAATTTTACCAAAAGCTTAATTGTATTATTAAAACTTTAGTGATCTATTTTTTAAAAATTTCACATAGTGCAGGAATAAGAATTTTTCAGCACTGTCGATGACAGGATTATTCCTTTAGTCACTGTACAGAACATTTGTGATAATATCAATGAACACATTCAGCTGGCACATTTAATAATATTGTTAACCTTCTTTGCAGAGTGAAATATAATTCAGGAAAATGTCAGCAACATGTTTTCTAAAAGGAACTTGTACTTAATATTCAAGGCCTGGGAAAATCTGAAAAATCATTTATTCTCATCAATTGAAAATGATTGGCAGTCTGTAAAAATCATTTTGAAAAGCTTTTTGTTTATATTTTTAATCTCCATAGCTTGAAAGCTATAAGGAATTTTCTTCATACAGCATTCTTTTAAGGCTGTTGTTTTGGATTTGATTATTGAAAATAAATGTATTTTGGGTAACTCATTTTTATCTAAAACTTTATTTTCTTCATACTCATTATGTTTGAAGATAATTTATCGTGCATGTTATATATAAATTTGGAGTTTTTCAACCTTGTAAACTTTGGAAGTGGCAAAGCTAATAATCTACTTTCATTTTATCCTCATAGAATACCAAAATTTCCCAAGTAGGACTTCAAACACTTAAGACTAAAATGGAATTGAATAACAAAAAATGAACTATAGCTCTTAAAGTTTGCATATTTAGTGTTAGGAATGGTTATATACCAATTATTTTATACCAAATATTTTACAAAGATTAGATGATATAATGTAATTTCTGTGATCATTTTATATTATCATTTACATTTCTATATACATCTGTTGGCACTAAATGGATATAAGTTCATCCTAAAGCTATTTCATTCTCTTAATATTCATATTAACTATCAATCTGTTTCTTTCTTTTTGGAAAGTTTTTAATAATTGTATATAAAGGGTTGGGTGTGGTATCTCTCGCCTGTAATCCCAGCACTTTGGGAGGCCAAGGCAGGAGGATTACTTGAGGACAAGAGTTCCAGAATAGTCTGGGCAACATAGTGAGATCCTATCTCTACCAAAAAAATGAAAAATTGGCTGGGCATGGTGGTGTGGGCCTGTAGTCCCAGCTCCTCAGGAGGCTGAGGGAGGAAGATCACTGGAGCCTAGGAGTTTGAGGCTGCAGTGAGCTATGATCAGGCCACTGCACTGCAGCCTGGGTGACAGGGCGGGAGTCCGTCTCTAAAAAAAATAATAATAATAATTGTATTTAAAAATCACAGCTTTCACAATCATAACTCATTATATCATTTAACTCTTGTAATAACAAGTAAATATTTATACTTCAGTGTTTTTTTATTTCAAGCCTTTCAAAATAGAAAGTACATGTGAGGTTTTTTTTCAGAGCTACATGTAGAACCTATGTTACCTTCGTGTGAATATTTAGCTATAAACGTGAATGACATGCCCTGTTCATATCACTGATATTTATGTCATCACACTACCACTGATGGTGTAACAGAGCAAGATCCCATCTACCATTGATCATGTAACGGAGCAAGACCCCATCTCTTTAAAAGAAAAAACAAAAAAGAAGAAGAAAAAGTGGCTAGTGAAACTAAAGACTTGAAATTTCAGTTTAATTAATTTACCAAATGTGGCTAGTGGCTACCATAATTGGACAGTACAGTTACAGATAAACCTACTAATGGGCTGGGCACAGTGGCTTATGCCCGTCTCAGCACTTTGGGAGGCTGAGGCAGGAGGATCACTTGAGGCCAGGAGTTTAAGATCAGCGTGGACAATATAGTGAGGCCCTATGTATACCAAAAAAGGAGCCGAGCATGGTGGCACATACCTGTAGTCCTAGCTACTCAGGAGACTGAGGCAGGAGGATCAGTTGAGCCCTGGAGTTTGAGGTTACCGTGAGCTATGGTTGTGCTACTGCACTCCAGCCTGGGCAACAGAGTGAGACCTTTCCTCTAATAAATAAATAGATAGATAAACCTACTAATGATTTTGGATGACTCTTTGTTCCTCCCCACCCTGCAATACATTTATAACCATCCACACTGAGAAGGAATCTCTGAGAATGAAGAATTTGAGTTTTTTTTTTAAGCATGAAAAGTTCACTTATTCAGCTACCTTCCTCTTCTAAGGAGACAAAATAGCTCAGAGCCTTTCTCTGTTTTTTGTAGCTATCTCATTATCGAGAGCATTTGAACATTCAGGACCCAGAGAAACGAAAGGAATTCCTTAAGACCTGCATTGGGTAAGTATGGGGGAGAAATGGTTTTAAGTATAAATATCTTCATACAAAAGGAATGAAGAAAATAAAAGGGGGCGGAATGGATAGCTAGGAAGAGGAAGAGTAACAATGACTCGTACAAGCATCAGTAAAGATCATCTCATTCTGTGGTTCCCAAACACTAGTCCTCGGCCGAGTTTTTACTGACTGGTGGTAAACTGAGAAAAATAAAGACAATATAGATAGTTTGTTTCTAAAGTTAAATTTATTTAATTTGAAAGACTGTCCTTCTAGGATTTTGTCCCCACCTCTCCCCTCTTTTTTAGTAGTAAAATGGGTTGTAATTCTTTTAATGACCTTAAGTAATGAAAGTTGGCAACACTTTATGGGCCTTATATGTGTTTTTTTGTTTGTTTGTTTGTTTTTTTGAGACAGGGTCTCGCTCTGTTGCCCGGGCTAGAGTGCAGTGGCATCGTCGTAGCTTACTGCAACCTCAAACTCCTGGGCTCAAGCGATCCCCTGCCTCTGCAGGTGGGTGCCACCACACCGGTGAATTTTTTTTAATATATATTTTGTAGATTTGCGTTCTCACTATGTTGCTCAGGCTGGTCTTGAACTCCCGACTTCAAGCAATCCTCCCGCCTCGGCTTCCCAAATTGGTAGAACTACAGGCATGATCCACCATGCCTGGCCCCTTATGTATTTTTAATGTTACTGATCCTTGACACCTTAAAGTCCAAGAACGACCAATCCAGTGCAGGCTTTCATCCAATTTAAATCCTTGTGAAAACCAGCCCTTCATTTGGTGGCATGCCCCTGAAGTCCCAGCTACTTGGGAGGCTGAGATGGGAGGATTCCTTGAGTCCAGGAGTTCAAGTCTGTAGTGTGCTGTGATCACGCCTATAAATAGCCACTTCAATCCAGTCTAGGCAACATAGTGAGACCTTGTCTCTTTAAAAAACAAAACAAAACAAAACAGCCCCACATATTATTATTCCTGTGATGGAGTGCTCATTGCTCTTAAGAGTAGCTCATTTTATTATTGGACAGCCTTCATCATCGGAAAGTGCTTCAGCATTAGGAAGTATCTTTCAAGACAGGTATACAGCATACCCAGTAGTTCTTGCTTCTCCAGGTTCAATGTTCATACTTGTTTCAGCCATTCTTCATGTGACATGATTTCTTGGCTTCATGTTTAGAAATTTGTTTTTATCAGTGAAATCCTTAATTTTAATGTTATCAGATACTGAGCTATGTTTTATAGCCTCTGGAAAACAAAGAGAAAGGTTGGAATAGTGAATTAACTAGAACCTGTTGCTGACTCTTTTTATCTTTCTAAAAATTCATTGTGCCTCACACTTATCTGGGATAGTGTAATTGAATTTCATAATTGTTCCTGGAGTGAATGTGGTAGGGGAATAAGGCAGCGCTTTCTAAAGGGTAGATCTGTGAATTGGGAGTTTAAAATCTGGCATCTAAGCTGGATGCCGTGGCTCACGCCTGTAATCCTGGCACTTTGGGAGGCCGATGTGGGAGAATCTCTTGAGGCCAGGAGTTTGAGACCAGCCTGGGCAACATAGCAAGATGCTGTCTTTACAAAAAACAAAAAAATTAGCCAAGTGTGGTGGCATGCACATATTCCTAACCACTTGGGAGACTGAGGCAGGAGGATTGCTTGAGCCTAGGAGTTTGGGGTTGCTGTGAGCTATCATTGCACCGCTGTACTCCAGCCTGGGTAGCAGAGCAAAACCCTGTCTTTAAAAAAAAAAAAATCCTGTTCTTACCCATTGACTTACCATATGACTTTTAGGCAAAGACACTGTCTCTCAACATCTTCATGTGTAAAAATGTAATACGGTGTTGAAGATGGGGCCCTTGACATTTGTAGAGATCTTTACCAATCTATAAATGTACCAGCATGCCATGTAATTTAATTTGCCTTTGTTACTCAGTAATGAAAAATGGCTAACAAATTTAAGTGTCCTTAAATAGAGTTAAGCAACAATACAAACCACAGAGCTTCGCTAGGATATGGATGGGCATTGGCTAGGCTCACTCACTAGCTTCTCGACCCATTCACCAAACATTCCATCTCCCCAAATGAGAAGATTCTAATTCATTCCTCATCATAATCATTAATGGCTATATGTATTTTGTGGACTTTCAGGTTCTCTCTTGAATTGGAAAACCTTAAATACAAAATCTAAGCTAAAGGCCTCCTCTATTTTCTTTGTTCCTTCTCTGCCTTTAAGTGATACTCTAGAGGTAAATTGAGATCAGACTTGTGAGGCACCATGAGCCCCTTATCCTTACAGTGGTGATTTGGTGTAATTAGTTCTGTTTCCTTTTTTGAGTAGAGAAAGAGGTACTAACCTTCTGGCCCTCTACCAGTTTACCATTTTCAGCAGAAGATTCTGCACACATACAAGACCATTACACACTCCTGGAACGTCAGATCATTATTGAGGTTAGACTCCTCATCTCTGCATTTTCTGCTCCAGTGCCCAGGCTCAGTGCCATTCAGCATCTAGGAGACCTGTATGCCTTGGACATTTATGTCATTTCCTGTTACAGTTTCTAAAAGCCCATCATTTTCTCCCTCTACACAATAACTCCCTTCCTCCATTGTTCTTGGGCTGTGGTCCTCAACCCCTGGGCTGTGGCCTGTTAGGAAAATAGGGCGCCTCCTTCCCCTGCAACCCCCCACCCCCAGCCCCTGTCCATGGCAAAATTGTCTTTCATGAAACCGGTCCCTGGTGCCAAAAAGGGGACTGCTGTTCTTGGGCATTCTTTTTCTTCTTACCTGCTGTTAGCCTGGAAGTATTAATAATGTTTCTTCTTTATCCCAAATCTCCCATGCCATTGCTTCTCCAGTCTTTCTCCAGCTAACCTGGATTTGTGATCATTTTATGGATTTTAAACTCCCATGGGGTATCCTACGCGATTTCTTTCTTTTTCTCTTCTTTGCATCATTTCTAGTGTGGGAAATACACTTATTGTAGTATTAAAGGTTTTTTTCCTACCTCTACTCCGTGGACATTGTTCTTTTATTTTGCTTGGTTCACTCTACTACAGGCAAATGATCGACATCTAGAATCAGCAGGACAGACTGAGATCTTCCGAAAGCACCCACGCAAAGCTTCAATCCTCAACATGCCACTGGTGACGACGCTTTTCTACTCCTGCTTCTATCACTACACGGAGGCTGAGGTACAGGCAAAATATGAAAGACCCCACAGGCTGTCATCGCACAAGAAGAACATAGTTCAAATCCAGTATTATGATATATTCTATTAATAATGGGTATATATAATTCTCAGAAATCCACCTGGAAGCTTTTAACCTCAGCAAGGGTGAGCCAAGAGGGGAAAAGAGGTTTGTAAGGTTCTGTGTGGCTTCCAGTGAGCTGGCATGCTAGCATAGCACATCTGCCCCTGGTGCTGGTTCCCCTCACAGTCTGTTCGGAGGTCCGTAATTTCAAATTGGCATGCTGTAGAGAAGAGCAGCAGCATGTTAGGTAGTTGTGGATACTTTAAAAATTTTTTTTGAAGAAGTTTGGCTTTAATGATCA
>NW_012150840.1:17159651-17161593 GCF_000956105.1 Propithecus coquereli | reverse complement strand
CTTTTATTTTGCTTGGTTCACTCTACTACAGGCAAATGATCGACATCTAGAATCAGCAGGACAGACTGAGATCTTCCGAAAGCACCCACGCAAAGCTTCAATCCTCAACATGCCACTGGTGACGACGCTTTTCTACTCCTGCTTCTATCACTACACGGAGGCTGAGGTACAGGCAAAATATGAAAGACCCCACAGGCTGTCATCGCACAAGAAGAACATAGTTCAAATCCAGTATTATGATATATTCTATTAATAATGGGTATATATAATTCTCAGAAATCCACCTGGAAGCTTTTCACCTCAGCAAGGGTGAGCCAAGAGGGGAAAAGAGGTTTGTAAGGTTCTGTGTGGCTTCCAGTGAGCTGGCATGCTAGCATAGCACATCTGCCCCTGGTGCTGGTTCCCCTCACAGTCTGTTCGGAGGTCCGTAATTTCAAATTGGCATGCTGTAGAGAAGAGCAGCAGCATGTTAGGTAGTTGTGGATACTTTAAAAATTTTTTTTGAAGAAGTTTGGCTTTAATGATCACAGGTGGACATTTTCCCCTTATTTGGATTAGCAGAAAATTGGGAAAAGCACCATACTTATTAATCCACTTCCTGATAACCCAGCTTGCGATACTTGATTATTTCCCATGGAGCTTTTCTCATAAATTAATTTCTGTGTTTAAATGATTATAGGGTGAGATGTAGAAGGTCTGTGTTGTTGAAAAGAAATGGGAGATTGGGTGGTATATGGGAAAGTCAGTATCACTAAAGTTCCTTCTCCACTTTCATCCTAGGGGACATTCAGCAGTCCCATCAACCTGAAGAAGACATTTAAGGTAGATATAAATTGGTTAGTGTTTTGTAAAAGTGGTATCAAGGTAACTACATTGAGTGGATGTTGCTTTGTAACCCTGTACAGTAGTCCTTTGACGTTGAAGGTTAAAGGTAGAAAAAAGCAAGTTTGTGGGAAGTGAGAGAAGACTTTAAATACATGGCCTGTAGCAGTGCTGGGGCTTGGGAATTAAGGGGTTCTTGATGACCTGAGAAATTTATTGAGTTTTTAAGAGGCAGAATCGATACCAGGAAATATTTATGCCCATATTTTCTAAAATTCTCAAGTACCTCAGTCAATACATTTCCACTTCCCCTTAATTTCTCTTGGTCTCTGCTTTCTAGATCCCAGACAAACAGTATGTACTGACAGCCCTGGCTGCTCGTGCCAAGCTTCGAGCCTGGAATGATGTAGATGCCCTCTTCACCACAAAGGTAGGTGCCCTGCTTTGTGCTGCTGAGGTCTTGGGAGAAAGAAGCATCATCATATCATGTTATAAATTCTAATTACTGATTTACATTTTTCTTCCAATTTTCTGTTTTCTAAAATTTCAAAGCTAAAGAAAAGTTGAAAGAATAGTATAATGGAGGGTGAGTACAGTGGCTCATACTTGTAATCCCAGCATTTTGGGAGGCCAAGGCAGTAGTATCACCTGAGGCCAAACATTCGAGATGAGCCTGGGCAACACAGTGAGACTCTGTCTCTACAAAAAACCAAGAAGAAACTAGCTAGGCATGGTGGCACACATATATAATCCCAGCTACTTGGGAGACTGAGGCAGGAAGATCTCTTGAGCCGAGGAGTTGGAGGTTATGGTTAGCTATGATCATGCCACTGCATTCTGGGCAACAGAAAGAAACTCTTGTTTCTTTAAAAAAAACAAGGTATAATGAACACTAATAGTCTTTACCCACTTCACTAACTTATTAACATTTTTACCATATTGGCTTGCTCTTTTAATATACACATGCATTTTTTTTTTTCTGAACCATTTGAAAGTAAGTTACAGACATCATGACACTTCTCCCTTAAATACTTAAGCATTTATGTCCATCATAAGCACAATTTTATTATCATTCTCAAGAAACTTAACATTAATACAATAATATTATCAGGTATATCTC
>NW_012150840.1:17153831-17157651 GCF_000956105.1 Propithecus coquereli | reverse complement strand
GATTACAGGAGTGAGCCACCACGCCCGGCCTACACCACAGTTTCTTTATCCATTTGTCTGTTAGTGGATATTGTTTCCAAATCTTGGCTATTGTGAATAATGCTGCAATGAATGTGGGAATACAGGTGTTTTTACGAGGTAGGGATTTTGCTTCCTTTGGGTGTATACCCAGAAGAGGGTTGCTGGGTCATGTGGTAGTTCTATTTTTAATTCTGTGGGAACCTTCATATTGTTTTCATAATAAGTGCACCAATCTGTATTTTCATCAGCAGTGTGCAAGGGTGCCCTTTTCTCTACACCCTCACTAACACTTATCACTTACTTGCCTTATTAATAATAGACATCCTAACAGGTGTGAGGTGATATCTCATAGTGATTTTGATTTCCATTTCCCTGATCATTAGTGATATTGAGCACCTTTCATATGCCTATTGGCCATTTTTATGTTTTCTTTGGAGAAATGTCTATTCAGGTCCTTTGCCCATTTTTAAATCAGGTTATTTTTCTGCCATTGAGTTGTGTGAGTTCTTTATAAATTTTAGATATTAACTCCTTATCACGTATATGGTTTGCAAAGATCTCCTAATCCATAGGCTGTTTTTTCATTTTGATTGTTTCCTTTTCTGTATAGAAGCTTTTTAGTTTAGTGTAGTCCTATTTATTTATTTTTGCTTTTATAGCCTGAGCTTTTGGTGTGATATCCAAAAAATTATTGCCAAGGCCAGTGTCAAGAAGCTTTACTCCTGTGTTTTCTTTTAGGAATTTTATGGTTTCAGCTCTTACACTTAGGTCTTTTATCCATTTTGAGTTGATTTTTGTGTATGGTTTGAGATAAAGGTCTAATTTCATTCTTTTGCATGTGGAAATCCAGTTTTCCCAGCACCAATAATTGAAAAGACTGTCCTTTCCCTATTGTGTCCTCATGAGGCCCTTGTCAAAAATTAGTTGACTATATAGTGTTAGGTTTATTTCTGGGCTCTCCATACTGTTCCACTGGTCTATGGGTCTGTTTTTATGCCACCACCATACTGTTTTAATTACTGTAGCTTTGTAATATAATTTGAAATGAGGAAGTGTGATGCTTCCAACTTTGTTTTTCTTTAACATTGATCGCTTTGGTTATTTGGAGTCTTTTGTGGTTTCATATGAACTGGTTTACATTTTAAGTATCTATTTTCCCATTGTGAGTTTGAAAATTTTCTGATTTTCCCCTTTTAATTAGTTACATTACCAAAGCATCGATATATGCGTATATCAAAATCAAACACTATATGAAAGTATATAAAGAGTGAAGTTCCTCTCTTATTGTCTACATGCTCCTGTTTCACTCCCTTCCTCAAGGCAAACACTGTTAAAAAGTTTGATTGGTAGCTTTCCAGACTTTTCCTCATGAATTTACAAATGAACATCTATGTATATTTATAAAGATTTAGAAGACAGAATTTCTGCTACATTGATAAGTCTATACTACAAATATTAAGTAAATTACTTACTCCATTTTTTAGTATTTCATAGACTTTTTTCCTGTATTATTTCCTATAGATCTAAGAACTTATTTCATACCTCCAACTCTCTTCCACCCTCTCAAATCCCTTGATGTTTCTGAAAAATTCATCTCTCATCATTTCTCTATACCTCACCCCTATCCATACCCCCTGACCCCTGTATTATTCTGATCTGACCATAAAACAGACTAGTCCAGAGTGCATGGAGTGTGCCTGGCCTTAACTACTGCTGCCCCATCTTTCTTTTTCAGAACTGGCTGGGCTATACCAAGAAGAGAGCACCTATTGGCTTCCATCGAGTTGTGGAAATTTTGCACAAGAACAGTGCTCCTGTCCAGGTAATGTCTCCTAAAGACTTGAGTTGGGTACAGGATACTCTAGGAAACCTAACTTTTAGCCTCTTACTGGTCAATGATGGTAGACCTGACCTGTTTTTATTTCCCCTAAAGGGAGCACAATGGCTGCACTATGCCTCAAGATAGACAAGGCCAGGGAGGGAAGTTTTGTTCCCTTTAGAAGTAATCCCACTCTTTGGGAGGCTGAGAAGGAAGGATCGCTTGAGGCCAGGAGTTCAAGACTAGCATGGGCAACATAGCAAGATCCCATCTCTATAGAAAAACTTTAAAAAATTAGCTGGGTGTGGTGGCATGCACTTGTGGTCCTAGCTATTTGGGAGACTGAGACAGGAGGATTGCTTGAGCCCAGGAGGCTGCAGTAAGCTATGTTTGTGCCACTGCATGCCAGCCTGGGCAACAAAGGTAGATCTTGTGTCTCGTGCAGGGGGAGAAGTAATCCCAGGCTGTCCTCTCTGAGGGTGTCTACTGTGTTTAGCCTATGTGGAGTACTGATGTAAAAAAAGAGAACTCACTGAGAAAGGACATCAAGGAACAATAGGCACAGCACTGAATCAGATCTAGAGCACTGCCATTGCTAGCACGTGTTTCTGGCTCTAGGATAAGGAGAAATGTGCTCTTCTCTTCTTGCCAAGGGAACATGGAAGTACTCCCTGTGTCACATCATTTCCCACTTTAGAACTAGTCCTATGGTTGATGATGGGAATTGTAGACATCAGATATTGAACTCTTTTGCCTTCTTTGGGACATTTTTTTCCCTACTTATAGAGCTCTTTAGTTTTATGGGTCTTGGTGTCATTAATCAGAAGTACCTCTTCCCACAGATATTACAGGAATATGTCAATCTGGTAGAAGATGTGGACACAAAGTTGAACTTAGCCACTAAGTTCAAATGCCATGATGTCGTCATTGATGTGAGTCCCCAGGAAATGGGAACCCTCAGTTAGATCCTCAGTGGAGGGTAGGGGATTACAATATTCTCTGTCCTAGATCCTGAGGTGCTTCCATCAGTTTTGACTGAATGGACAAAATAGTCTGGCAAAGTTAGTTCAGAGACCAGTACTCCCATATTACCTTCCCAGCCCTCTGACTTACTTCTCTGTGCTGTTATAAAAGTGTTGGGCTTGGACAGTTCATGGAACTAAATCAATGTACATAAGCTCTGTAGACTTCTTTCCAACATGAAGTTCCTTGGGTGTTGGACTCCACTGTCATCCCACTGTAGCCTCTGGCCTCTCTTTGAACTTTGAGTCACAGTGATAGTGACAAAAAGAAATAACCCTTCATACATAAGGTTGATTGGGGGTTTGTACTGTTCATTTGTTTTGGTATATAGACCTGCCGGGACCTGAAGGATCGTCAGCAGTTGCTAGCATACAGGAGTAAGGTAGATAAAGGATCGGCGGAGGAAGAGAAGATTGATGCCCTTCTCAGCAGTCCGGTGAGCAGCTACAGCTTACCCTTGCAGCAGTCTCAGGAGACAGTTCACAAAGTAGCATCATGTGTATGTTCCCAAGGCCTGGAAAGGATTGCAGTTAGCAGAGCCATGTGAATATAAGGGTCTCCTATGGGCCAAAAGGTCATAAGCACTGTTTTGAACAGCAGAAAATACTCCTGAGATGTAGGCTGATAGAAGGATTTGGAGACCTCAGATTGAGACTTAACTGTAATGCTTTGATAATTGTTAAACCTAACGGGTAGGACGGACCGACTATTGGAAGTATAAAAACAACTGTTGCAGATTCAGATTATCTAGACTGTATGGTCTCCTGGGGATGGATGTGACCTACCTGTTGGAAATAAGAAGTGGATGAAGTAGACATTAGCTATTTGGGGAGCACAACTGGTTCATCTCTCACAGCATGAAATTACTGAGCTTTTTGTTAATATGGAACTTAGTTCCCTGTTAGATATTTTGGGACCTACTTCGAGAGTCATCTAAAACTAGTGGGAGCCGGGCGC
>NW_012150840.1:17129548-17153156 GCF_000956105.1 Propithecus coquereli | reverse complement strand
ATTAAGTGGCATTAACTACCCTGAAGCCTGCCTCAGTTTTTCTTTTCCTGCCTGTGAAAGTAGAGAGAGCTCTTCTTTGGGAGAGCATCAGCATCACATCGCTTGGGCTGATTATCAACAGGCAGTGCCTGTCTGCATCTTTTGACAGAAGCCAGCACCTGGGCAAGATAGCTTCAGACTGATCTTTTGTCCAAGGGATCTAAGGGCCAAGATCTAAAGCTTTGACTCCTGAGAACGATTCTCTCCACCTGGTGCTCATGTGAAGGTGGGAGTGATTTCTAGATTGGGTCCATACTGGGTAAGATCTCTCTTGATTTGAGAAAAGTCACTGCTCCAGAAAGAAACTCTCTTAGACCATGGGGTATAGATGTCTTAGGATAGCCAGTCCATTCCACTCATCTAATTATGATCCAGGACTTGGTACTGGACTTTGGCAGTTCTGCTATGAATAAAGTCAGAACAGAAATAAAATGGCTGTCTTCCAGGGGCCTCAGGAAGGGTGTCAGTGTTGCCCAGGACCTGCTGGAGACACACTCACACCAGACTGCACAGAATCCGCTACATCATGACAGACATTGCCCAGGTGTTATGTTTCTTCAGCCAGTATCCCTCTGCTGCCCCAGTTCACTCTCTGTCCAAAAACTTAGGGTCCCTCTCTCACCTGCACACTGAGATGACCCTGTTTGGGTGATGAGACATCTCCCTGAGCTTTTCCTCTACTTCTATCCCAGACCCATAACCTTATATGGAGCTCAGATGTAGCAATGCTGGAGAGCTCTCCCTTCATGTAAAATCTCTTTATTTCACCAGGAGCTTCCAGAAGTCTCACCTGGGCTAAACTCAGCAGCACTTCAGTTAGGATATTTAGATGGTGGTTTTATTTTCACATTTGTTTTTTGAGAGGATATTCTATAATGCTATCTTCTTGCCCTGTACCATTATTTGCCTCTCTTCTTTGTGACTGAACTGGGTTTTCCTGACATGCCTAGACTCCTAATAAAGCTGTTTCTTCCTTGGTGCCTTCCCTTCCCCTCCCGGTTGTTTTGTGCAGAATGATGAAATAATTGGTCAATATCTCGGGACCACTACAAGTCTCCCTCAGTGACTGCATTCAGCACATAGCAGGCGATAGAGTAATGATAGTGCTATGGCAAAGCAGGGCCATTTGGTTAACAGAAAGAGCACTGAGCGGGGAGACACAAGACCTAATTACCTTTCCCAGCTCTACCACTAACAAGCTCTGCGGTACCGGGTGAGTCCCTTTCTCCCTCTACTCATTACCTTCATCTATAAAATGAGGGAACGATAATCTAAAAGTTTGTAGAATTCTACACTCCTGTGACCGTGGCATGGGCGATGTGGTAGAAGGAAAAGAGAAGATGTTCATACAAAGGCATACTGCATGCTTTAAGGCAATATGGTTCTCAACTGGAGGCAATTTTGCCCCTCAGGAGACATTTGGCAATGTCTGAAGACACTTTATATTGCCACACTGGGGGTGCTGCTAGCATCTAGCGGGTAGAAGTAAAGGATGCTGCCTTTATCCACTAGAAGCACAGGAAAGCCCCCCACAACAAAGAATTATCCTGCCCAAGATGTTAGTAATGCCAATGATGATAAACCCTGCTTTAAGGGGATCAGACTCTATCTTTTGCTCCTCCATGTTGCAGTCTCCTTTGCAATTCCTCATATTTAGTAACCTCATATTTAGTTCCTTTCTTGCTGTTGAGGAAACAGGAGTTTAATATGCTACATTGTGCTACAGTTATTGGCTCATCTTCAAACAGTGGTAACTAGGTATTGGTGAGGGTTCATGCAGAGAAGCAGAACCACTAGGAGTATATATACATTATCTGTATATGCAGTCTTTTAGAGGGATTTGACCTTACTGAAGTATGGCAGCTGGATGAATAGTCTTTCTAAGGTTGCTGTCTTCATTATCTGGTGATAGAGTTTACATGCAGTGGGGAAGGGAAGATATAAAGTGAGTGAGATCCGGGACAAGCTAGAGCCCATGAGAATGGACTAAGACCCTAGTCTGTTCTCACTGCCTCCAACCTTGACGAAGTGGGTATCCTGCAGGAAAAGCTGGTACCTTTGTCATGGGACTAAAAAACACCTGGCCTAGGAGTAAGCAGCTAAAGGAAGATCCAGGGGAAGGTGTGGTAGTTACAGGCCCAACTGCTGTCCCACACCAACAAGGTACCCAGCAGATAAGCAGCAACATGTGCGAACTACAAATGTGTCTGTCCCGACCTTGCAAGCTGAAACACAACTGGTTGCTGTTTAATTTCTACTCACCCAGTCTTGCACAAAAATATCTCCCATGGCCCACTCTAACCAGAAACATACAGGGAAGGGAATTCTAGAAAATGTAGTGCAGCCTAGCCAAGTTGACATGTTACAAAGCCACAGCAACTGAATCCTCATCTTTGAAAATGCTAAGTGAAAGATAGGCCTAGAATTCATGTCTGTACAACCTAACGTGTGTTGCATTGTTCGTGTTGATCTGGGAGGTTTTGAGCTCCTTTTTCCTTCAGGGCAGGAAACATCACTTGTAACATTAGGATGACCGGCCCACTGTTTGGTAGAAGGAGGTGTTCCTTAGATTTGATGAGAACTTCCATGTTTCTCACTTCAAGTGTTGGAGACTTTGCATTCATTCATTCATTCATTCATTATTTATTTATTTTAGAGACCGGGTCTTGCTGTGTTGCCCAGCTGGCCTCGAACTCCTGGGCTCGAGCAGTCCTCCCACCTTAGCTTCCCAAGTAGCTGGGATTACTGGCATGAACCACCATCCCCATCAACTTTGCTTTTAAAGAGATTGGAAATATGACATAACAGCCTTCCTTTAAGAGGGATTAGAGAAACCAGACACAAAAGGTCACATATTTTGTGATTCCATTTATATGAAATATCTGGACTAGGTAAATCCATATAGATAGCAGATCGATGGTGGGGAGGGATGGGGAGTAACTGCTTAAGGGGTGTGGGGTTTCTTTTGGGGGGTATGAAAATGTTTTGGAACTACACAGAGGTAGTGATTGTACAACACTGTGAATGTACCACTGAATTACTCACCTTAAAATGACTAATTTTATGTTAAGTGAATTTCTCCTCAAAATTTTGTTGATTTCTTTGAACACAACAAGAATGGGTTAGAAAAATAACTCAATTAGTGCTACTAAGATCTGTATGACATTCCAGTCTGTAAAAAAACTAGAAATCCAGAATCTTCTGCTGGGAAGGTCCCATACTTCCCTGGTATAGTACTCATGTAAGTAATGCAAGGTACTCGTGTCCTCATGTTCAGATCAGGAAAACCTCTAAGTGGGGCTTTCCCCTTTAAGACTCAGAGACTGAAGTAATCTGGTAGCTAAGGAGTCATAATGGCAAATTTCTTGGGTAATTCTCCTTAGAAATGTGGTTCTTACCCTCCAGGATCAGAAGTATGGAGCAGTAGGGCCGATCTTCTCTGTTTGGTGATAGATGTATGTAGATGAGTTTATGTATCTCTGGGTTTATTTTTAAAATCTAGATGTTCCTGCCCTACATAGGGGACCAGTGATATTTAGTTTGGGCTCTTTTTTATCCTGTGGGAAACAGAATTTAGTGAAAGGGAAGAATTTCTTCAAAATGTGTTCCTGTGTGTTCAGGCTTACTTCCAAAACATAGGAGGGATAGAAGGGAGAGGGTCCTGGCCCAAGAACACCTGTGAAACCTATTGCTAATGTAAAGTCCTCTGCTGAAAAAAGTGCCTGTAGCCTATGTGGAGAAACGTGACTTTGGGTTTCTGTTCAGATTTTTCATGCATCCAGGATTCCTGGGCAGTCAGTGAATCCAGGAGTCAAGGACCCACACTCAGAGAAATGAACGAGTTGAGAATCTGGGAGGAAAGAGCTGCTGAAGCTCACCATCGTGAGTGCTTGTGAATGGGGTGCACACACCATCATACACATGCCCTCCTTTGTAGACCCCTCTTTTCCAGGACAGGGGACCAAATTGATGCGTATCTGTCACTGCAGGAGATGGTGGCTTGAAAATGGACCTGCTAGAGGACCTTGAGTCCCTGCAGTTTGAGTATGGGATTCCACAGGAAGATAGTATTTTGCTGTATTTGCAGGGCCGTTTTCGGGGACTGATGATCAATGCCTGTGCCCATGCAACCTTCTTCTGCAAACTGTTATGCAATTTGAGGTAAGCTAGGTCTCCAAGTTCAGGAAGATGGACAGGAATCTCACCACTGAGAATTCAAGTGACTTAAACTTTTTGTATTGGAGGATGAGTTTGGTAGGGGGATTGTCTTCCTATCTTTTCCAACCTAGAGTCCGTCACTCCTGGTCTGAAAGGACCAGGAATATCCATACAAGGGCCTCCTAGCTGTGGTTACATAATAAAGCATGAATTAGTAGATGGATTGGTTAAATGATCATTCATCCATTCATTCACTCATTATCACCACCAGCTTATCTTCCACAGCTGCTAATTACTAGCCATTCCTTGTCTATTGGTGAGGAATGCAAACGGGGTCAGTACTTCCTTTTGAAATGGAGCTAATGGAATGCTTCCTCACAGGAAAGCTACCTGGCACTTTGCAGGCCCTATAGCCAGGTGACTTGCTTGAAACCAGGAATATTTGCAGAGAAACTCTCAGTCCAGTCCTGGTTTCTGGCATCTTTATACAATGTAGCTTCAGACACTTAAATGGGAGTATTTGAACCAGGTAACTAGAATTAGGCTCCTGGATTCTGTAACTTCAGGTCACTCTGGGAGCATCAATCACATCCTCACTCTACCTCTCAGATTACTTTTCTCTGAAGTTAGATTAATTCCTGGATGGTGGAACCAGATCTGAATTGAATGTGTTTATAGGTATAGCACATACCCAAGGAGGCAGGCTGCTTCATTGAGTTTGCTGATTAGCTTACTGATAAGAATGCATAAACCTATGGGTCGTACCCAAGATTGGGGGGGGGCATATGAAACTTACAGGAGGCATTTTATGTTTGGAACCATCAGGCACTAAGGGAAAGTACTCTTCCTTCAACTAGGAGACAAGCCTTAAATAGAATGTGATGCTCACATGGAAAATCCAGAGCTTTAAGACTAGTTTTTACAGAAATACGAAACAAATATGTTTGTCTTATAACAACAAAAGTAATACCTTATGTATTCAGAGGTCTGACTTTGTTAATCTTGCGCCAAGAAAACACATCCAGGACCAAAAGAGTAAGTGAATCTCTAGAAAAAATGGTTTCAAATCCCTCAGTTTCTCAGGTATGTATTGTTTTATAAACTATTTACTTTTATAAATCATGACATTATTTAAAAACTAAGTTATCTGGTTTCCCAGGTCTGTACAGAACTGAAATAGCAAACTAGAAAGAGTAGGCATATGGTAGGAGAGGAGTGCAATAGCAATGAAAATTGACAGCTGAGAGTGATGTCAGCAAGGTGGAGGAATAGAAAGCTGCAGATCTTGTAACCCCACAGAGACACTAACTTAACAACAATGTATAGTCCAGAAAGCTCTTACAAGAACTTCGGAAACCAGCTAAGAAGTTACAGTACCCCAGGCAAGTACAAAGCCAAGAACAGCTGCATTGAAAGGGGTCAGAAAAGACATTGCACTTCACCTGAGACAGCCCTTTCCTCAAGTCAGCACAACTCGATGTAATCAGAAGAAAATGCCTAATTTGTGGCTTCTCCCTTAGAGGGAAAGAAGAAAGTGGAATGTATGTCCAATATTCCAGCTTTTCAGGGGCTTCCTGAGGGATTGGCTTCTGTCTCACATGACTTGGAGGGAACCAACATATTTTGGATGAGAACAAAGGAAAGCTCAGTAGCTTGTTGCAGCATAGAAAACCTGCAGTAATGCAGGTAGGCACCAGAAGAGCAAGAAATTATGAGCTCCTGCAAAACAAACAGGCAAACCTCTCTAATTGGAGAATTACAAACCCAAGCCTAAAGACATTCTCAGAAAAGATCTGAGAGGTCACCAGAATCTCTAGCTGAGCTTATAGGTAAGGGTCTTCCCCTGCGTGAAGCCAGTCTGTAAAGATTGGGAGAGGTGGCAACTTTTTTCAAATGCCCAAATTCCAACAAAAGATAAGGCATTTGATGAAACAACAAAATATGGCCTAATCACAGGAACAAACTAAATCTCCAGAAACCAATCCTAAAGAAACAGAGATCTATGAGTTACCTAATAAAGAATTCAAAATAATCTTAAGTTCCATGAGCTACAAGAGAACATAGATAAACAACTAAATGAAATCAGGAATACAACATGTGAACAAAAGGAGAATATCAACAAAGAGAAACTATTAAAAAAAACCCAAACAAATTCTGGGGCTGAGGAACACAATAACTGAATTGAAAAAAATTCACCAGAGCAGTTGAACATCAGACTTGATCAAGCAAAAGAAAGAATCAGCGAACTGGAAGATGGGTCACTTGAAATTACTGAGTCAGCAAAAAGGAAAAGGAATAAAGACCAGGCATAGTGGCTCATATACTGTAATCCTAGCACTCTGGAAGGCCAAGGTCGGAGGATCACTTGAAGTCAAGAGTTCGAGACCAGCCTGAGCAAGAGTGAGATCCCATCTCTACAAAAAACAGAATCACTTGAGCCCCAGAGCTTGAGGTTGCAGTGAGCTATGATGATGACACTGCACTCTAGCTGGGGTGACAAGAGTAAGACTCTGTCTCAGAATAAAAATAAAAATAAGAAAAGGAATAAAGTGAGGACGTCTAAGGGACTTATGGGACACCATGAAGTGGGCCAATATACAATTCTGAGAATCTCAGAAGGAGAAGAGAAGGGAAAAAGTTCAGAGAGCCTATTTGAAGAAATAATGGCCCCAAACTTCCCAAATCTGAGGAAGGAAATGAATATCCAAATTCAAGATGCTCAAAGGACACTAACTTGGATGAACATAAAAGAGCAACACACAAAGATGCATTATGATCAAGCCATCAAAAGTCAAAGACCGAATATTGAAAGGACCAAGAACAAAGAAACTTGTTACAAAGGAGTTTCCATAAGATTATGTGGGTTTCTCAGCGGAAACATTGTAGGCCAGGAGGGAGTGGTTTGATACATTCACATAAGTGCTAAAAGAAAAAAAAAAAACCACAAGAATACTATATCTGCTAAAAAAGTCCTTCAAAAGTCAAAGAGATGCTTGAGGCCAGGAGTTTTAGGCTGCAGTGAGCTATGACCATGCCATTGCATTCCAGCCTGGGCAACAGCAAGACCTTGTCTCTAATAAAAAATCAAGGAGAAATCAAGACCTTCCCAAATAAACAAAAGCTGAGAGAGTTCATCACCACTGGACTTGCCTTACAGGAAATGCTAATGGGAGTCCTTAAATTGAAATGAAAAATGCTAGATGGCAACACAAAAGTATACAAAAATATAAGGCTCTTTGGTTAAGATGAATATATAGGCATATACATAGTACTGTAATATTGTAATGGGTGGTGCATAAATAATTTTTAATTCTGGTGTAGGATTTAAAAGATAAAAGCTTAAAAAGCAACTATTATTATAAAACTATGTTAATGGATACAAAATGTAAAAGATATAATTTGCGAGATCAATAACAAAAAGGGGTGGAGGAAGATAAAGAAGTAGAGTTTCTGCATGTGATTGGAGTTAACCTCTTACCAGTTTAAAATAGGTCGTTATAAGATTTTTATGTAATTTCCTATGATAGCCACAAAGAAAATACCAACCAAAGATACACAAAAGAAAATAAAGGAATCAAAGCATGTCATTACAAAAAAATCAAATGAAACACAAAGGAAGGCAGCAAAAGAGGAACAAAATAACAAGACATACAGAAAACAATTAACAAAATAGCAATAGTAAGTCCTTCCCTATCAGTAATTACTTTAAATGTAAATGGATTAAACTCCTCAATCGAAAGACGCAGAGTGGGTGAATGGATTAAAAAGAATAAAACAAGATCCAACCTATATGCTGTCTACAAGTGACTTACTTTAGATGTAAGGACACACATAGACTGGAAGTGAAAAAATAGAAAAAAATATTCCATGCAAATGGTAACTAAAAGAAAACAGGGTTGGCCATACTCATATTGGACAGAATAGACTAAATCAAAAACTGTCCTGAGTGACAAAGAATGACATCATATAATGATAAAAAGATCAATTCACTGGGAAGATATAACAATTGTATATGTACTTAACCTCAGAGCAGCCAAATATATTAAGCAAATATTTACAGAGTTGAAAGTACACAATAATAGTAGATTTTATTATCCCACTTTCAATAATAAATAGAACAATCACACAGAAGGTCAATAAAGAAACAGAGGACTTGAACAACACAATAGACCAGTTGGAACCTAACAGACAAATCCAGAACACTCCACCCAACAGAAGCAGAATATACGTTCTTTTCAAGTGCACATGGAACATTCTCTAGGATAGATCACATGTTAGGCCACAAAACAAGTCTTAACAAATTTAAGAAGATTCCAATCATACCAATTATCTTTTTTCAACTACAATGAAATGAAACTAGAAATGGATAGCAAAAAGAAAATTGGAAAATTCACAAATACGTGGAAATTAACACATTCTTGAACAGCCAATGGATCAAAGAAGAAATCACAAGAAAAAATTTAAAATATCTTGAGACAAATGAAAATACAACATACCAAAAGTTATGGGATGCAGCAAAAGCAGTACTAAGAGCACAGTTTATAGGGGTAAATGCCTACTTTAAAATAAAAGAAAGATCTCAAATGAATAACCTAACTTTATACTTCAAGAAACTAGAGAAAGAAGGACAAACTACACCCAAAGTAAGCAAAAGGAAGTAAATAGAGCAGACATAAACAAACCAGAGAATATAAAACCAATAGAAAAAAATCAAAACTAAGAGCTGATGTTTTGAAAAGATCAACAAAATTGACAAACCCTTACCTAGACAAAGATACAACAAGAAAACTATAGAACAATACTCTTGATGCAAAAATCCTCAACAAAATACTAGCAAATTGAATTCAACAGCACACTAAAAGGATTACTTACACTAAAAGGATTATAACCAAGTGGAATTTATTTCTGGAATGCAAGGATGATTCAAATACAAAATCAATATAATATACTGTATTACTAGAATGAAAGACAGAAATCACATGATCATTTCGATTGATGCAGAAAAAGAATGTGACAAAATTCAACAACTTTTCATGATAAAAACACTAAACTAGGAATAGAGAGAAATTGCCTCAACATAACAATGGTCCTATATGAAAAGCCCACAGCTAACATCTTACTCAATGGTGAAAAGCTGAAAACTTTTCTTCTAAGGTCAGAAACAAGGCAAGGATGCCCACTTACACCACTTGTATTCATGATAGTACTAGAAGTCCTAACCAGACCAAGTTAGGTAAGAAAAAGAAATAAAAGACATCTAAATTGGAAAGGAAAAAATAGAGTGATCTCTGTTCACAGATGACATCATATACGTAGAAATCCCTAACAATTCCACAAAAACTGTTAGAACTACTAACTAATTCAGCAAAGTTGCAGGATACAAAATCAACATACAAAAATTAGTTGCATTTCTGTATACGATCAATGAACAATCTAAAAAGGAAATTGAGGAAACGATCCTATTTATGACAGAATAAAATAGTAATAAACTTAACCAAGGGGATGAAACACTTGTACACTAAAAACTACAAAACATTGCTGAAAGAATTAAGGAAAATAAAAATAAACGGAAAGACATTCCATGTTCATGGATTAGAAGACTTAATTGTGTTAAAATGTCCATTCTACCCAAAGTGATCTACAGATTCAATGCAATCATTATCAAAATCCCAATAGCATTTTTTGTAGAAATTTTAAAAAATCCAAAAATTCATATGGATAAAGCTTAAGGACATTATGCTAAGTGAATAAGCATTTATGTAGTTCTCACAAAAAGACAAATACTGCATGATTCCACTTATATAAGGTATCTAATGTAGCCAAACAGAAAGTAGAATGATAGTTTCCAGGGGCTGGATGAGAGGGAAAAGAGGAATTGTTCAATGGGTATAGAGTTTCATTTTTGCAAGATGAAATGGTTTTAGAGATCCATTGCACAACAATGTGCATATAGTTAACCCTGTTGTACTGTACACTTAAAAATGTTTTAGATGGTAAATTTTATATTATGTTTTTTTACCATAAGAAAAAATTGACAGCTGTCTGCACAGAAAACAAAAAATGAGGGAACTGGCTCACAATGTATTATGCATTACAGTACAATGTGTAAGAGTGGCTGTTCATAAATGATGGTTCTGAGTCAACAAAATGATTAAATATTCAGACCTTGTGTTTAAGAAGGCAGGGAAATGCATAATACATGTAACAAAAATTTTAAAATGTTGGCTGGGTGTGGTGGCTCACGCCTGTAATCCTAGCACTCTGGTTGGTGAAGGTGGGAGGACTGCTTGACGTCAGGGGTTCAAGACCAGCCAATAAGAGGAAGACCCTGTCTCTACTGAAAATAGAAAAACATTAGCCTGTGTGATGGCTTGGGCCTGTAGTCCCAGATACTCAGGAGGCTGAGGCAGGAGGATCAATTGAGCACAGGAGTTTGAGGTTGCTGTGAGCTATGATCACACTATTGCACTCTACCCAGGGTGACGCAGGGAGATGCTGTCTACAAAAAAAGAAAAATCTTAAAAATTTTTTTTAAATGTTTTAAACAAATTTTGGTCCCTTGAAAAGGGTTATCCTTTTGTTTTTGGAAAATTCATTCAGGAAGAACATTTCATTCCCTAGGAAGGCTGGATAAATGGCATGAAGTTGAAATGCCTCCTCCCTGAAGTATTTTAGGTGCCACCAGGCTTCCACGTGAGAAAGTTAAAGCAGAAAATGCCAGAGGCTGACAGTTAAGAAGAGCTATAATGTGTACATGTATTTACGTATCTGTCTGTTTCTCTCCAGAGAATCATTACATGAGAATCAAAGTTCCAGCTATCTCTCAGTTGGACCACTTCATTTAGCCATTCTTGACAATACAGAGTTAAAGGTGGGCATCACTGGAGGTGGCCACCTAGGGAAGCAGCTGGCTGGAACACTGCTGCAGCTTGTCCCCATCCCTGCTGAGAGCCTGCGGATCTCCACTAGGAGGCCAGAGGCCCTGGGTGAGGAGCAGTGTGTGGCGGAAAGGGGGCTTGTGCTGTTTAGGTGTTGATGAAATCGTCTTGAAAGGATCTCTTTAAAGAGCAGTCCTGGTATATAGCAAGCTGACTTCTCAGCTTGCTAGCCTTAAGAAAAGCTAGAAAGATAGCTTTCTAGCTTGTTCCTGGAAACAACTTGTCTTCTCTACTTATATGTTTTATATCCATCTCTCCTCTCTCTGCCCTTGGTGGTGAATTATCTTTTTGGGTCTTTGATACAGGGAAGCTTTCCATACAGAGTTCAGATCTTCTAACTGAACCAGTTAGAGTCGGGTGGGTGTTAAACAGTTCCAAATATTTGCATTTGGCCTTATATTTTTAAATATAACATTTACTGAATTTTAAAAGGTTTTATAATGATTCCATTTAATAATCCATGGTGATAGAAATCAGAACAATGATTGCTTCTGGGGAGACAGACTGAGAAAGTCCTGAAAGAACTTTCCGGGGAGATGGAAATGCTCTATATCTTAAGAGAAGTATGGGTTACATGGCAGTACGTGTTTGTCGAAACTGATTATATACTTCAGATCTGTGTGTTGCACTGTATGTAAATTATACTTCAATAATAAAAATATAAAATAATAGGCCGGGCGCGGTGGCTCATGCCTATAATCCTAGCTCTCTGGGAGGCCGAGGCGGGCAGAAAGATTCCAATCATACCAATTATCTTTTTTCAACCCCGTCTCTACTAAAAATAGAAAGAAATTAATTGGACAACTAAAAATATATAGAAAAAATTAGCCGGGCAGGTGGCGCATGCCTGTAGTCCCAGCTACTCGGGAGGCTGAGGCAGGAGGATCGCTTGAGCCCAGGAGTTTGAGGTTGCTGTGAGCGAGGATGATGTCACGGCACTCTAGCCTGGGCAACACAGTGAGACTCTGTCTCAAAAAATAAATAAATAAATAAAATAAATAAATAAATAATATAATGCCTATTGTTGAAAATTTAGAAAATTACTTTATAAGCAAGAATATAACTATTTCCTTCCCAATTTTTCCTCTCATATCAGTAATTGTTACTATACATAATTGTTTATATTCTGCTTTTTTCACTTAACATATCATGAGCATATTCCCATATATCATTTAATATTCTTCAAAATAATGATTTTAAAGCCCCTCCATTGTCCCACAGGCACAATGTGACCCCAGCAGGCTTTGAGAGCACCCCCCTGTGGCTCCCTAGAAGGGGTGTGTTTGCTGCGCCTGGTGTCTGGGCTTGCAGACTGAGCAGCATGTGCCCAGCTAGGAGCGCCAGAAACCCAGCAACACTCTCCCTTTCTCTGTTTTCTTCTCACAATTTAAAATTATATCAGTAAGAGATTAATTTTAATGTAAAAAAAACTATTTTAAGGTTGTACAGTATTCCAAAGTATAGATATACCATAATTTATATAACTATGCCCTATTTAATTGAACTTCCTTGTATATAATTTTCAAAATAAAATTACTGGGTCAAAGAATAGTACAGCTTTATTAAAATATTATTTGTATACAATAAATTGGGACATAGTTAAAGTATACAATTTGATGTTTTGACACGTGTATACCTGTGAAACTATCAGTACAATCAAGGTAAAGAACATATCCATCACTCCCAAAAGTTGCTTCTTGCCCTTGGTAATCCCTATCTCTACCTCCCTGCAGCTCTCCACCCAGGAACCAATGATCTGATTTCTGTCACCATAGATTAGTTTGCATTTTCTAGAATTTTCTATAAACAGAGTCATACAATTTGCACTTCTTTGAGCCTTTCAGTCTGCATAATTAGTTTGAGATATATCCAACTTGTTTAATGTACAATATCCTTTTTATTTCTGAGTAGTATTTCATTGCATGATTATTCCACAGTTTATCTATTTACCTGTTGATTCAGGTTGTTTCCAGCTTTTGACTATTACAAATAAAGCTGCTATGAATATTTTATAGAAGTGTTCACGTGGGTAACTGCTTTCATTTTTCTTGGGTATATACCTAGCAGTGAAATGACTGGGTAATGTGGTATATATATGTTTGATTTTTAAAGAAACTTCTAATAGGCCAGGCACAGTGGCTCATGCCTATAATCCTAGCACTTAGCACTTTGAAAGGCTGAGGCAGATTGATCACTTGAGGCCAGGAATTCAAGACCAGCCTAGGCAACACAGCAAGACCCCTTCTCTACAAAAAATAGAAAAATTAGCCAGGTATAGTGGTACATGTCTATAATCCTAGCTACTTGGGAGGCTGAGGCAGGAGGATCACTTGAACCCAGGAGTTGGAGGTTGCAGTGAGCTGTGATTGTGCCACTGCACTCCAGCCTGGGTGACAGAGCGAGACCTTGTCTCAAAAAAAAAACCAAAAAACAAACAAAAAAACCCTTCCCATTTCACTACACCCTTGTCAGTGCTGGGAATCATTCTTAACATCACCATTTTAATATGCTTTTAAAATTTTTCTTGTTCTAATATGTCTTTCATTGATCACTAGAAAAATTGAATGTTTTTCATAGGTTTATTGCTATTTCATCTTTTTTGAGTTGCTTTTGTCCATTTTTCCTGTTGGAGTGCCTGTATTTTTCTTACTGATTTATGTGTTCTTTCTATATTTAGTAAACTTAAAAGACATATTACTACTCAAAGCATATTTTTTGATCCCATCAACAGGACTAACATACATGATATTTCAATAAAGTACATATATTCTTTGGGAAGCAATATGTTTGTCAGTAATAAAATTATAGTTTTAAAATGTCACTACATGTTGTGTAAGGAAACAAGAATTCAAAATGCTCAGCATCAGCTCCTATGCACATGAAAAGAACGAGAACAACATGTGAAAGAATGATAGATGTCCCTGTTCTCTAAATTTTGTCTTTGTCCTATCCATCTTTCAGGTTTATGAGTATCCAGATAACTTCTGCTTCACACTTGTCATGTACTCTTGATGGTTAAGATAAGAATTCACCTCTCCAATGTCTGTCATATTCTGTTTTCCAATAACACTTAAAACATAACACCAGATGTGAGTGTACATTTTAAATTCTTACTTTTGAAAATCCATGTTGCAATAAGTACCATCAAATGATTAACTACCAGTGTTTTTATGCAACTACACATTTCTCTCTCCATTTATAAATATTCTATTAACATTAAGTTATATATACTTTACAGAAACTGTTAAAATATTTCCAGACTCCTCCTACTCTCTGCTCTACTCTTCCACTCTCCTAGTCCTTTCCCCAACTCAAGCCAGTGAGCTGTGTAACTTTGGGCAAGCCACGTAGCTTCTTGAAGCCTCAGTTTCCTCATTTATAAAATGGGGATAGGCTGGGTGTGGTGGCTCATGCCTGTAATACTAGCACTTTGGGAGAACAAGGTGAGAGAATCACTTGAGGCAAAGAGTTTGAGACCAGCCTGGGCAACACAGTGAGACCCCATCTCTAAAAAAAAAAAAAATGGAAAAATTAGCTGGGTGTGATGGCACACACCTGTAGTCCCAGCTACTCGGGAGGCTGAGGCAGGAGGATTGCTTGAGCCCAGGAGTCTGAGGTTGCAGTGAGCTATGATGATTCTGCACTTTAGCCCGGGCAACAGAATGAAATCAAGTCCCAAAAAAAAAAAAAAAAAAGCGTGGGATTATCCTTTGATTTGTGTGGCAACAAGCCTTGGGTTGATTTACCAAGATAAATCTCCCCATAGTTAATGTTCAGGTCAACCTCCTTTGTACTGTGCTTTCTATCCTCCTTTATCCTTTTCAGATGAGTTCCAGAAACTGGGGATCCAGTGCTTTTACCATAACTCTCATCTGGCAAGTTGGGCCAATGTGATATTCCTCTGCTGCTTGCCATCTCAGCTGTCCCATATCTGCTTAGAAATTCAAACCAGCCTTGAGAAGACCTGCATCGTGTACAGCTTTGTAGCTGCCACCCCACTACCCAGGTATCCTGTTAGGGTAAGAACAACAGAACTGGCAGAACTGCTCTGTCTACGCATCTCTAAATTCTGCCTCCTACCTCCACTGTAGCCCCTCCCTCTTGGAGTTGGTTATTCCCAGTAGCAAGGAGGAAGCAGCTTTATGTGTAGAAGGACCCAGTCAACATTTCGTTTCTAATTGTATCTTCCTCACTTACCCACAAACAGCACTTGTCGGTTGGACATTTTCTTTGCTGTACAAATGTTTAGAACTACAACAGAACTTTACCTCCCACTACTTCAATACTGAATAGTATTAATATTCTCCTTGTGCATCAATGAAAAGGAAAACCACTAGTCAACAACATGAAAAGTTACTAAAAGTTATGTGTCAAATATTATTTCTGTACCCCTTGTATCTAGCCCCATGCCTAGCACATGATAACAGTTCATAAGTAAGTATTTGTTAGGTGGATGGAACAAGCCAACTAATTAGTGCCCTCAGTGCAGACCCAGACCTGCATTTGCCTCTGAGTAGTGCTGTGCAGGGAGTCTGTTGCTGGAGTTGGATGTAAATACAATGGATTATGTAGTCGTTCACTCTAGTCCTAGCACTGTAATCCTTGTCTTAGTGGCTTTACTTCCAGGTTGAAACTACTACTGAATCACACCAATATCTTGCGACCTCGATATGAGTGTGTTGAAGACTATGTTAACATCTGGGGGGCCAATAAGGAAGTTGCAGCTGCTCTCCAAGATCCTGTGATTCTTCAGGCTACCTGCCCCTACAGTCCTGCTGGTAATGGGTCAGCGTATGTCTGGCATTCTTTGGAAAATTACCTTCCCTTTGGCCTGTTGCTATCTTATTAAATCCCAGTCTGTGTTGGGGGCGGCGGGGGGCACCCTAGATATATTCTCAGTTATTTTAGGTTTTGTACTGAAACAGTGTTTGGTGGTAAAAAGCAGCCTTTATTAGGGAGAGCTGAGAAGCTTGATTATTTAGACCGTTTAAGGACAAACTGGAAACAACCAAAGATAGCTTATTTAAACAGGAGGATGCAATGTCTGGGACTTAAATGGCTTTTCCCTGTTCTAATCTTGCAGTTTTCCCCAGTTCCTTCTTCTTATCAACAACCACTCTAGAGACACTTCTGCCATTAGCAATGTCTACACTAGTTGTATCTGTCCTCCTTTGGGATGGTCAAAACCTGGGTTATAAAGGGCAGAAATAGGACTCTTGGCCTAGGAAGGAGGAGTATTTGCTTATCTCATGGTTCATATTATTAATACCAACCTGTCTTAGAAAAAAGGTGGCTGTTCACTGGAGTTTGTTCTAGGTTCCCTGCAACTCATTTTTGGTGGTGCTAACTGCTATTTACCTTCTCATTGATGTGTAGGGGGAATCACCCTCAACATCAAGTGGTTGGAGGGAGTGTTCTATGCAGCCCTAAACATGTGCACAGCAAGAAACATGGCCACCCCAGAAGCGCTGCTGCTTCTGAATAAACTGTTTTTCTCTGTGCATTTCAAAGACACAGCATCTTGCCCAAAGTTTCAACCAACAGATTTTGTCAGCAAAGCCTATGTCAAGAACTTGTCTCAGAAAAGGTAAGGTGTCAGACAGCTGGCCATTCTAATTTCTCCCACATTCTTGTCTTAGCAGATGCTGTTTTCTTTTATCCTTTCAGATTCTTTTTATTGATAAAAATAACATAATTTTGTAAAAAAATTCAACTAGTAGAAAAGTAAAAGCCCTCCTTTGCCTCTCAAATCCTATTTTATAGATTTTACCTCTAATGTTTTTTACATTTCTGTCTTTTTATCTATGAATTTACAAACATATTATATTGTCATTACATTATAACATGTATGCCTATCTATTCCTATATACACAGTGTTAGAAACATGGGCACTACACACACTGCTTTTTTGCTTACTGTATCACAGATGCCATTCTATATTAGTACAATCATAGCTATTTCATTTATGAGCAGGTGCATAGGTATACTGGACAGGACACATTTCTTTAATTAAATTTCTTTACTCTGTTTCCACTTGATAGACATATAGTTCCTTCCCTTTGTTCCAAATTTTGCAGTAAGGGCTGCTTTGAACATTCTTGTACTTACTTTGCACATTTGTACCAATATTTCTGTTGAATAAATACATGAAAGAATTTCTGGGTCTAAGGTTATGTACATTTTATGTTTGGTAGGTATTCCTAAATTGCTTAGCAAATATGTGGTGCTCGCTTACATTTCTACCAAGAACATATGAGGGTGCCAGTTCTCTATAGCTTGATAACTACAAAATCAATTTTTAAAATATCTGATAATCTGATATGCAGAGATTGTTGCTCTTGTTACCAGTGACTACCATGTCATTAGATTCACTGCACGCTTTATTGATTGATTGATTGTCTTGCTTTGTTGCCTAGGCTAGAGTGCCATGGCGTCATCATAGCTCACAGCAACCTCAAACTCCTGGACTCAAGCAATCCTTCTGCCTCAGCCTCCCGAGTAGCGGGGACTACGTACAGGTGCACGCCATCACGCCTGGCTAATTTTTTCTATTTTTAGTAGAGACGGGGTCTCACTCTTGCTCAGGCTGATCTGGAACTCCTGAGCTCAAGCGATCCTCCCACCGTGGCCTCCCAGAGTCACTGCACACATTAAACTCCTTTTCTTCCTTAATTTTAGATTCCTTTTCTTCCTTAACTCCTTTTCTCCCAGAGTCACTGCACACTTTAAACTCCTTTTCTTCCTTAACTGCCATCCTTCTTGAAGTAGGCTCTTCTCTTGGCGTCCATGATCCCTCACATTCTCATTTTCTTTTTGGCTCTCTGATCCCTCCTTTGTGAGCTCCTCCTTTTCCCCACCCTTAAATCTGGGAGTTTTCCAGGCTCTATTCTAGACCCTTTTCTTCATTTCATTCTACGCTTTGTCCCTGGGTGACCTTTTCCACTTTGGGGACTTAGGTTGCCACCTTTATACTGACAGCTTGTAACTCTCTATCTCTAGCCTAAATGTCAGTGCTGCACCTAGGTAAGTGCACACTCACGATCTCCACACAAACTCACCATGTCCAAAAGCTACCTGCTCTCTTCTAGTGTTTCTTATCTAATTACATGCTGCTTCACCAAGTTGTTTAAGTCAGAACCCTGGAAGTGATGGCCGGGCATGGTGGCTCACACCTGTACTCCTAGCACTCTGGGAGGCTGAGGCAGGAGGATCACTTGAGGTCAGGAGTTTGAAAACAGTTCTTTCACCAAAGGATCCTTTCATGTTGCCCCCACCCACAAAACTTGGCAACTACAAATCTGTTCTTCATTCCTACAATTTTTTCATTTTAAGAATGTCATATAAATGGACTAATATAGTATGTAACCTTTTGGGATTGACTTTTTTTCCTTCAACGTAAGTCTCTAGAGATAAATCCAAGTTGCTGTGTGTATTAACAGTTTGTTTTTATTACTGAGTAGTGTATCATGGTATGGCTGTATCACAATGTGTTTAACCATTCACCTGTTGAAGGACATCTGGGTTGTTTTCAGTTTTTGGCTAGTACAAATAAGACGTCTAGGAACAATCATATATAAGACGTCTATGAACAATCATATACAGGTTTTTGTGTGAGCGTAAGTTTTCGCTTCTCTGGATAAATGCCTAGGAGTTGTAATTATTGAGTCAAATGGTAGTTTCATGTTTATTTTTTTTAAGACACTGCCAAACTTTTTCAGAATAGTACCAAGTATTATTATAGCAAGTATGACCCAGTTTCTCTGCATCCTCACTAGGATATGGTATTGTCACTAATTTTTATTTTACCATTATCTCTATAGATCAATTTGTAGAGAACTGACATCTTTATTTTGTTGAATCTTCCCATCCATGAATACAATATGTATCTCCATTTATTTAGATCTTCTTTATTTCATCAGCATTTTATAGTTTTCATCATATAAGTCCTATACATGTTTTATTAGATTTACACTTAAGTATTCCATTTTTTTTGGATTATAAATGAAATTTCCTTTTTAATTTTGGTGTTATGTTCATTGCTAATACATATAAACACAATCAATTTTTTTATATTTATTTTGTATCCTGCAATCTTGCCAAAGCTATTGGTTCTTGGAGGTTTTTAAACTATTAATAGATTCCTTGGGATTTTCTATATAGATAATCATGTCATCTATAAATAGAGACAGTTTCATTTCTTCCTTTCCAATTGGCATGCCTTTTAATTTCCTTTTCTTGCCTTATTGCACTGGCTGGAATTTCAGGTACTATGTTGAATAAGAATTGTAAGAGCAGATTCCCTTGCCTTATTTCTGATCTTTCTTTGTTTTTTTGGTTTTTTTTTTTTTTTTTAAGAGACAGAGTCTTGCTATGTTGCCCTGGCTGGCCTCAAACTCCTAGGTGATCCTGCCACCTCAGCCTCCTGAATAGCTCCTGAATAGCTTTTTTTTTTTTTTCCCCACAGCTTTGGGGGAATTTATTGAGAGCAGGTTTTGCTACCAAAAAGGGTGCTGGGCTTTTGTCCGTCATTGGCAGGTGTCACAGCTGGTCGTCTCTTTATTGCCATCAGTTGGTTGGCCAGACTGCAACAACCACAATAGCCACGAGCAGCAATAAAATCACCATGATCATCCCACAAGAGGAGGACTTCCTGTCCACAATGTTCACATGCCTGGTGTGCCCATTTCTTGTGATTTTTTGAAAAATATAAAAACCCCATGTCTTAATGCTTTTAAACTTACACTATAGACTAATATTCAATATCACCCCATTTTGTTTACACATTAACTTCTACATTTTTCTCTATACAGCTAAAGAGGATATCTTAAAAGCAATTAGATCTTTTCCTTGCTTAATGTCTGTGATCCTCTTACGTATGTTCTTTCTAAATTCAAGGAAAATATACTAAACAGGTGTCAATGTCAATATTATAATCATTCTCTAATTATGAATTCCTCTCCAAATGCACTTATAGAAATATGTGTATGAAAAATCATAAGTATTAATACAATTAAATCTATATATTGAATAGTTCTAGCAGAATTTTTAGTTTAACTATGAATTTTAATTAGTTTGGTATTCCAAGTGAAGGAATATTTTCTTTAAAGGAAGTGTTTAACAGCCAAATCAGATATATTGAACAGATATAAAAAAGTAACAGTATTTTCTTTTTCACCCCAGGTCTTTCCCTTGGTTTGATCTGACTACTGTGCAACTCAAGCAAACTCCCTTTAGCCAGCATCTCTCAACCAGTATTGTTCTCCAAGACCACCTTACCCATCTATACTGTGATTTATTTGGCATCTCCCTGACCAAAGAACAGCCAGTGGTTTCCACAGGCTCTCCATCCCAATAAAAGAACTCAGGAAATCAGAATTTTCTTTCCCCCTCACAGATTTTCTCTATAATGGTTGTGCCCTGATTATCATAATTGACAGTAGGAGTCATGTGATTATATTGTGTTTGCCACATGTTAGGCACTAAGAATCAGAAAACTGTACTGATGGCTTTTCAAAATGGAGAATAAAACAAGTGGTCCTATATGTCAATATGTGTCTGGCTGTCAGAAGCAACCAATGAAACTATGCAACCTAACACACTTAAGTAAGCTGCTTTCCCAGAAATACAAATTATTTCTCTTCTAAAAGCTAAATTCAAGAAGTTTTAATGTCATTATTAGACAATTACATATTGCAGCTTCTTTTCTAATCAATCATATTCCAAAATGATTGGCAAACTCCAATCAATTTGCCAGCAGTATGTGGCTGGCAAATGATACAGCTTGATTTTCCTACAATTTTGGATAGAGAAGTAAATGTATGGTAAACAACCTTAATTGAATTATGACTCATTTCATGCTTATTTCAGCGATATAAGACAGTTCTAGTGCCAACTTATTTAAAGCTATTCCCATTTAAACCATTTAAAACCATAAACCTTTTAAAAAAATAACTGGTATTTATATTAAATGGCTAAAAATAATTTTTCAAAATATAGTTCTTCTATAGTACACAATTATTTCCTCTATGTTCTGCAGATACTTTTTGTTAATTATAATGGAGTTGAAAACAAGAGCAGTGACACCATCAAGCTGGGAAACGATGTCGCTTACTATGCTTTGTCACCAAACCACTGTTTGCTTAATGCTAAAGTGCTTTTGAACAAAACCATTCACAATACATGTAAATCATCATGGTCTTAATCATTTACATTTTGGTTTTTGCATAATCATGAGCCAGGCAAATACAATGGTACGGTGTTAGAATGGTTTCCAATAAAATCTTATTCCAATTTGGGAAAAAATTAGGTTCATCATCAAATATTAACACTTGTCGTGAGTGTTCATTTGAGCCCCTTTTCCTTATATCAGTAGAAAAAAGAAAAAAGAAACATTCCTTTTACTCATCATTCAGGTGTAGGGAACTAGACAAGGTACACCACTGCCATTCTGGATTGCGTTAGTCCTACAGTGGTTTTTAGGATTAAGAAGTGAGACCAGGAGAAGAAAAAGCAGTTAAGTCTGTAAAACTAGAGGGGAACTGGAGTCATTCAAGCAACAAGAAGTATTTTATAATTTCTCTTGAGAAATCCAGTCGTGGGTAGGTAGACTCTAACCTAAATTTCATTTTATAAAGGTCTGGAAGGTACCACCTTCAAGAGCCTTGTAAGCAAACCCAACACTATTTCATAGTCAGTGGTACTTTTATAAGCCATGTTGTTTGTAAGGATATGTACAAATCTAAACAAATTTTTTTTTTAAATTTTTCTATGATGCCAAAAGGGAAAGAGAACTTTCCCGCACTTTTTTGTTAAAACACTTCCTTTAGAGAACTTGTCATTGTAAATCCTTTTTCTGTGCTTTTGAGATGTTAATCTTTTAAAAAGCTGAATAAACTTGTTGCCATTTTATACCCCAGAACCATCTCTCTTTGGGGGGTCTTTGGGCCATCACTTTGAAATGTGAGTATCGAGGAGGAGGGGCCCTGTCTCCCCTTCTCTGTGGGAATTTAGCCTAAGTTTCTGGCTCCAAGTGGTAACTTCCTGCTTGTTGTCAAGATATGTTTTATGTTTCCTTTCGATACAGATAATTAACATGTATGTAAAGGATTACATATGTCTGGCCATCTAAAAGGGTGAGAATTGTCTTTGTAATCTCTTTAGCAGCTTGCCTGTGATGTGTACCACATTTTTTTTTTTTTTTTTTTTTGAGACAGAGTCTCACTGTGTTGCCCCGGCTAGAGTGCCGTGGCGTCAGCCCAGCTCACAGCAACCTCACACTCCTGGGCTCAAGCGATCCTCCTGCCTCAGCCTACCAAGTAGCTGGGACTACAGGCATGCGCCACCATGCCCGGCTAATTTTTTCTATATATTTTTAGTTGTCCAATTAATTTCTTTCTATTTTTGGTAGAGATGGGGTCTTGTTCTTGCTCAGGCTGGTCTCGAACTCCTGAGCTCAAACAATCCGCCCGCCTCGGCCTCCCAGAGTGCTAGGATTACAGGCGTGAGCCACCGCGCCTGGCCGACTGAATAGATTTTAAAAAATGGGGGAGAAGGGACAATTAAATATAGAAAAGTTCCTTACAGAAAAGCTCCTATTAAACATAGAAGGAATGAGGGAAACAGAAGAAAGATGAATGGTAAAATGAGCGGGCAAAACTCCAAGGAGAAACAAGATGTTTGCATAGCTTCAAACTATTAATATCTTCCCAATATATTTATCAGTATAGGTCCATAAACTCTTCGATATTCTTCCCTTTGGGAAGTGAAGTTTACTTCGTCTTCTCCTTAAATGTGAGCTGGACTTAGTAACTCACTTCTAATGAGCAGAATATGAAAAGGGAAACATAACTTTATAGTGAACAAACTTGGCAGACAGAATCTTCTGATATGATGAGATGAGAAGGGCTCATCGCCTCTATGATACTCTCTCCCTAAATCTGTAACTTCTGTCTAATCATGGGAAACATCAGACAAACTAAAATTGAGGGAAATCTACAACATACCTGATCTCTACTCTTCAAAAGTGTCAAGGTCATGAAAGACAAAGAAAGATCAAGAAACTGTCACATATTGCAGGAGACCAGGGAAACATAACAGCTAAGAACAATGTGGTATCCCAGATTAGATCCTGGAACAAAAAATCATCCATCAGTGGAAAAACTGCAGAAATATGAATAAATGTAGTTTAACAATACTATACCAACATTAATTTCTTAGTTTTGATAAGTGTACTATTATTGCATAACATTAGGGGAAGCTGGGTTAAGAGTACACCAGAACTCTCTGGACTATCTTAGTAACTCTTCTGTAAAACTGAAATTACTTGCAAATTAAAAGTTTTAGGCCGGGCGCGGTGGCTCACACCTGTAATCCTCGCACTGTAATGCCTATAGTTTTCAAGAAGACTCTATTACTACATCATCATCATCTCTTGCGTGGAGCATGGTTTTCAAAGGTTGCTGTTCTTGCTTTAA
>NW_012150840.1:17114004-17129498 GCF_000956105.1 Propithecus coquereli | reverse complement strand
AATAAAATGGTTTCTTTCCTACATTTGTGGAGAGGATTATCTGGGTTGGCAGGAGATTTTATTTTTAATTATATTTTCCCAACATATTCCTGCTACCAGGTGCACTGCTAGACTTTATCAGCAATTCTTACAATTACCCAGAAAGATCAGCATTGCTACCTTTGTTTTAACAAAGAGTTAAACTGAAAAACAAAGGAAAGGTGCTGTGAATCAGGGACAGAACTAGGAATGAAGCCAGGAGTTTGAACGCTAATCCTCAATGAAAAGGAGAAAAAGAAAAACCAAAAAAGAACACAGCTGTTCCCTCAAGTAACTTAGTGTGATCGTTCGAGCTAAGTGAAATGGCTTCCCCCTAGGGTTCAGTGCAATGTAATGCCTCATTCTCTTCAGGAGCAGTTATCTGTGGAGCATAATCCTGTAATCCTGCTGCTTTCACAAATTCAGGGAAGGTCAAGGAATCAGATTTTATGCCAGTACGACCTTTTTGCTCTAAGAATAAGCCAATAGTGTCCCTATAGGGAAGTGTGATGCTGCGTTTGAATAATGGCTCTTCAATTCCCAGTAGCTCCCGAGTATGCCGAGAAATTACCTGAAATGCAAGGATAATTTTTTAATGGGACTAACCTGAAAACAATTAAATCAAAGAAGTTTTATTTAGTTTCCTAGGCCTCTTGAATGCTAACCCCTCAAGTTATTTCTATGGGAAAATAAAATAATAAAATAAATTCACAGACTTACTAGCCTGGCCTTAACAAAACCAAGTTCTTTTCTTTTCTTTTTTTTTCCCCAAGAGACAGGGTCTCCCTATATCACCCAGGCTGGAGTACAGTGGCATGATTATAGCTCACTGTACCCTCTAACTCCTGGCCTCAGGTGATCCTCCTGGCTTAGCCTCCCAAGTAGCTGGGACTACAGGCACATGCTGCCACACCCAGCTAATTAAAAAAATTTTTTTGTAGAGATGTGGTCTCACTATATTGCCCAGGCTACTCTTCAATTCCTACTGCCAAAGTGCTGTGATTATAGGTATGAGACACCATGTCTGGCTAAAACCAAGTTCTTAAGAGAAACATCACATAATTTATTATCCCTTTTAAAGTTCCATTTAAAGATGTTTCCAGGCCTTGAATCAGATGGCCACAATGGGATCATTTTTTTTTTGCTAAGCAATTTGACCAACCATAAGAGCAGATAATATGTTCAGACTAGGAGCCATGACTATCCCTTGGAAGGTAAATAAATAACTTGTCTATTTATTGACAAGGGCTCAGTGAATTTGCAAGTAAGGAAAAAAAAAACCATTACACAAATAGTTACCTAATTTTTTTTAACTAAAAAATAGATCTCAAACACTAAAAAGCAGACATTAAAGTTCCAGATGCTTTATTAGTACTCGTATATCCTTTTAAATATCTTTTGCCACAATTTTCAGTGTCTCGAAAACAAAATTTGAACTCATTGAGCACCATGCCACTTCATATCCTAGATTAATTTGTGATTGCTTTTTAAAATTCTAGTTTTAACCATAGGTCAGTTATAACACTGCCATCTGAGTTCATATTCTGCATCTGGATGAAGATGTAGTTCATGAAATTGCTGCTAGACCACAACCAAAGGGGTATTTGGAATGGATTTTTTGAAAAATACAAAGCTGTGGATCTTTAAATTCATGCCACAGACAATTCTAAACCTGGTGTAAAACTGCCCATTAGCAATGCATTTTAGATAGGCACGATATCTTTCTTCTCAAACCTTACTTTAACTAGTTTTGTTTAGACTCCAGAGATGGCTTATGGGTAAAACACAGAGTCTACATAGTTGCTTGGCATTCCCAGTGAAAATGCTATTTTTTCTTTTTTTTAAGAGACGGGGTCTCCCTGCGTAGCCCAGGCTGCAAAGCAGTGGCTATTCACAGGCACAATTACAGTGCACTGCAGCCTGGAATTCCTGGGCTCAAGTGATCCCCCGGCTCAGCCTCCTGAGTAGCCCAGTGAGAATTCTAATTGAGGTCTATAGCAATTGGGGTTTCTAAGAATTGAGATCCAAATTACTATAAGTGGCTCTTAAGAGTTCTCATTTGTGACTGATGCTGCTACATTGAGCACCTTGTTTGGTACCTCACTCTGATTCTCCTTTAGTATATGTGCTGCTGAAGCAAGCATCCTGATTATTTAGAATGCCCTAAGATATTTCATAAATTCCCTGATGTTTACAGATGGAGCCCCAGGAAGTAAGTGGCAGTCATATACACATTCTTTTTTTGAGAACAGAGTCTTGCTCTGTTGCCGGGCTAGAGTGCACTGGCATCATCATAGCTCACTGCAACCTCAAACTCCTGACCTTGAGCAATCCTTCTGCCTTAGCCACCCAAGTGGCTGGGACTACAGGTGTGCACCACCACACCCAGCCAATTTTTCTAATTTTTGTAGAGATGAGGTCTTGCTCTTGCCCAGGCTGGTCTTGAACTCTTAGCCTCAAGTGATCCTTCTGCCTTAATCTCCCAAAGTCCTAGGATTACAGGCATGAGCCACTGCACCCAGCCTCACATTTATTATTAACAAAAAGAGCTATGTGCCCACCGTGGGCCGAAAGTCCAGTACTGTTTAGTACAATATTCCTATGCAGAAATTAAGTGTTCCTGACACATTCATGTGTTTTTGAAAAGCTTTTTGTTTGTTTTTGGAAGGGAATGTACATGTAATCTACTGATATTCCTTTTCATGGGCTATAACAGCAAATGGTATGGGTTTCTTAATAAAAACAAGTTTCTTAAAAAAATAGAAATTAAAAGTGTTATAAAGCTATGGTTACATGTAGAAGAGTCACATTGGAATCAAGAAATAAAATCTAATTATCCCTCCTCTAATTCATTGATTCTTAAAAGTATGTCTGTGGTTCATCAATGAAACAAGAGGGTCCTCTGATAGGCCATAAATTGATCTAAAATTGCAAGAACTTTCTTTAGTTCTGATGAACAAATAACAAGCAATAGAATATTTTTACCTAAGACTTACACCAACTTACTAGTAAGTTACTTGAGTTAGTAAGGATTATTAGAAATAGGTATTCTTGAAGATTATTAGAGTCTTCTAAGGATTCTTAATTCCACATTCTAGGATGGTGGCCCATACTCAATGCCTGCATCACTGCAGAACATCTTCTGCACATGGCCTCAAGCAGTTATTTGTAATGCCTATAGTTTTCAAGAAGACTCTATTACTACATCATCATCATCTCTTGTGTGGAGCATGGTTTTCAAAGGTTGCTGTTCTTGCTTTAATTGTAAACTACTGATGGTTTTGCTTCATCATTACCAATTTATTGTGTACTCTTTAATTACCCAATAGTATATAACTATGTACATTTACATAATTGGAACCTATAATTTACTTTAACTAAACCTAAAGACATAACTGTTATGGTTCAAATATGAATCATCTATACCACTATTATTAAAGCAGATATATAGTCTCCTTAAAATCTGCTTGTTGATTCATGTAATAGCATGCATTAATCTTAAATGCCTTTTGCTAAGGGAAAGAAGCCAAACTTAAAGGCTACATATTACTTGATTCCATTTATGTGATATTTTAGAAAAGGCAGAACTATAGGGAAAAAAACCAGATGAGTGGTTGCTAGGGATTGGAGTGGAGGAATGAGCTAACTACAAAGGAGACACAGAGGAAAATTTTAGGATGATAGAATCGTTCTGTATAGTTCTCTGGTGGTGGATACATGACACTATGCATTTGTCAGAACCCACAGAACTGCATACAACAAAGAGTGATTTTATAGTATGCAAACTTTTAAAAAGCCAGGATATTGAGGGAACCCAGGATGGAATATAGGCTGTGGACAAATGACTCTAACTGTATTATAAAGTAAGATATAATCTCACTGAATGGGGTAGGGAAGAAAGGAGCTGACTTAAATAACTTTAATTTTGGAAAACAGTGCTTTGTCTAGATACTGTAAGGCTAAAGACAGAAAGAACTATACAAACATTGAACTGTATTTGGTAAATTTGTTTCTCATAGGGATATATAAACTTATAGATAGGGGGAGCCAGGTTTCTGTCAGAAAAAGAAGTTATAAATAAGCAAGGGGGCTTGAGAGTAGGAAGGATGGGAAGGCTAGAATGAGCTACGTGATGTTGGACTAGCGTCAGAGATACCAATGTGAACTCATACTTATTTTAATACAGGTATATATACAGCTATATAGATAGATAAATGCAGAAATAAGATAATTGTGTCCACACGTAGTTAGTATACATACATATATTTCCTAGATCTTTCTACTAAGAGTGCCTAGAAGCAGTGACACTCCAGTAGTAACAAGCACAACCAGTGCCCACATCTTGGTTTCTAAATACCATTCTCTAATAAAAGCAACTAGGGCTCCTTGGAGACATGGTTGATTTTAGGGCTGCAGCAAGAAAAAGGTGAGCCTGAAGCAACTTGTAGTGCCAGAAAGTAAGGAGATGCTAAAAAAAAAACAAAAAACAAAAAACACGTCAAAAGGATAGAGGAGCCAATTTATTAATAAAAGAGCTCTCAGTAGTGAAGGATAGAATGATTTGAACAACAAAATAAATAATAGTATTGGATTATAACCCAAAGAATAAATATCCATAAGTCCATACTAATATAAATGACTGAATAGATTTTATTTTATTTATTTATTTTTTTGAGACAGAGTCTCACTTTGTTGCCTGAGCTAGAGTCAGCTAGAGTGAGACCCAAAAAAAAAAAAAATTTTAAAAAAAGAAAAATATTTTTGTCTAGTGATACTTAATTGCTGACAGGTTGTTATGAATCTCTGCTATTTAAATTGTTTGCAACAAGACAAGGGTAGTAAAATTGTTGAGATATTATAGTGTTTAAGACTATACTTTATAATATAAAATGATGCATACAAATGGAATAAATAACTCATCATGTTCTCCGAATATTTATCACAAAATTCTTTTGTTCACTTGATGAAGTGAATAGTCAAAAGTATTTTGAGAATTATTTTCTAAGAGAAAAAGATGAAGCAAATATAATGCTATCTTGTCTAGCTTGTCTTTACAATAAATAAGATTGACTTTCTGTCCCCTAATGTATCATTACAACTGGGAAAGACAGGTCAGTGGTTTCAAAAGCTTCCTTGGCTGGTAGAAAGCAGAAGTAATGCTTCTTTCCTCCTATACTCCTCACCAGTCTCACACAAGTATTTAGCTTTTCTCTGGTCCTCCTAGTATGTTGCACTAAGGACAAAAGGAAAGGTTATTTCTGCAGGTGAAGCATGAGTAATTCCAGAATTAAGGAAGTAAAAGAAAGCTTTGAAGATAATAGAAATTGGCCATAAATTAACTGCAAGTCTTGTAAAGGGAGTGCACAGTGGAAATGAGGTTCAAATTCTTAGCAGCATGTCCAGAATTCTGTACTCTCAAGCAACTTCCTCTCATTTTTCCAAAGTCCATAAGTGATAACATGGGAGACTTAGCATGAAAAAGATAACTATGCTGTTTAAGTGTTGTTACGGGATAAATTGTGGGTGTACTAGGTGCTATAATTACAATGGAGAGATTAAAAATGCTTCCTATATCAGTAAGGAAGGTAATTATAGCATACTTAAGTTCATGTGTGATCTCTAAGAAGTTACCTCTGTCTTAGAGTATAATTAGCTTTTTTCTGTGGACCTCAGTATCAAGCAAAGGTTATCTAACATACCTTTGAGCATCTTGATCTTTCTGTTACTCTCATGACCTCAAGGAATGGCCAAATTTGTCTAGTGACTTTGATAAGTATTCCAAAGTTTGCTTATTCAAACTTCTCAGGATATAAGGATTCATTACTGGGTTCATCATTTACTCTTAAGGATTTCAGAAGATTTTTAAGACCTCTCGTTTCTTGCAAGACCAGAAAAAGCATAACTAGAATCTTTATTATTGCATGTTGATATTGTACTTTTGGAATTAGAATGTCAAGGGAGCAAAATGAGTTGGCAGACTCTTAAAAATGCTTTCTCATGATAAAAAGCAGAAATTCTTGGTATTTAAATGTTTTAGGAATTTGGAGTACAGGTTACTATTTTGCTAGTTCTGTTCCTTATTTCGATTTAGAAAATTCAGTACACCCACAAATATAAGTAAATATTAGAGCTCATAAACATAGCTATATCATCTTTGAACATAAAAAGAATGAGATATTTATCTGGCAGTACTTGGTAGCTAAATGAAGGCATGGTTGGAAATACCAATATATAATAAGTGGTCCTTTCCATATAATGTACATAGATGTTTACAGTTACAAAAAGTTCATTGAGAAAGGCAATATACTGTAGTGGTTTAAACAGAACATGGTTTGGGAAGTCACACAAAATGGATTTGAATCCTGGCTCTTAAACTTATTATCTGAATGACCAGTTGCTTCATCTTTCTGGGCCTCAGTTTTCTCTTCTGTAAATGGGAATTAAGTAAAATAATATGAACAGTGCCCAACACATAGTAAGCACCCAGCACAGGATAGCCATTAGCAGAATTCAAGAGATTAAATGTTCAGTTAGGACTATGTGTTTAATAATTTAAAGAATTTCCTTAGCTGAGAGTGGTGACAAGCACCTGTATTCCTAGCTGAGGATGAGGTGGGAGGATCGCTTAAGCCCAGGAGTTTAAGGCTATAGTACGCTATGGTCATGTCACTGCACTCCAGTCCGGGTGACAGAATAGACCCTATCTCTAAAATATATATATGTATATTTTAAAGAATTCCTTATATCTTGTTGCCAGTAAAAGGACTTGGATATTAACAAGTGTAGTTTTCCTATTTTCTAAACCATATGACTTAGGGAATTACAAGGTTCTAAGGCCTGATGAAGAGTCACCTGGAGAACAGATTCCAGGGCCTACACTAGCCCTAAGGAATCAAAAACCCTGAAGGATAGAGCCTAGGAATCTATCTTTTAAAAAAAAAAGTATCATCTGATTCTAAAGACTATCCAAGTTTGGGGACCACTGAGGTAGAACATTCATGGGCATGACTGTACTGAGTGAAACCACTGTTATGTTGGTGTGGTGTGCTAAAGGAAAGGTTACAAATGCGATCAGGTATGTGACACTTTGTAAACTGCAAAACACTGCAAATGGAGGGTACTGTTATATAAAGGTATGTAATCATGAACTGTTGGTGATGGAGAGATTTTAGGAAATTGAGGCCCAGAGAGGTTAATGTAACTTGTTTCAAAGTTAGGCAGCAAAGCAAGCAAAATACATACGGTGTTATATAAGTGCCAAATGGATGTTAGAGACATAACGTGTTATGAGAGCTTGGGGAGGAGGGGTTACTGTGGGCTAAGAAGGTCAGGAAAGACTTCTTGAGGAGATGAGAATGAGGAGTTGGTTCTGCAGGATTACGACTCCTATTAGTAATACAGGGGATGGAGAAACTGAGCAAAGATGCAGAGGGAGGAAAGCACCAGACAGGTTTGCAAGGGTGTGAGTTAGACCTAGTAAGCTGGAGTACAAGATTCACATAGAGGAGTGCTAGGCAGAGACCTTACGGAGGGGCTTGAAGCCTAAACTAAGGAGCTGAGACTATCTTGAAAGCAGAAGGGATCTAAAGAAGGTTTCTGAATAGCACATAAGTAGTTACAATGTGAGAGCCTAAAAGTAGGGCCCTTGGATCCACAGGGCCCACAGAGAGAGACTAAAAGCAGGAGGCCACAGCAGTGTTCTAGGTATGAGGCCATACAGGTCTGAAAAGTGGGAATGGAGAAGACCAGATGGCTTAAGTACCACATTAGGGACTGGATAGTTCTTGGGATCTCTGTGGGGCTCAAAGAAGAGAAAGGCTCACCACTGTGAGCCTGGGGCACTGGAAGTATGATGACACTATTGACAGGAATGGGAGGCCAGGCTGGAAGAAAAGGAGGTTGGTTTGAGACAGTTGGTAGCATTGTTACAGTGCTCTGCAGGGAACTTTTGGATACAACTCACCTTCATGTCCTCAAAATCTGTTATCCCTATCTGAGGGAGGTTTGAGCAGTTTACGTGGATGAGTTTTCGGCCATTGATGAAGTTTGCAGTAAAACACTCCTGTCAGTACAACGAGAACATCACTCAAAAAAGTGTCCTGCAAGTAGAAGAAAGGAAGAAAGGGAGGGAGGGAAGGAGGGAGGGAGGGGAGAAATCCTGTTTGTTTCTGGTTCTATACTATTAAATAAAAAAATTTATTTTCTATCCTAATGATACACTTTTTTCCATCTAAGCTCCTAATTAAATTTCACACTGCTCCTTAAATTTTTTTTTTTGGCATACTACAATCAGTACTTCTTCATGTCTCAAGTACATGTCTCTGTCACTCAGGTTGGAGTGCAGTGGGGTGATCATAGCTCGCTGCAACTTCCAACTCCTGGGCTTAAGTCATCCTCCTGCCTCAGCCTCCTGAATTGCTGGGCCTGCAGGTGCACACTAGCACACCTGGCTAATTTTTTCTTTTTCAATTTTGTAGAGACAGGGTCTTGCTTTTGCCCAGTCTGGTCTTGAACTCCTGGCATCAAGCGATCCTCCTGCCTTGGCCTCCCAAAGTGCCAGGATTACAGGCTTGAGCCACCATGCCCGGCCTTCATTATACTTTAAGTACAGGAAGCACAAAAGGTTTCAGATCTTGTGTTGTTTTGTGGTAGACTAAAACATAGTTCACATCAGTGAAATAAGAAGCTTATACTAGTTTTTGGTTAACTGGCTAACTTAAATTAATACATGTAAGTGCTCATGATACATATATTTGGGGCAGACGATCAATAGTACAAGTTCAAGGTATGGGAGCTGCCACTAAAACAAATTGACAAAATACCAAAAAGTCTACCTTGGACAAAATCTATTTAAAAATATAGTTTTCTATGAAATGAGGCCTATATAAACTGCTTGGTCTTTACTCAATGATTGCAGAGAACTGTAATCACTGGGATGAAGAGGAAAAACAAATAAATGTGACCCTCCCTTCCTCTCGCAAAACATAAATAAATAAATATTCAGAATATTTATATATTCTATTTATAAAAATATATTTATATAGTCTATTCAATGAACTTATATATATATATATATATCAGTGGCAAGGCCAAAATTAAAATCCAAGTTAACGCTACACAATCCAGGACTTTTCTATACTCCTTCTAGTGAAGAAGAGGCAAGAGCTCAAGTCAGGTTATAGGGAATAAGAGGTAGAAAGATGAGAGTATGTGATTTCAAAAAATGTTATTTTTGTATACCTTGTACTGAGGGAAGCCTAGCTGGCTAATCCACTCTGCGACTTTCTCTGGGTCCCAATCAAGATGCTCAAATTTAAACTCAGTCATTGTTTTTGGCTGGGTTTCTTTATCTTCAGGTACCAGTTCTTTTGACTCTTGGGACAAATTTGAAACTTTTTTTTCACTAAAGAGCTCCCTTAATTCTGTCTGGGACTCTGATGGACATGAGTTTAAGTATTCTTTACTGACTTCATTAAGCAGTTTCTGGAGCTCTTGAGAAAACTCATAATCTGTACTAATTGATTCTATTTCATCATCTCCGAGCGATCCTAATGCATAATAGTCTTTTTTCACTTCTTCAGTTTCTCTTAGTGGCAACTTTCCTGTTTGATGCTTGGGGTGCTGTAGCTCATCCTTGTCTACAGAATAATTAGGTTTGATTGGTTCTGGCCTGTCTTCCTTGGGAAATTCTACATGTGTCTCTCTTGGTTTGGCTTCATCTGGTAACTGCAGATTTTTCTCATCAGTTGGCTTTGATCGTGTCTCCTCTTGAACCTCTGGTTTGATCTCTTGTGGAAGCATTAGACCAGTCTCTGGAGGCTCTGCAATTTTTTCTTCAGTTGCCTTTCTTCTTCTCTCCTCTGAAACTTCTGGTTTGGTCTTTTCTGATTGTTTTAGACTTCTTTCCCCAATTGGTTTTCTTGATTCTTCCTCAGGAAACTCTGATGTGATCTCTTCTAGTGGCTCTGGAACTTCCCCATCAGTAGACTTTCTTGGTTTGTGGTCTGGAAACTCTAGTTTAGTCTGCGCAGGTATCTCTGTCTCTTTCTCCTCACTTGACTGTCTTTTCATCTCTGGAATCTCTGGTTCAGTCTCTTCTGGAGGCTCTAGACCTGCCTCTTCAATAGACTGTCTTGGTTCCTGCTCTTGGAACTCTGGTTTAGCCTGCTCGGGTGGCTCTATCCCTTTCTCTTCACTTGACTGTCTTTTTACCTCTGGTATCTCTGGTTTAGTCTCTTCTGGAGGCTCTAGACCTGCCTCCTCAGTAGACTGTCCTGGTTCCTGCTCTTGGAACTCTGGTTTAGCCTGCTCAGGTGGCTCTGTCCTTTTCTCCTCAGATGACTCTCTTTGTGTCTCCTCTGGTATCTCCTCTAGTTTGGTCATCTTTGGTGGCTGTAGATCTTCAACTGATTTTCTTGGTTTCTCACTTGGATAATCTGGTTTGGTCTGCTCTGGAGGCTCTAGACCTGTCTCTTCATATTGCTCTCTAAGAGATTCCTCTGGAACCTCCAGTTCTGTCTCCTTTAGTAACCCTAAACTTGTCTCACTGGTTGTGGACCTTGAAATCTCAGACATGGTTTCCATTGGTCTCGCTGTATCTGTTTCCGTGGCTGACTCTTCAAGTGCGTCCTCTGTAACCTTTGGTTTAGCCTCCCCTGGTGGCTCTAGGTCTGACTCCTCACCCTTTTCATCCACAGGGACCTCCAAATTTTTGAAAAGCTCTGTCTCTCCGGATATCTTCCACTTTACCTCTTGGGGAATCCCTGGTTCAGTTTTGCTGGATAGGTCTACCTCGGACTCCTTGGGACTTTCTCCCTCGGATGTCTTACTTGGTTTTCGCTGCACATTCTTGGCACTCTCTGGCTCCCCCTCTTTTAAGTCCTCTTCCTCCGTGTCTGGCTGTGGCTCTTGGTCAATCTCCGCGGGTAGTTGCGGGCCTTCTACCAAGGTGTTTGGGTCGACATTTTCATACAATTTACGAAGTTCAGGCAGTTCAGGTCTGTTAGGCTCCGGCCATTCATCTTCATCCGGGCCGGAATCATAATCCTCGGGGACTTCAGCCATTTGCAGTTTAGCGGGAGCGCCCAGGCCTCCTAGCAACCCCAACTTCCGATAGCGTCTCTATGGATACCACGATTTCCGGCAGTGTCTTCCTGACTCTTCCCCACGTTTTGTTTGTTCTTTCAACCCTGCCTTTAAAAATCGGCTATCAAAAGCACGCAGTAACTCTCCGGGCGTCCGCGTCACCAGCCTCGGCTGCCCAGAGCTCTTGCGGCCGCCCGGGGCAGGCGCTCTCTTCCCGCGCCGCCGCGCCGCTCCTTCCGGCTCGCGGGCTCCCTCGGCTCTTCCACGCGCGCCGCGGCCGCGCTCGCCCGGCCTTCGGCTGTTTCCGGAGATACTCGCGGCTGGCGGCGGAGAAGCTCCTGGCGCGGGCTGCAGATGTCGGACCGGCAGGCGGCTGAGGGGCAGGGCTTCTGGAGCCCCGCAGCCCGCCGAGGGTCGGCGGGCGGCGTCGGGGACGGCCTGGGAGTGGAAGGGAGCCAGGCGGCCGCCTCAGGTACGCAAGACCGGGGCGCTGGCGGGTGGGTGTCTCCCGGCCTCAGGGCCCCGCACCTCGGCGCGAGCCTCCGCCGCACTTCCCCGCTGAGCAGAGCCACCTCGGCAGCCCCTTCGCGCTTGGGGCACCGTTCTCCCTAGGGTGCGACCCCTGTCCCCGCCGAGGCCACCACCCGGGCCCTGGGCTACGCTTGAGGTTATTTTCTACTCCTGTTTCAAAATGCCTTGGTTCCTGCCCAACTTCCTTTCTCTGATCAGCCAGATGATAGTGACAGGGTTGCTCTGCCCCTGGCACCTGTTCAGCTTCAGCCTGGGTTCGGATCCCACCTCCTTCTACGATGACATCTAGATGGCCGACCCGAACCGCCGCCCCCTGCTTCTGGCTCCCCACCCGATCCCCACCTCTGTCCCCTGCCCCAGCCTTCCCACGCGCCTCTCTGCCCCCATCTGGACTAGCAGCCTTGCCGCTGTCCGTCAGGAACCCCCCTTCGCCCTAGCCTCCCTGCACGTAGGCCCCCTCACCTCGCCGCCATCCTCTCCATCTCCTAGAGTGGGAGAGATGAAAAGAGTTGGAATAGGTAGGCTCTAGGGTCTTTTGATGGAACATAGTGGCCAAAGCAAAGGCCGGAAATAGGAATTTTGGTGACCTCCCTTAGTCTCCGAGACCCTCATCTTCTTGTTCAGGACGATGGCTCCATTTCTACCTACAAAAGTTGCTCCATGTGGATTATTTCAATGTCCTAAGTCAAAAGAGTCCCTGTGTCACACTTTTATCTTTCAGCATCCTTATGGTCACCACACACAATGCACCTAAAAGGACACTGTTTTGAAATACAAAAGGGTAGAGGGGAGAGAACTGGTTTCATTAAGTAGCAAATATAAATTAATTTTCTAGGTCTGAAGTTAAAATAGACACTTCAAAGTATAGTGGTTGAGGCACTACTGTGGAGCCAGGGTGCCTGGATTGGAGTCTGAATCCTTAGGCAAGGCACTTGACTTCTGTGTGTCTGTTTCCTCGTCTGTAAAGTGTGATGATTCCTGCCTCAGGATGTTGGGAGGATTATTTGAGCCACTGTGTCTAAGGCATTTGGTGTGTAGCCCTGTACTTGTGTTACCTATTAATATGAGAATAAGGTCGTTTTTTGCTCAGCTGATCTCCCTGTGCTACGACATCAGGTCTCCCTGGATGTATCTCTTCCAGCATTGTGGCTTTTCTCCTTTCCTACTTCTATCTCAAATATCTCCCCTCTCATAGTGCTGCTTCAGTCTCACACACATATGTGAATCACCCAGCTCTTTCCCATGACTGTATCTTCCCCTTAAAACATCCAACAATTTTTACCTTTTTTAATGAATTCTGTTATGCTTTGTATTAAATTCAAAATTATTGGCATGTATTTAAAATTATAACAATAGAAATACTAATTTCTGAAAGATGAAGCAAATAAACACTCAAAAAAGTGTATGAGTAAGTCTCATAAACACCAGTCCCCTGTGGGTGCCAGTATGTATAAATTAAGCATGTTTTTTACTTCCCTTTTAGGTCCTCGTGTGTTCATGGCAAACAAAGCCAAGCATTTTAGATGGAAAAGTCTTAACAGAACTCTAGGAATATATTGGAAGATAGTGGGTTTGTCTCTTGAGTGTGGTTCTTTTTTTTCCCCTTGACATCTAAGTGGTTCCTACATTCACTTCTTTTTCCCAGGACTTTGGTAGAAATGCTTACAGTTACTTTCCTTCCTCTTGTCCTCAGAAAGCAGGGTGATAGTTTCCTTTTATGTCATATAGAGGTTTGTTATTGCAGCCCAGAGCAAGCTCTTCCTCTTGAGGTAGGATTTCTTGCTAATAAAATAATAGTGATGATAGCCTACATGTATTGAATGCTTACCCTGTGCCAGAATGTGGAAAAAGATTTACTTGTATTCTCTAATTTAATCCTGTCAATTATTTTCTTCCCATTTTACAAAGGAACAAGCTACAGCTGAGAGAGGTCAACTTGTCCAAGTTAGGGAGAATATTTACTGTCTGTATGAAATTGTCACCTTATTATGATGAATCCTATAATTGTTTTTATTGGCCACTAATCAAGAATTGGTACTCAAGGACAGGTTATGGTCTTTTGTCTTCATGGTGTTTTCTAGTTTGGTGAGGTGAGAGTTCCACAGGGAAAAAAATAACAATTCAAAATATTATATAATTGGCTATCTTTTAGTACAGTTCTTTATGTACTTTATGTACTTATCCTCTAAGAAACCTGACTGAAGACAGGAACAGAATCTATCTTGCCTGTTTATCTAGAGCACTCGATGTTGTGTCTTAGAGGTTTGGCAAATATTTGCTGAGTTTGATGGTGAGAGAATGTCTCAAGGAAAAGATTTGGAGGAGCATCCAATGAATGTGAGGAATTAGGGTTGGGATAACCAAGAGTGTTCTTGGGTTAGGGCAGTGGTTCTCAACCAGGAGTGATTTTGCATCCCCAGGGGACATTTGGCAAAGTCTGAAAACATTTTTGGTTGTCACAACTGGGGGCAGCTATCACTGACATCTAGTGAGTATGGGCCAGGGATGTTGCTAAACATCCTGCAGTGCACAGCCCAGTCCCCACAGTGAAGAATTATCTGGCTCCAAATGTCAGTAGTGCTGCTTTTGAGAAACCCTGGGTTAGCGTTAGCTGGGTTTCCAAAGTGATGTGGATATGCTGCATTTGTCTTGGACCAGAGTAAACCCAAAAAACTGCCTTAAATTGGAAATTCGATTGGATCCTTCTGCTACCTTCCTCTTGAAAATGATGCAATGAATAAGCAATGAAGCTCTAAGAAAGAATGAAATTGACAGAGGTTTCTGTCACCCTCTCTTAGAAAACAACAATAAGAAATGAGGTTGGATATTCAGTTGTTATTGAATTAAGCGTTTTGGTTTTTCAGTTTGCCCTATTTCTTCAAAGCAGGAATTTGTCATTATCCAGAATAACCATAACTCTTTTTAAAAAGTGTTCTCTGCAGAGAATACCTTTTGAGGGTTTTCATGTTTATTCACTGAGGTTTTGGTGAAAAGGAAGAAAAGGATCTCACTCTGTCGCCCAGGCTGCAGTGCAGTGGCATGATCATTGCTCAGTGCAGCCTTGAACTCCTGGCCTCATGCAATTCTCCCACCTTGGCCTCCCAAAGTGCTGGGATTACAGGCGTGAGCCACCCACCAGGCCTGTAATTGTTTTTAATAGTCTTTTATTTGGGGCACCTGGGTTCTGCAGTTCCCAAGAGGAGAGAGAAATCATTCTTTATATCATGAAACTCTCTGAGGCATACATGTTGCATCACTAATGGCAGGTGATTTTTTTTTTTTTTTCAAGTTTAGTGAGCTTTGGTGAGAATAAAGAGCAAAGTCTATAATGACCCTGAAGTTAGCAGTAGAGCTTAGTTTGGTGTGTATGACCCAGAGAGCTATCAATGCATTTAGATGTTGAGGATTGCCAACAGGTCATTTAAACTTGTTCATGGTTCTAAGGTAGGACTTAGAGCAGTGCAAATAAATCTTTTTGCAATGATGGAAATGTTTCACATCTGTGGCTATTTCAATTTACATGAATTAAAATTTAAAATGTGGTGGCTACCGTATCAGATGGTGCAGAAGAGTAGGAATTCTAAGCCAAAGAGCCTTTATGTTTTTTAGGCTTCTATTGTGTTTTTATGTCAACGTGTTAAAAATGTGTCTGCCTGTGACTGTTTTTTTTCTTATATTGGTTGTGTTTTTACAGTGTTCAGATAGTCAATCAGTTATGTCATGATCCAGTCTAGAGTGCAACCAAAGGTGTGTAACCAGAGTGCCGAGTCAGGAGCGAGTCCCACTCATAAGGGCTGAGGAGAAATTGGATCACATGGCCACTGGATTTTGTTGAAATGAAAACTCAGCCAATTTGTTTT
>NW_012150840.1:17111250-17112559 GCF_000956105.1 Propithecus coquereli | reverse complement strand
TTTATGTTTTTCTTTCTCCTTTTCTTATTTCCTGCTTCTCTGCATCCATTTACAAGTTGTTTTATCAGTAGTTCTTACATAATTTAGGGCATTCTTTTAAACTTAAAAATCAAAAGCAATATCTTTTTTTTCCTGTATGCATTAAGCTGTTAAAATGCTATGAGAAGTGTCTCTTAACATATGAAAAATGCTCAACCTAACTCATCATAAGAGAAATGGAAATCAATAACTACACTGGGCAGTTTGCTAACTCTGTATATTGGTAAGCGTATGCAGAAACAAACCCTTTCTCCCACATAGTCTAGCGGTTAAAAAAAAAAAAGACGCAAACACTTTCATGCATTCCTGATGGGATTGTAAATTGGTACAGATGCTATGGAGGGCAATTTGTCAATATCCATCAAAATTACAATATATGCCCCCATTGACTCCTTCCTTCCAGGAATTTATCCTATAGATTTATTCATACTCCTGTTTAATGACATAGATACAAGGTTATTATAGCATTGTTTACAATGGTATAAGATTAGAAAGAACGTAAATGCCTATCAATAGGGAACTGGATAAATAAATTATGGAATATCCATCCAATGAAATATTAATCAGCTATAGAAAAGAATGGGGAAGTTTTTCATGTATAGTTATAGAAAGGTCTTTGAGATGTAAGTGGAAAAAAACAAAAGTATACAATAGTGTGCCTAGAATGCTCATTATTTGTATAGAAAAAAGTGAAAAAGATGTACATGTGTGTACATATATACACACAGACATACACACATACATTTTTTTAAAATATGCATGACATATCTCTGGAAGACTACACAAAACCTAATAATATTGATTGCTTTTGGAGGTAGGGATTGACATGGGAGGAAGTTTTCGTTGTATACTTTTATGCTTTTTGACTTTTGAATAATGTGGGTATATTACCAGTCAGAAAAAATGCACACATAAGCATGCCATGAGACTCTTCACTGTGTTTATATCCTAAATTAGAACCTTCCTGTATATCTCTATTGCCTTTCTGCCCATCAGGAACTGACCTTTTCTGGGTCTCTGTCTCTCAGATGAATATTTTATGAAATAAAGTTTATAAATCTCCATGGAGATTAATTTTATGTTATTCTTTAAATCCACTGATGTTTTCTATTATTTTTATACGAATTTCATTTCTGTCTAAAAATTTAACCTTATTGAAGTCATCATTATGATCTGAATGACAGGATAAGCCAAAAGGGGGATAGAACCACTACTTAAATAAACTGAAATTGTTAATCAGTGACAGAAGGGAGAATTTTAAAACTTTTAT
>NW_012150840.1:17100156-17101403 GCF_000956105.1 Propithecus coquereli | reverse complement strand
TGGTTGTTTACATCTTTGTAAGTTTTCCAAAATTCTTGTTATTAATTTCTAGTTTCATACCATTGTGGTCTGAAATGATACTTCATATGATTTCAGTCATAAATTTGTTAAGAACTTGTTGCCTAACATATGGTCTATTTTGTTCTATGTTCCATGTGTGCTAGAAAAGAGTTAGTATTTTGCTGTTGTACGGAAAGTTCTGTATATGTCTGTTAGGTCCATTTGGTCTAATGTATAGTTCAAGTCCAGTATTTCCTTATTATTTTTCTGTTTGGTTGATCTATCCATTGTTGAAAGTGGGATATTAAAGTCCCTTACCATTATTGTATTGCTATCTATTTCTCCCTTCATGTCCATTAATATTCTCTTTATACATTCAGGTGCTCTGATGTTGCATATTTATAATTGTTACATCCTTTGGATGGATTAACCCCTTTATCATTAAATAATGGCCTTCTTTGTCTCTTGTGATCGTTTCTGATTTGAAGTCTACTGTGTCTGATGTAAGTATAGTCATCCCTGTTCTCTTTTGGTTACCATTTACATGGAATATCTTTTTCTGTCCTTTTCCTTTCAGCCTGTGTGTGTCCTTAAAGCTAAAGTGAGTCTCTTGTGGGTGGCATATAGCTGGATCTTGTTTTTTATCCATTCAGCCACTCTGTGCTTTTGACTGGAAAATTTAACCCATTTACACTCAAGGTTACTATTGACAGATAAGGACTTACTTCTGCCATTTTGTTAATTGTTTTCAGGTTGTTTTGTAGATCATTTTTTACTTTCTTTCTGTCGTTTTCCTTTATGGTTTGTTGATTTTCTGTACTGCTAAGTTTTGATTCCTTTCTCCTTACCATTTGCATATCTGCTATAGTTTTTTGCTTTGTGGTTACCTTGAGGCTTACATAAAATGTCTTATAGTTATAATGGTCTATTTTAAGCCAGTAGCAATTTAGGTATAGAAGGAAATTTTCTCAACATAATAAAGACTATTTATGAAAACTCCATGGCTAACATCATAATCAATGGGTGAAAGTGAAAGCTTTTCCTCTAAGATCCAGTACAAGGCCTACTCTTGTCACTTTTATTCAAAATAGTACTGGAAATACTAACAAGAGCAGTTAGACAAGAAAAAGAAATAAAAGGCATATAAATTGGAATGGAAGAGGTGAAGTTATCTCCATTTGCAGATGATGTCATCCTATACATAGAAAACCCCAAAGACTACCAAAAAACTATTAGAACTAATAAAC
>NW_012150840.1:17098596-17100106 GCF_000956105.1 Propithecus coquereli | reverse complement strand
CAGTGACAGAAGGGAGAATTTTAAAACTTTTATTTTGTTTCCATTTTATTCACTAAATTGAAAAGGGTAAAAAGCAGTACGGATGTCTGTTTTCAGTAATGGCAGACTAGGTAATTATCTCTTGCTGGGGGCATTTAGAAAATACATATGAAACATAAACATCTGCTTGAAGATACTAGAGAGATAGCAAGATAATGAATTACCCGGCTGTGATCCATGTGAGAGATATAAAGTTAGAGATCCAAGGACTGGAGTCTATTTTGTGGCTCCTTTGTCCCTTGAGAGTATATGCTGGATTCCTGAGTAGGGGGGCCGAGTGACAGTGCCTTGAAAAGTGCTTCTTTGGACTAGTAACAGGTATTAATGGTTAGGACTCATCAAGTAGAAGGAAACCTGGTGAATTCCATTTCCTCTGGGTTAGGACCATGAAAGGCCATACCCTAGAAGTAGGCCATTGGAGGGACTGCAGCTCGGCTTCAGAAACATCTAAATTCATGGATTGGATTAAGATGACACCAGGGTGCTAGTGTCCCCAGGGATCCAGTAGAAGCAAAGACACATCCTCTCCGAAGGATCATTCTAGGCTTCAAGTTATTAATATTTCTACAAATAAGCTTATGAGAACAATTTCTAGCAATGTATCAAAAATGACCAGACACACGAGAAGAGACAATATGAGTAGAAACAACAGACAGTAAAAATGGATCCATAGGGGTACCACATTTTGGAGTTACCAGTTAAAACTGCTGTAAAACCAAAGTGAAGAGAAATAGTAAAAGCAGATAGAGATTAATGACAGTCTGCCTTCAAAGGATTAGACTGACATCTGACTTCTTCACAGAACAGTGAAAGCTAAATTATCTTTATAATACTGAGAGAAAATAACTACCAATACCATAATTTTTTTTCAGTGAAAATAGTCTTTAAGAATGCAGGTAACATAAAGATATTTTGAGACAATTAAAAATGGGATTTATCACCAGCAGACTTGAACTAAAGGAATAACTAAATCCTTCAGGCAGAATCAGAATGATCCCAGATGAAAGGAAAATGTCAATGTACTCTCTTACATTAATGTAACTATAAGAAGTCATCAACAAAATATTAGCAGACTGAATCCAGCAATATTAATACATGACCATGTTGAGTTTTTCCAGGAATGCAAAGTTGTTTTAACCTATTTTGTATTTTTTTTAGAGACAGGGTCTTGCTATGTAGCCTAGGCTGGCCTCGACCTCCCAGGTTCAAGTGCTCCTTCAGCCTCAGCCTCCCAAGTCGCTGAGACAACAGGCACATGCCTCTGTGCCCAGCTTAACATTTTTTAAAAAGTCAGTGTAAATCACCATTTTAGTACACTAGAGGAGAAAAATTATGGCACCTTAATAGATACAGAAAAAAATGATAAAATTCAACATCAGTTTATGACTAAAAATTCTTAGCAAACTAGGAATAAAAGGAAACTTCCTTAATTGGATAAATCAAATCTATAAAAAAGCTATAACAAACATCA
>NW_012150840.1:17095555-17096972 GCF_000956105.1 Propithecus coquereli | reverse complement strand
TAGAATCAAAAGCCTAGAATCACCCACATTTATATGGAGGCTTGATTTGCAACAAAGATTATACCATAGAGCAGTGGGGAAGGGATAATGTTTCTGGGACAACTGAATATCCTAAGAGAAAGGAAAGTAAAGAAAAGAAACTTGATCCTTACCTTATACACGATACACAAAAAAATCCACTTTAGATGGATTCTAGATCAAAATACGAAAGGCAATACAATAAGCACCTAAAAGATAATATAGGAGAATATTTTCAGATTTCAGTATAGTGAGAGACCTCTTAAACAGGACACACAAAGACTAATGAAAGAATTGATAAATTTGACTACATTATAAGAACTTTGGATCATCAAAGGACGCCATTAGAAGAGTGAAAGGGTAAATCACAAGAGTGGAAGCAACACATATAGTTGACCAAAGATTTGTATCCAGAACTCCTATAAATGATAAAAAGACAATCCAATAATAAAATTGCCAAGAATCTTGGACAGGCATTTCATAAAAGAATTTCTAATTCTTCTAGAGAAATATTTCTAAATGGCCAAGAAATATAAGTCATCAGTGTAATACGAACTAAATGAGCATAAATCTACCAGAATGGCCCAAATAAAAAACATTACCATGACCCAGTGTTAGAAAAGGTACAGAGTAATGAAAATGATCCTGCAATGCTATAGGAGTATATATTTGGTTCAATCCCTTTAGAAAATAATTTGACATTATCTGCCAACTTTAACATTCACATTTCTATGACTTAACCATTCCATCCCTATGTTTATATCCAACATAAATGCATGTACTGTATAGCCAAGAGACATGTATAAGAATATTCATAGCAGCATTATTCATAATAGCCAAACACTGTAGATAAATTATGGTGTATTCATGGAATAGTATACAGCAATCAAAATGAACAAACCTACCTACAACAACATGGGTGAATCTTTCAAACTCAAAATAATGTTGAGTGAATAAGCCAGACCCAAAAGAAAACATCCTGTATCATTTTTCTCTATATAGAGTTCAGAAAACAGGTTGAATGAAGCAATTCTCTTTAGGAATGCATACTTAGGTGGCCCACACGTAAAGAAAAGCAAGGAAATGATTCCCGTAGTTAAGATAATGGTTATCTCAAGGAGGTAAAGATGGGGTAATGATTCGGAAGGCCATAAGTGGGACTTCTGGAGTGTTAGGAATGTTCTGTTTCTTGGCCTGGGTGGTAGTTATGTAGGTGTTTGTGATAATTTATTGAGCTGTACACTTTTCTGTGTGTGTTATAGTTCACAAAAAAGATTTTAAAAGGGGTCAGTGTATCATGTGGTTATTAAGAATGCTGGCTATGGACTTGGACTGTCTGAGTTTATATCACTCCTATTCCTGTTTGCTGATTATCTTGGACAAGTTATATGATTTATCC
>NW_012150840.1:17088964-17091100 GCF_000956105.1 Propithecus coquereli | reverse complement strand
GTAGAGGAAATGGTGAGATGTAGGTCAAAGAATGCAAAGTAGCAGACATGTAGGATGAACAAGTCTAGAGATCTCATAATGTAACATGAGGACTATAGTTAATAATATTGTATTGGATTGGGATTTTTGCTAAAAGAGTAGATTTTAGGTGCTGTTGCCACAACAAACAAAAGGTGGGGGGGTAACTATGAGATGATGGATATGTTAATTTGTTTGACTATAGTACTAATTTCATTATCTGTAGGTATATTAAAACATGTTGTACACCTTAAATATATACAATAACATTATAAATAAAAAGTAAGAGGAAGGCCTGTGTAATCTTTTATTAAGGGATTTTCTCCAGATACACCATGAATGAATTTGAGTTCCAACTTTAGAGTCTGCCACTTTATTCAGACCTAACTTGTGAATGACCATGTTAATCTCTTCATTTTTTTTCATGATTCGTCTTACTTATTGGAAGATGAAGAGCTGCTGAGAACTGTAAATTTCTTCTTACTGTCAGAATGCCTACCACAGCATCATCCTATACTGTAGAACTTGAATTACACTTGAAATTGGCTGAGGCCAAGTTTCTTGATCCCATTAATATTCATTAGTATGTCTTTTTCAACTGTTTGTCAACCAAGCAGAAAGCCACTCTTCACTTTTACTTGATAGCAGATGTTATGGAAACTTAACACAACTTCTTCAGTAAGTGTCTTCAGGTCCTTGGAGGTTATCCTGGATAGGTCACTGCTGTTTTTTTGTGACATTGGAATAAAAAGTGGACATTACTGGAAGACATCTAGAGAATTTCTGCCTCTTTCTTTACTGGTTTATCATAAAGGATATTATTCAGAAGAGATACATGGGGGAGGTCTGGAAGGGTCCTGAGTGCAGGAGCTTCTGTCCCTGTGGAGTTGGGGTGCATCACCCTCTGGCATGTGGATGTCTTGCACCAATGCGGAAGCTCCTCTAGGCTATGTTGTTAAGTGATAAAAACAAATTACAGAAGAATGTGTATTTTTTAATCTAAGAAAGGGGTTAGCATAGGAATATATGCATATACAGTTTACCCTGGGTCCACTTACAGACAGATTTTTTTCAATAAATACATTGGCCCTCTGTATCCAGAGGCTCATATCCACATCCAAATGCAGATTTAAAATACATAGTTTCCATGTGAGTCCAGTATATGGAAGGCCATCTTCTTGTATCTGCAGATTCCTCTGGACCAATATTGGGACTTGAGTATGGGCAGATTTTGGTATCCAAGGGCAGTCCTGGAACCAGTCCTCTGTGGATACTGATGGACAACTGTATTTTTGCTTATGTTTTCATAAAGAAATAATGGAAGATTAAGAGCTAAGGAGACACGTTAGATGTCTCTGAATGTTCCCTTTACAAAAAAGGTTTTGACTTTGGAAACATGAAAGTGATTTATATCATTATAAATAAAGAATGAATAAATCCACAGGAATCTTTAACAGTCAAAACCGAAAGGAAACAAATGAACTTTGTGGCATAGCCAGAAGTTGGTGGCATGACCAGATGCATAGTTATTATTCAAGTGACTTTAAAACAGTAAAATTTGACAGTACATGACAACTGGGATATATATGTATCCCAGATATATATATCTCATAAGGACAAAAAGAACTGCAAGTAAATCTTAACCTCTATATCATTAACCATATTCTTAGTAATAATATTATTATTCTTTTTAAACTATTATATTTACATTGTAGAAAAAAGCAAATATGTATATATGTGAATATTATTAGGATCCCAGGATTTTCTACAAAAATACTAAGAAATACAAATATAGAATTAAAGTTAAGTAGAAATCATGTAATCTGAATTGAAAGTATTTGGATGAATTTATTTTACATATGTACATATGTATGATATTCATATATGATGTTCATGATATATGTGTTTATGTATGTGTGTGTAGGTATAATATTTTACCTTGATTGTGGTCTCTAAATACCATTTGTCATGAAAAAGAACCAGGACTCCTTAGAGAAATGGCTGATTCCAAGTCTGGGACAGGGCATTTATAAGATGAGCTTGGAACTTGTGCAATAAACAAAACTGTTGGAGTCATCTTAAAAGGACACAGGAGCCATCTTTAAGGAGCTCCCATAG
>NW_012150840.1:17087950-17088519 GCF_000956105.1 Propithecus coquereli | reverse complement strand
ATTTACAATTTACACAGGATTACCTAAGCGACTCAAGTCACTGCTCTCATGGAGCTTACATTCTAGTGGGGGAGGCAGACAGAAAACAAATATACATCGTATTTCTTAGACAGAAAACAAATATACATCTTATCAACTGTAAGATGTGCTGCTATTTTATGTACCACCAAGAAAGGAAAAAATGCTTAAGACAGAGGGTCTAATTAGGAGACCCCAACATAGAGCTTGCACCTTGAATGAAAAGAGAGACAAAGAAAAAAAATCCCTTCACATAGAAAAGGATAGCAGGAAAACTTGATTATCTCAAATTTGGCACTGTGTAATGGGAGGGAAAATTAATCTACCCTGAGAATATGAACCACAGGTCAGTAGTCATCAGTTTGTTGTCTAAATTTACTCTGTTAGTGTGGTTTAAACAAAACCTTCAAACAGAGAACTTAATTTCAAATTGTCTCAGGTTGGTAGCATTCCTGAGTACTGGCAAAAGCAAATGCAAATCTCCTGTGGAAGGACTAGATGTCAGTCCAGGCCCATGGCAGTTTTAAGTCATCATCAATTTTTAACACTTC
>NW_012150840.1:17085251-17087900 GCF_000956105.1 Propithecus coquereli | reverse complement strand
CGGGGTCTTGCTCTGTTACCTGAGCTAGAATGCAGTGGCACCATCATGGCTCACTGCAACCTCCAACCCCCAGGGGCCAAGCAGTCCTCCTGGCTCAGCCTCCTGAATAGCGGGGACCACAGGTGTGTACCACCATGCCCAGCTAATTTTTCTTCTTTTTGTAGAGACGGGTCTCGCTCTTGCTCAGGCTGGTCTCGAACTCCTGACCTCAAGTGATCTTCTCACACTGGCCTCCCAAAGTGCTAGGATTACAAGTATGAGCCACCAGGCTTGGCCTCTAAGCTCTTTCCACCTATGAATTGACCAAAAGAAAAACAGATCTTATTTGCATACAAAAAGTGAGACTAGATTAAGTAAGGTTGGATGACAAATATGACAAATATTTGCCTGTCATTTTCACTTTTATTTTGCTACCGAACTCTGACACTTCTGGCCTTTGAGGTTTACTTCATTAAGTTCTATTTTGTATTGAGAAATGGACATGGGGCTTCAGTTTCTTGCTGTCTTAACTAAAGGGGATTATATGAGGGGCTACCTAAATGCACTGAACCATATGCCATTTGAGTGTTTAAGAAAAGGCTAAATGAATAAACTAAGTGTCACCTTCAAATCACAACTTGGTAAGAGAAAAAAAAAAAAACACTAAGTTATCACCTGGTGGTTATGAGCACAGCTACCTGGGTTTGAATCCTATCTCTGTGCCTTAGTTTCTTCACCTGCAAAGTGGCAATGATAATGCCAGCCATAGGCTTCTTGTGAGCTGGCACATGGCCTTTATTTTGCATTTCACCTATATACTCTTTGAGGGCACCTGGTTATTTAATTATTGGTGATTAAGTGAATGAATAAATGAATGAAATTATAAAAGTCCTTTACCTGAGCTTGGATACAGTGATCTGAGCTTATTGAATGCAGAAGTGATACTCTACACTAAATTCAGTTCATTTAATCCTACATCCCACTATGCCCTCTCTGTTCTGCATAGTTTAACCATTTGCTTTCTGAGAAATATGATTCTTCAATTAGGATTAATTTTACGGGGACTTGTTTTAGAAAATGACTTATTTTTTAAGAATGGGTTATAACTGAGAATACTTGAATATGATGACTTTGAATAATTTATGTGCTGGGCCTCCCAGAGTATAAAGTTTATGCCCAGAACATTTTTGGAAAGAGGAAGTTGGTTGAAACTGCTAGATTTTTTTAAAGAGACAAAATAATTATGATTATGTTCTCAGATATTAAATTTTTTCTTTCTGTGATTTTTCTAGAGAATGAAGATCTAGAAAATGCCAAGGTCACCTCTCCATCGGCCTCTGCCTCTGATCCAGAACCATGTTCCTCACCTCACAGGTAGGGACAAGCAACTGCTTTGGATAAAATGCTTCCAGAGGTTTTATCTTCTGAGATAAGAAATCTGTTGAAGAAGTAGGCAGTGACTTTAAGGGGGAAGACAAGTTGAAGTAAAGGGTATGGATAGTTTTGTCATTAATTAACCCTCAAGTGTGTTTAGGAGCAGTATCAGATTTATTTCAGGTTATAAATTTTTCTTTCACTCTCAGAGAATAAAACTGTAACAAATAGTCTAATGTAGAGTCCTTATTCATCTTCTCCTGAAGACCATATTCAAGTTTTAAAACATTTGAAGTAGATCCCAGGTGGACTTGCAAGAGAATGTGGGTTTGGTTTTTACGTAGAAAATGCACACATACACACAGTCACGCAAACGATTGGAGGCAGTATTTTATTATGTAATGTTTCAGATTAAACCATAGCGATGACCTTTAGGTTTTCATTCTTAATTTTCTTCTCTGTCCATCTCAACCACCCACCATCATTGATATCAGAGTATATAACAGAAAGGGAAGAGTTGCACTGAGCCCTAGAATGAATGGAAACCAGGAAACATAAATGGAATAATTAATGAAAAGCCATATTTTGGAGAACTGAGCTAGTGGATGTTGTAGTCCAATTGATCAGTTCATGGTACAGTTTTGTCCAGTAGAACCTGTGGTCTCCATGCCCCGTATAAAATTGATGGCTGGGGATAGAGGGACATGGCAAGGTATTTTAAAAATCTGTTACTTGTATTCTATTTAGAAGTTTTTTTCCTCTTACTTTTGTATGTGAAATAATTCATGTAATTAATATAATTATAATGTAGTTGATGATAATATAATAGCTACTCTTTATTGAATGTTTCTCTGTAATAATAATAAATTATCTACTTTTTGGGGTTTTGTTTTGTTTTTGAGATGAGGTCTCGTTATGTTGTCCAGGCTGTCCTTGAACTCCTGGGCACAAGTGATTCTCCCACCTCAGCCTCCCAAGTAGCTGGGGCTACTTTTTTCTTTTTTGAAATAGTTACTTTTATCAGATATTTCTAGTTGCTAAATACTCTACTAGATGTTAAAATGTATTATCTTGTTTAATGTTCATAACAATGCTAACGAAATAAGTATACCTACTTTTCTTTTTAAGATGAGGAAAATGAAACAGTGAGTTCAGTAATTTACCCAAGTTCACATAGCTTTAGGTTTGTTCCACTTTATATCTTATTCTTATAACTAACAATAGAAGGTTTTGAATTCTGTGCTTAGAGCTGCTAAGTTACTATCTGTAACAATCCTTTTAGAAGGCAAAAGGCTT
>NW_012150840.1:17083845-17085201 GCF_000956105.1 Propithecus coquereli | reverse complement strand
ATTCTGTAGGAGTAATATCGTTGTACCTATGTTGAAAGTCTTTTTCTTTAGAGATTTATTCTAAATGGAGGTAATGGTGGATACAGTGATGTCTAGGCTTTAAATAATCTGTGTGTGGGGGCAGGGCAGGGAGGTAGGAATAGATGAAACAAGAACAAGTAAAATCTGGTTGAGAAGAGAGGTAATGAGTCTTTGTACTATTCTCTAATTTTGTGTATGTTTAACAGTTTCTACAATAAAGTTTTTAAACAGCAGTAGTTCATATAATTGAAATATATAAAGAAGAAAAAGAATAATTGACTCAAAATTCAGAACAGAGGATATATGTTTGGGAAGTGGCATTGAGTGGGGGAATTCTAAAGTACTAATAATTCACCTAGTTAGTGGGTATGCAGGTGTTTATATTATTCATATTTTAGCTCTGTGTCTTCTTTTCGTGCAGTCTTTCATATGTATGTTACATTTCACAATAAAAAGAAAAAAAGAGCTTATTGTTAGTATGTAAGGCCTCTTACAGACCCCAGTTGCAGGGGCACGCTTGGACCTCATGGGCTTACAAAGTGGCCAGGTAGCCTCTCTGAGTCTGTTTCCCTGTTGGACCCACTGGTCCCTTTGTTTCTCTTTCCTTTTGCTTGAATGCGTCATTGTCCTCTGTTCGAAAATTATCTTCTCTGCTGAGTTATCTGGTTTGAATGGCCTGTGAAGGCTTCTCCCAAATGGTAGGCTTAGTTCCTGACCTGACTAAGCTTTTCACAGTATGTTTTGGTCTCCAGTGCCAACTCCAGATTTTAGAGAAGAGAACTGGACTGGCTTTTGGGCAGATGCTCACCCAAAACCAACAAGCTAGGGCTGGCATAGTGTACCTTGGTCTGAGGAACTGCCACCTCCAAGGCTATGGACGGGAAGTTCTTAAGAAAGGGTTGTAGATACCTCTAATACAGTATCATTGTCTTTAATAGTGAAAGACATAGCATCTTTGTCTAAAACAATGAAAGATTTGAGGCAATCACTAGCTCTATCAATAAAAGATTGGGGATTGGTTAAAGAAAGAATGGGATAACCTATTGAAATAATGTGCAGCCATTTAAAATTACAATATTGTCCTATTTTTATTGACCCTAAAAATGTTCATGAAAAATGTTTATTTACATTTGGTGTATGTTCTTTCAGAAACACACACGTACATGTACATATATAAAAATATATACCTATGTGTATGTATATGTGTATAAATATATTTCTGAAAGGATATACATCAAAATGTTAACAGTGGTTATTTTAAGTGTTAGTAGGGTTATGGTTAGTTAATTTCTTGTTTTGCTTATCTGTATTCCTGATTTTTCTACAGTGAATAAT
>NW_012150840.1:16931180-17069825 GCF_000956105.1 Propithecus coquereli | reverse complement strand
TATATATTTTTAGTTGTCCAGATCATTTCTTTCTATTTTTCAGTAGAGATGGGGTCTCGCTCTTGCTCAGGCTGGTCTCGAACTCCTGACCTTGAGTGATCCACCTGCCTCGGCCTCCCAGAGTGCTAGGATTATAGACGTGAGCCACCGCGCCCGGCCAAAGCAATCTTTTTTGTATCATTAACTGAAGAAAAATAGGTGCCCTGTATAGATTTCTTAAGATTAGGAAACAAAAAGAAGTCAAAAGGAGCCAAGTCAGGATAAGGTGGATGCCTAATGATTTCCCATTAAAACTCTCACAAAACTGTCCTTGTTTGATGAGAGGAATGAGCAGGAGCGTTGTTATAGTGGAGAAGGACTCTCTGGTGAAGCTTTCCTGGATGTTTATCCTTTAAAGCTCTGGCTAACTTTCTCAAAACACTGTCATAATAAGCAGATGTTACTGTTCTTTGGCTCTCCAGGAAGTCAACAAGGAAAATGCCTTGAGCATCCCAAAAAACTGTTGCCCTGACCTTTGCTCTTGACCGGTCCAACTTTTGCTTTGACTCGACCACTTTTACCTCTTGGTAGCCATTGCTTTGGTTGTGCTTTGTCTTCAGGATTATACTGATAAAGCCATGTTCCATCTCCTGTTACAGTTCTTTGAAGAAATGCTTCAGGATCTGGATCCCACTTGTTTAAAATTTCTGTTGAAACCTCTGCTCTTATCTGCAGCTGATCTGGGTGCTATGGTTTGGACACCCATTGAGTGGAAAGTTTTCTCAACTTTAATTTTCTAGTCAGAATTGTGTAAGCTGAACCAGTTGAGGTGTCTATGGTGTTGACTATTGTTTTTGCTGTTAATCATCTGTCCTCTTCAGTTAGGACACAAACAAGATTAATTTTTTCCTTGCAAATTGATGTGGATGATCTGCCACTGAAGGCATCATCTTCTACATCATCTTGTCCCCTCTTAAAATGAGTAATCCATTTGTGAACTGCTTTGTTTAGGGCATTGTCTCCATAAACTTTTCATAAAGCATTAATGATTTCACCATTCTTCCACCCAAGTGTCACCATAAATTTAACGTTGGTTCTTGCTTCGATTTTAGCAGAATTCATGTTGCTTTGATAGGAGCTCTTTTCAAACTGATGTCTTATCCTTCTTAGTGCCTCAAACTAGATCCTGTTGAGACATGTCATAACAAGTGAGTATGAGTTTATTTTGGCACAAAAAAATTTTTAAATCCATGTGTATTTTTTCTTAACACTCATTTTCTATGAAGTCTCTGAAGAAGCCTCATCTGTGAATCTCTAGGAAACCTCTCAGCAGAAACCTGAGAGACGGAAACCATAAGTTAACTAGGGAAGAGTATTCTAGGCAGAGGCTACAGCAAGTGCAAAGGCTCTTAGTTGGAAGAGTGCTTGGGGTGTTTGAGGACTGTTAGGGATTCAAGAAGCCATTGTGAGTGGAGTGACCTGGGCAAAGCAGGGATTCAAGGCAATGTCAGAGTGCAAAGGGCTTTCAAGTCCCATGTGACAGGCTTGGTTCCAGATGTTGTACATACAGAGGGAGTAAGACCCAGTCACTGCCACCAGGCTTACCTTCTAGGAGAGGAGACAAATGATAAACACTCAAGAAACAAAAATGAACTGCAATTTCTGGGTTTAAGAGTATTAACATAGGCTCATGACCTAGACCAATTTACAATTTACACAGGATTACCTAAGCGACTCTGTAAAAATCAACAGTATCCCACAGCTCTGATTCTCATAACAGTCACCTCTTGTTTGTTCTGAGCTAGGTTGAAGTGATTCGGATATTCCAAAAGATGGCTGTTTTATCAGAAGAGGTAATTTATAAACTAGGGGTGATTTTTCTTATTTATGTTAAAAAAGGAAAGAGAGAGAGAGAAAAAAACTAATAAACTCTAAAATAAAATTCTCTTCTGCTTCCCCTGTGAGGTTTATAGTACCATTTCCCAGTGCTTTACTCAGCCTCTCTGAGGAAACAAGGTCCTAAAGCAGGGATTCTCAAACCTTTACACTCTTAAAAATTATTGAAGATCCCAAAGAATTTTTATTTATGTGGGTTATATCTATAATATATCTATCAATATTTACCATATTAGAAATTAAAACTGAAAAATTAGAATATAGTTATTTATTTAAAAACAATAATGAACTCATTCCATGCTAGTATAAATAACATGTGTTTTAATTAAAAACAACTAATTTCCAAAGCAAATAGTGTAGTGAGAAGAGAAACAAGGTAAATCTCTTTGATGTCAGGCTTAATAAAAGACAGCTGGATTTTCATCTCTGCTTCTGGATCCATTTCATTAAGATAGCACATGTCATATAGTTTCTGGAAAATTCTGCTGCACACTCTTAAGAAAATAAGAATGAGAAGAGGGAGATATAACATTTTAGTATTATTATGAAAAAGTTTGGACTTAACAGACCTCCCTGAAAGGTCCTGAGGACCCCAAGGGTCCTGGACCATACTTCGATAACCGCTGCTCAAAAAAATCCATGTCATCTTTTATTGGCAACAGATTTCCAAAAGGCCTGGGATATTGTGCTACAGGCTGGCACCTAACTCATTTTCTAGTCTCTCTGAAGCAAGGGGAAATGGAAAGAAGCATAAATTATTCCCTTGCCTCTTTAAAATCAGCTATTCACATGGTTGTGTTTTAAGTCCTTGGGATAGTTGATTAATGTGATTAAAAAGGGAGAGAAAGTGAGTAGGTCTATGAGTAAACTGGAATAGGGTATGAAATGGAACTGCTGAAAGACTTTGCCCCTGGAATAACTGTAGAGTGAAGTGCCTTGCTGATAGTTTGCACTTCCTTTGTTTTGGTGATCAATCTCTGGCTTTTGAGGCCTCCTCCCTTTGCTTTTATGTAGTGGTTTTGTGAGTAGATCCTAATTGGGATTCTAACTCTACTTTTGTTGAAATTCTGGTGTGGAGTAAATGATGTGCCTCGGAGTGAGGAATAAAGTCGAACCGATAGAAGCAGAAAGTAAGATGGTGGTTAGTAAGACTGGGGAGTAGGATGGGGAGATGTTGATCAAAGGATTCAGTTAGGAGGAATAAATTCTGGAGATTTTTGCACAGCATGTTGACTATAGGTAATATATTGCGTACTTGAAAATTGCTAAAAGAGTAGATTTTAAACATTCTCAGCATAAGAAAATAAGTATGTGAAGTGATGGATAGGTATATTAGTTCAGTTTAATCATTTCACAATGTATACATATAATAAAACAGCACACTGTATATACCATGAATATATATATGCAATTTTTATTTGTCAACTGAAATAAATAAGTGAAACAACCACAGCAAAGAAAACCAGACCTGCAGTCCATCTCAGGTGACTGAGCTATGTGTTTTTTTTTTTTTTTTTTCATGGTTCTCAGATTCCTGGTACCTGGCTTTTTCAGTCCTTGTGCCCTTAGACATTGTCACTGCTTCATTGTGGGCCAATTCAGCCCTGGGCAGTGGTCTGCTGAAGTGACAATAGATCTAAATGCCAGCCGAAGGGAGGGGTGGGGGTGTCCTTTGAACATTGTTTTATTTCAGAGTTTTTCTAGGACAATTGCACCTTTACAAAGAGCCCTAGAATTGACATGATCTCTTCCTCTGAGAGGCCACAGATGGTATCTCCAGTGAGCAAGGATGCCAAAGAAGACCTGCAGAAAGCAGCTGGTGCCTTGGAGGCTGAGGCGTTAGTGGAAGAGGATTTGCTGCCTACAGACCAGGCCCAGGTCCTCAACGAGGTAGGGAGCGTATTCTGGCCATCTTATAAAAGGAGGAGTTTGTGGCACCAGAATGTGGATACGTAATGGATGCATTGGAATTAGAAAGCACTGTGAGGGTGGCTCCCAGAATTCTCTCTTTGCTCCCTTTAGGGCATCTCCTTTTTAATTATTTGGAGAATGATTATTTGTATCTCTCACAGGGCCCAGCATTTTACTAGTACCCAGTGGTAGGCACTTATTCAGGAAATGAAGTGTTAGAATAAATGTTCATGTGTTCCCTAAAATCCTTTTGATGTGAGGAGCCTGCAGTCATTGGACTGTGTTTTAGTCTTACTTTTCTTAATGGTAAAGGTTTTGTAGAAGTGATATTAATAGTAGTGGTCCCCCTGCGCTGGAGGTATGGGAGGTAGGGGTTGTTTGTATCATTATTAGCATATGTATTATAATAACAATTGATATTAATGACAATTAATAATTAGTGACAATTAAGACAACACCAAGCATTATAATTACATTTGTATAATACTTTATGGTTACAAGCATTTTTATCCACCACACTTTATTTACTCTTAAAAACAACCTTGTGAGATAGATACCATTGTGTCCTCATTTAACAAAGGAGGAAACTGAGACCAAGCTATTAGTGACTTTACTAAGGCTATGCAGCTTATAAGTTGCAAACTAAATCCTTTGTTTAACATTTTGGAAAAGAAAGGATTCATTTAAGCACACTAGCCAAAGTCTAATTCACTTCATTTAGTGCTAGAGATGAGAAGAACTAGAAGGCTTGCTCTTCAGAAACAGATATTGTGAGAATACAGCCTGGAAAGATTACAAACTTGATTTATTTATTTCTCAAAAATACAATTCCGACCTCTTAATTGGATTGCTGACTCACTGATGTGCTCTCCCCTGTGGACAGCTGGTATAGATTTCTTGTTGGTTGCTTGCCGACTGTTTGGAGAAGGGACAGGAAATAAAGGCATAATAACATGAAACCAGGAACACTAATCTGAGTGATTTGAAGGGACACCCACCAGGGAGAGATTGCAGGCTCCTGCATGGGTTAGCAGGGGCTTTGAGTATCAAATGCCATTTGTATTCTTCCATGCAGGTCTGACATGGAAGTATCTCTGACAGCAAATTGACTATTTAAATGCAAGTCCTGGGGATAGTCTAAGGTGAAATTGCTATTATTTATAGAACATTGTTAGTGACATAGCAGCTGAGACAACTTGTAGCCTGAGGTGGGCCATGGATGAGAGAGGGAAAGGTTGGGGGAGAGAGAGACTATAAACCAGATTCTCTCTCTGCAGAGCCTTGGATAAATGATTGACAGTGATGTAGAAGTAACCCTTGAGTGGGAATTGCCACAGGAGGATGTGTGGCAGAGTGGGAGTTGAACTAAACCACAAGTGCAAGAGCTGTCATGAGAGGAGCCATGGGGAGGTTCTGCGCAGGTGAGGCGAGACGAAGGCAAGGCCCAGAAACACCACTGATACAAAAGGTAGTAGTAAGCTGGAAGTATTTTTGTGGGCCAGGATTTTATAAAGGGTCTGTAGTGGGAAAGGTGCTAAAGGTAGGAAAGAACAAGAAAGAATCTTTAAACTAGGGAACACTTTGGCAGCATTAAAAAAATCAGTGGAATTTATTAGCAACTTATACTTGGAAGAAAGTGAAGGAACATTGTATAGCATGTGAAGCTTTGAGTTGGGGTAGAAGAGGTGATAGAATAGGGAGTAGGGAGGCAGTCTTCATTTGGAAAAGAGCTAATTGGAATCTGCCACTCTAATATGTCCTTTAACCAGAATTCTGTCATGCAGATGGCCAAGTATCAAGTTCCACAACGGTCTGGTGACATTGTGATGATCCAGTCTGAGCATACAGGAGCTATAGATGTTCTTTCAGCTGATATGGAATCTGCAGATCTTCTGGGGGACCACAGGAAAGGTGAGACTTTTGGGAGTATAGAACATGGAATTTTTGTTTCCAATAGATATGTAAAGAAAGACAGGCAGCAGAGGGAACATAAGAAAATGACTTGTGAAAGGAAGTCAGAAAAGCCAGTAGAAAGAGTGTCAACCTTTCAAAATGTCAGAGTGTCAACCCAGCAAAATGGCAGGTGTGCTAGCATTTCCTTGTGGTTTCTCAGTAGTAAGCTGCCTGTCTTTTCAGTCTCACCACCTCTGATGGCACCTCCATGCATCTGGACGTTTTCCAAGGTGAAGGAATTCAAAAGCAAGTTGGGCAAAGAGAAGAACAGCCGTCTGGTGGTGAAGCGGGGTGAGGTGGTGACCATCCGGGTACCTACCCACCCAGAGGGGAAGCGTGTCTGCTGGGAGTTTGCAACTGATGACTATGACATTGGCTTTGGAGTTTATTTTGACTGGACCCCTGTAACTAGCACTGACATAACTGTGCAGGTCAGTGATTCCAGTGAGGATGAGGATGAAGAAGAGGAAGAGGAGGAGATTGAAGGTAAATTTAAGTTAAACATAACTTATAATTTTCTTTTTTGGCCCAACCAAATTTCTGGTGACCACTTCCTGGGTTGTACTAGTCATCCTCTTCCTTGGAATGCAGATGAGGAATCCGGCAGCATTGTGGGTGAGGAATTCCGCATCATAAGCTCAGTTGAGTGGTGCCAGCCAAAGTCAGACCCTCAGAGAACATTCTGGTGTGGTTGGTATCGATGCCTTATTTGAAAGCTTCTTTTCCTTTAATCAGTATGTCACTGTTTTCCCAACATCTTGGGGACAGGGATGGGATGGTGTCAGGGAGAGGGTGAGTCAGTCCTGCTGGATAGAGAGGCAGGGTTTTTCAGATTGCATATGAACCTGAGATTATCTTATATTTCTCTCTTAGTTTTGGGATATTTATTCTTGGCCTGGAACCAAACTGAGTGATTATACTTTGCTAAAAGTCTCCATTCTCTCCCTACTCCAAACTGTCTCAGCTGGCTGACTACTGGTCACTTCTTTACTTCATTCCCAGAGCAGTTTTAAAAGTGTTTTCTGTGCTCCACTCCAGTTGTTATACTCAGCATGTCTACTCAGGGATGACCCAGAGGCATTTTTGGGGGTACTGTAAGAATAGGGTCTAAGCATTGGTCTTATTCCTTGATTTTTGTATATAATCTTAAGATGAATCCCTTATCATTTGAGCCCAGGAGTTCGAGGTTACAGTGAGCTATGATTGTGCCTCTGCACTTCAGCCTGGGTGACAGAGCAAGATCCCATCTCTAAATATAAAATAAAATAAAAATCAATCCCTTAATTTGCTTCTTTATAGAAAAGCAAGTCTGGGCCAGGTGAGGTGGCTCACACCTGTAATCCTAGCACTCTGGGAGGCAAAGGCAGGAGGGTTGCTTGAGCCCAGGAGTTTGAGGTTGCTGTGAGCTATGATGATGCCATTGTACTGTAGCCTGGGTGACAGTGAGATTCTGTCTCAAAAAAAAAGAAAATCAAGTCTTCAGGGAAATCTACAGGTGTTTAAAAAAGAGGAGAACCTCGTATCTTATTTGCTACTTTTTAGGAAGCCTAGGAGAAGTGTTAGGGTCACTCTATACAGCATGTTTATCTGCATTTCCTACTTCTGTTAGCTAGTTCTTTTACCTATTGAATGAAAGGATGTCAAGGTCTTTCCTTCTAAATATCTCTTTCTCCCCTCAGAAATGTCCAGACGCTTCTGGAACTAGGAAGGCTCCTATCAGGCTAAATCATTGTTTCGCAATGGAGACATTATTGGCATTTCTTTGTTGTGTAGGTATTATCCTGATTTTAGCACTCTTGGACCCTTGGGTACTAAATGCCAATATCCCCTAGCAGTCACTGTGATGACCAAAAGATCACCAGACATTTCCAGATGCCTTTAGGAGGGCAACAATTTCTCCCTGCCGTGAAAGCCACTGGGTTACCTGGTCCTCCTTCTCACCTTCAGGTAGGACTTATTCGGTCTCTGAACTCATATCCAAACACTCTGCCATTTTGCTCATGCAGAACCTGTTCCAGTTGGAGATGTGGAGAGAGGCTCCAGGAGCTCCCTGCGGGGTCGCTATGGGGAGGTCATGCCTGTGTACCGACGGGACAGCCACCGAGATGTGCAGGCTGGCAGCCATGACTACCCTGGTGAGGGCATCTACCTGCTCAAGTTCGACAACTCCTATTCCCTGCTGCGTAACAAGACTCTCTACTTCCACATCTACTACACTAGCTGAAGGACTGCTGGGACGGGGCAGGCTGTATTTGCTGGCTGAAGCAGGCTGCCGGCTGGTGCCTCTTGTTTGGGATAGGCAAGAGCTAAGAGTTCAGTGTGAGGCTCCTGAGCCTTGTGGCCTGTCTGGCATGCCTGACTGTTGACCCTACATTGTAGCTTTTTCCCCTTCTTGGCTTCTGCAGATGGTGGTGTCGTGCCCCTGTTCTGTGGTCCCTGACTCACGCTCTTCTTGCTTCAGATTCCAGCAAAATCCCTCTGTGAAGGCACCTATCAGGCACAAGCCTAAAAGGAAGTAGAATGTTGTCTTTTAAAAATAGATTTGTTTTGGTACAAGGTTTATCATTCAGATTGCTGCCGTCTCCTCCCCCAGAGCTCTTACTGCTGATGCATTTAATAGTACCCACTCTCTTTACTTTTTGAGGTGCCAGAAGAGGGAAAAGCACATTGTCCATGAAGGAGCCCACTCTCTTGGATGGAGAAAGCTCTGTCCAGCCTCTTACCACTGCCATATTCCTGCCTGCTGGTTATTCTTGGTCTCTGCATAGGCTGGGAGACCTCACTGCCCTTGGAGGGATTTTACTATTCCTGATGGTTAGACTCCTTCTCTTTTCTCTTTCCTAAGTCTTTGTTTTTGCCATTACAGCAAGAACTTTCATGCAATCTAAAGTGGTGATCATTGTAACCTGAGATCTTCTGGGAAGAAAAACTGCCTCTATTACTTCCTGTTCTAAGAGCTAGTTTCCCTTCCCATGGGGACTGGTGGTCAAATCGGATAGGGTAGAAATTAGGTACTGAGTTGATCTCAGAACCTACATCTTTGAAAGTTGTGTTATTAATTAAGTGTTTTTTTGTATAATCAAAGGAGGGGTATCATTTGTAGAGAAGATTTTAAAAAAAAACACTCCAGATTCCCCACCACTTTTTTTTGTCTTTAGAATAGGAGTGTTATTTAGAAATTTTGCTTTGGAACCAAATGCAGTGAAACCCAATCAGGTTTCCAGAGTTTCTGGATTTAGGTTTCTTGCATTGAGGGCTTGAAGCTTTTAGTGTTCAAAGTCCCTTAGGAAAGATGATAATGAAGCTTACTGTTGCTGCTGATTGTATTTGTTCTTTACTGACCAAAGCTCGCATTTCCCTGGTGACAGCCTTTCCCATTCTACTAACCCTGAGGCCCAGGAGGGCCACATAGTGCAGGTGGCGCTGCAGCCCGCGGTCACCAGAGCACCAGGTGCCAGGCCTCAGGTGGAAAGGAGAATGAAATCAGATGGGACCTCAGTGGTTGTCTGTCCCTTCTTGTTTCTTAGTCCTTAGTCTGTTACTGCCTTCGGATTTTGAGAAATAATTGGATTTATTTATTACTTTATTTATTTATTTTTTTTTTAGCACATTTCATTTTGCCTTTGAAACAGTTTCCATCTGTTTCTCAGAAGGCTTCCCATCTGTTCTGAGCCACTGAGGGCACCTCTTCTATGGAGTTAAAGATGACAATTTTTGGAGAATTCGGGAAGTGATAATGTTCCATTGCTGCAGGTCAGTCCTGTGATGCTTGGGGAGAAGTCTGTGCTTTCAGAGATGGGGGATGCCAATCTCCCCTGTGTTTAGGGTGCAGCCCAACATTCCCTGGGAGGAATTCTAAGTTGTGAGGGATCTGCCCATTCACTGGGGATTGAGAGCAGAGAAATTGCCTGGCCAATCAGAGATATCCTGTGATTCCAGGATTTCAAAGTCCTTTATCTCCTCTGAGGAGTCACCTTCTGCATGATGTTCCCTTTGGCTCACTCCTTCACTGTGTGGATGCCTCTCGCCACACCTCTCTCCCCACAGCATCAGTAACTCGAAGAACAGGACTCCTCCCAGCAGGTCTGCGGTAGCATCTGCATCATGAACAACGAAGGGCAATACATCCTGCCCCTTCTGTTCCCCTGGGGGCAAAGCCCTAAGGAGGATAGGATGTTGTGGATTGCTATAGCATTCCCATTCTCTGAGCAGCGTCATACCTCCATTATTTTATATTTGCAAATGCATTTTGTAGAGGATTACACTGGCCAAAATTTCTGTACCTTGTAAGAAGTTATTTTAGTGACTGTCTATTTAGGCAGTGAAAAGCAAACTTGCCATGCATCATCCCATCAGATGGCTGAGCTTTCATTGAAGTTGATCATGCCTTAGCTAATTGAATATAATCTTTGTAAAATAATTTTCTACTGAGCTATTTTCTAGTCAGCTAAAGGCTTGTTTATTTTTCCTGTTTGTTATTAACTTCTCACTTTCTCTCAAAATGGAGCTGTCAGGCCATGCATAGCAAACTCCCAAGGATAACACTTACTCACTTATTATTTATCATTTAATTTTGCCATGAAATTTTCTTTGCTTATTTTCCTTGAAATCCTACTTCTGTTGCATCAGGGAAGCCTGAGGGATTTGTTCCCCTTGCCTCTGTGTGCCTGTTATTGTCTGGTCACTTTTCAAGTCCTGGGTGTGGTTACATTTCATTCCATACTGGTTTTATACCAACAGTCAGGGTTTCTTTGTTCCATTATCACAAGATAACTAAATGAAGATATTTTCACTAATTCATTCACTATTCTCATATTAAATTTCTGAAATAATTGAACTTTAGGGGCAAAATCTTATACTGAAGCACGGGTAATTACTGAGAACTCATAGCCCAGCAAATTCTAAGAGGTGGTCATTTCCTCAGTCTCTCCCTGTCCAAGTTTATAGAACCAAACAGTGAAATGAAAAGCATTTGTTTTCACCCTCACCCTTTTCTCTAGAGCACAAAAAATATTAACAAACAATTGAAAGAAAGTGCTGCATAGTAGGGGAGAGATTGGAATTCTCTATACAGAATGGCTAAGTTCTTCAATTTCTTCAGTTTGTTTAGTTTTACTATTTTGTTGAGAGATAGGGCTTTTAGAAAGGAAGTGTTTTTTTTCCAGTGTTTTATTGTGAAAATTTTTCAGCAAACTTGAAGTGCAAACACACACCCACTCCACATCGATTTTAAAATTATAAACTGCCAATGTTTAAACAAAGATGATGGTAACATTCTGTTCCTTTTGACAAGTGTCTAATTAGAGAATGTTCCCTACACAGACAATATCAGCACTCCTATGTCAGAGAGCCCCTGATTTTCAACAGACCTGTTTCATTCAACATGGGTTACCTAGGAGGTGGTCTTCATAAAAATGTTTTTTGGTCTCCATCTTTCAAAACTCATGCTGTATTTCCCTCTTCCCTCAGGCCGTGATTTCTGCTACTTTCCTCTCTAACTGGTATGTCAATGTGAGGGTAATTGTGAAGCTGCTCTGGAAGGACTCTATTCTAATCTCTTGCTTTATGACTCATCCTCAGGACTATGAACTTAAAACTCAATCCTCAGATAATGTGTAGCTTTATAATAGAAGTAGGTAACAACTTGAAATTAGACCATTCATAGTTATTTTTTTCTTAATGAATTAATTCATGCACTTTAAAAAATATTTTTGTCTGTTATTTAGGAAAGAAAACTCAGACTTTTAAGAAAATATATATTGTCCAATTATAATATGTGTATGGAAGAGTTAAATCTGAAATCTGTCTTTAATATTAATTAGTGGGATTAGTTATTATCATCACATTTATAACCTATAGAAAATATCTGAGTTTAAGTTTTTGAAGAGCCCTGCCCAGTCCTTCTTGGAGAGAATTAGGGGAAACCTAAAGCCTAAAGTCTGTTTTTATATTTATTTTTTAAGACCACTTCTCTGCAAAAGGTTGCCTTTTAACCCCAGAGTCTGTGGTTCTAAGGTGTAGAATTGAGTGACTCTAATATTTACATAAAAGACTATTGTTTTAGGGGGAGGGGGATGAGTTAAACAGTTCTGTGCTACTTGAGAACTTCCTTTTTAAATTGATAGCAAGGAGTGAAAACAGAATAAAATTAGGGGGTAACCGTGGGGGTATTGGAGAGAGGAGAGCAAAGCTGGAATTTTGCTCAGAAATCGCTGCTCCCTCTGTAGTGTTGCATTGTCCTTGCTTGACCAGGAAGGCCACACAAAGCCCCTCCTGTTTGAATTCCTTGTCTCTAAGCTAAGAAAACACAATTTATTGCCTAAAGTCTGTGGATAGTGGGGCTCATTTACAGATTGTCATTCCTCACAATCTAAGTCCAAAGGCAAGACACTGGCTTGGACATTATTTGTAGTCCTGGTCACAATTGAACTGATTTCCATCATGTGTACCTTGATTTCTTTTAGGCCCCAGACATGTGGACCAGAATTAATGTCGTGGCTTTTCTTTATTCTAAGATCTGATGAAAAGGTGCCCTAGAAATATAGAGATATATGCTTCTCTATTAAATTCCATGGTTTTCTATTATTTTAAGCAGTTAGTTTTGGCTTATCTGGGAGTAAAATAATATATATGAAATGACTTCCAGAGGACAAATTGTATTTTCTAAAATTCTGATAAATGGTCATGAACCATTCTAAAGTTTTAGTTTGAAATATCATAGCATATAATATTCCTGAAGAGCCCTTAATTTGCAGTTTAAAGGGCTCTCTTCCTGAACAGTCTGCATCACTCAGGGTTGAAAAGCCTAGTCCGTAAAGTTCTTTGCTATTGATTGTTAACTGCTGCTTCTTAGGTTCCGGCCAAGAATAATCTGGAAAACATTATCTTAATTCCTTCTGTCATGTCCTAAACAGTACATTTTACTAAGAAATTCCATATTAAAAACTCTATTCATGTCTAATTCTGAGATTATTATCCCATAAGTGAATTAGCTTTCATTTAATCAAGCTCAATTATTTCCATTTAGCCATGTTAAAGAGGAAGTAAAGTCTGGAGAAGGCAATCCTGTAACCCATGACTCTGGTATACCCATTTTCCCTTAGTAATAATGGGAAGTGAGCCAGGCAAGATGGCGTGTGCCTATGGTCCCAGCTACTTGGGAGGCTGAGGTGGAAGGATCACTTGAGCCCAGGATTTCTAGGCAAGCCTGTGCAACGTAGTGAGACACTATCTCTAAAAATAAATAACTGATTAAATGAATAAATAAATAATGGGAAGTATTTTGAAATTCCCAGAAGAAAGCTGCTTTGTAATCCAAGTGATGGGCTATAAGAAAGCCAAACGTTGGGTAAACATAATTGGAATAGAGGGAGGCGCTTGAACATTTCCTAAACCATTTTATGCCAGTTATCTTGTATTTCTAAAGGGCCTTCTTTGGTGCCATGCATTCAGATCAATGAGTTGACTGAAAGATGATCATGTTTTCTCGGTAAATATTTAAGCAGTTGGCAACCATGAAGACATTCTTTCCTTACTGTTCTATATATCATGCACTGATGCTGACATTACAAAAAGGGGTCTAGAAGGGAAACTGTGTCACTGTTTTGTGTTTGTCTTTAAAATACAAACATATCCCAGCTAATCATTTATTACAGTTAACTTGTTTTACGTGTTTCCCTATCATGAGAAATGCTGTCAGTGTCTCATCTCCTATGATTTCTAAGTTAGAGAGCTCTGTACCAAATGGTTACTTAATTTTATGTCCTGCTGAGTGGTTTTCTTTTAAAATACCATATTTTATCACCTTGCGGCACTGAATGTGTTGCTGTGGTACACTTATGATCCTGAGCTATGGTTCTTTAAATAGCTCGGTTCTTGTGTTTTTATATTATGTAACAGTTTTGTGATGCTTTTGTGCATTCTTTGTCTTCTCTTCCAAGTTTTGAAATCTGTCATAAATAAACTTTTTCACTATGCACCTGGAACAACTGAGTTATATCTTAATGAACCTGATTTACATTTTAAATTCTTTGTCTTTTATCTCTCCTCTTCATCTTGAAAAGTATTCAATAAATCCATATAAGTTACTTATAATTGATTAGAATGATAAAAATTAAGAGAAATTAAAAATTAAGAAAAAGTTAAGATTAATAATCTTCCATCTGCATTTCAATTCATGTAGAATATTATGAACGGGGAGCTGGGTTTGGAAAAATTAGGTTTATAGTGATAATTAATAAATAGAACATTGAGTTTTATGTCAGTATTTGGTCCCCAGGAATGCTCATTTTGCCATGAACATACTCTATTCCAATTTGGAATAAATACTTTGGAAAAAGTTAAGATTAATAATCTTCCATCTGCATTTCAATTCATGTAGAATATTATGAACGGGGAGCTGGGTTTGGAAAAATTAGGTTTATAGTGATAATTAATAAATAGAACATTGAGTTTTATGTCAGTATTTCTTCCCCAGGAATGCTCATTTTGCCATGAACATACTCTATTCCAATTTGGAATAAATACTTTGGATACCAGACTAATCGTTAACATAGTCTGAGTGATATCAATTGAGCTTATTTTCATTTACAAAATGACACCATAACGTATCTTTCATATCTTTTAAAACACTGCCTCTCCACATGCCTGGTGTCTGTTATAGAATGAGAAGGACATACCTGAGCAGGGAGGGGTGCCATTTAAATATTTTCTTCATTGATATCTGTGATTCTAAGACAAGCCTGTTAGATCATTCTCTGCTTTCCTTTGTAACATATTTTAGAGCCTGAAGTATAAAGGAGGAAGGGATCTGAAATAATTGTGAGTTAAATTAATGTAATCTGCCTGCTAAACTATACCACAGCTAACAATGAAAAGCCCAGGCAGATTACATGTAGCTAGGGATCATTAATGATTCATGTTTGAGTATGCTGAATATAGTATGTCACTGCTAGCACATAATATATTGAAGATTATTTTTTTAACTTCAAAAAGCACTCCTATCTGTCATATCATTGACCTTGCCATAGCTCAGGATTATATAAGGCAGCTCTTGACATTCAGCTTCGATGTTCTTCAACACGTGTAGTCCTGGCTTAAACTCAGCAGCTTAGTTCTAAGCATAATACTCAGTTCTAAGTATTCTCCCAAAGTAGAATGATGCTTGCTGTGACCTTGGAATCAAAAGCTAAATAAGTTATGTTTCAAAGTTAGAACTGGATGTGGTGGCATATGCCTATAGTCCCAGCTACTCAGGAGATTGAGGCAGGAGGTTCCCTTGAGCCCAGGAGTTCAAGACCAGCCAGGGCAACATAGCAACATCCTGTCTCTTAAAAAAAAAAAAGGAGCCAATGAGTGTTTATCCTATAAGTATGCATATCTACCCATTTATCCAATAAGTATGCCACTTTCCTTCATGGATATGTAAAATTTCTTTGCAACAAAATCCTGTATTTTTTGCTGTGTTGTTAAAGTATTTCCTTGCAGCAGCTCCCTCCTGCTTTCCTCCTTCTGAAGTATAGAGTTGGAAGACCTTCTGAATCTAATTACCAGTGTCCAGCCACTCCCATGCTAGGCAGACAGCGTATCAGGATCAGGTGTCTGCTGGTTGTCTTTCACAGGTCTGACAACTGATGCAGAAATAAGGACTTGACTTACTTTTTGTGAGAATCCCCTACTGGAAGATGTCCCCCCAAAAGGTGATGGTCTTTCTTATGGTTTGAATGTTTTTGTCTCCTCCAAAATTCATGTTGGAACTTAATCCTTAATGCAACAATATTAAGGTGTGGGGCCTTTAGGAGGTGATTAGACTATGGACGCTCTGCCCTCATGAATAGATTAGTGCCTTATAAAAGGACTAGCCTTTTTTTGCCCTCCCATCCCTTTTGCCACATGACACAGCATTCAAGGCACCATCTTGGAAACAGATACGAGGCCCTCGCCAGACACTGAACCAGCTGCTGCCTTGATCTTGGACTTCCCAGCCTCCAGAACTGTGAGAAAATAAATATTTGTTCTTTATAAACTACCCAGTCTCAGGTATTTTGTTATAGCAGCACAAGACTTTCTTGGATTGGGAGATACCTCTGACCCCTGAAGATAAGAATTTATTTGCAGACTTGAGGAAGTTGCAGAGAAGGTAATTTTCAAAACCCTTTATAGAAGCTTAATTATCACTAAGCCTTGGAGCCATTTTGTCTGACCTCTAAAGAAAAGTCTACACACCTATGGAAGTATTTGCTCCTTCATGATCTTCTAGGTCCCCCAAAAGAGGAGTTACAGGAGAACAGGAGACATTCAGGGAGGGGTGGGAGAGGATAGCCAGCCGCAGTTGTACAAGGACATCTTTCAATTTAACACACATTTATGGAGCAGGGCTGGTCAGATTGCATGGTACTGGGATAATGGAGATAGGTCAGGAGCCCAGCCCTAGAGGAGTTTGAGGGAATTCTTCTCTCATGCTGCGAAGATGGTTTAGAAGTGCTACATTCTCTTACTCCCTGGCCCATAGCTAAGTTCCCCTGAGAATAGAGAAGGGGATTATTCTCTCTCCCATGTAGCTAACCCCAGGTCCCTGGAGGAGGGTTCCCTGTGTGGTGGGGCTGAAACTGGGAAAAATCTCAGGTCTTCATATTCCTGAACAGCAGCAGGGCAGCTGACCACATTGATGACCTGGACTCCATGGAGGCCCAGGGCTGGAAACACAGGACAGCCTCACTCTGACTCCAAACTGCAGGCCTAGGGACCAGAGAGACTGCTCCTCCTCTCTTGTGAGCTGTGGCCACCCAGTGAGGCCAGGACCTCTCTCACCCACTGCCTGCCCTCAGCTCATTCTTTTTCCATCCCTCAGTTGATCTTGAGTGGCTTCTTGGGGTCTGCCTTTTCTGCAGCCCTCCCAATTCCATCTCCCCAGCTGCCCTGCCTCACTCACAGCCCCAGTCTCCAAATCCCAGAGGAGACACCAGAAAAGCTGTTATAGGCCCTGGAGAGCTGAGGCTCTCTCCTTGGTTCTGGGGAGGGAAGCAAGAATGGTTCCCAGCCCTGGACTTGGGACCAGTTTGTATTGCTACAGACCATGTGGAAAGCTCCCATGTCATAGGTTCTAGCTTTAAAATACAAACATCTCTTTTGCAAAGGTGTCATGAGATGAGGAAATGGACTATTGTCCTCCTAAAGCCAATGTAGCTGAGAACCAGATGTCCTCTGGGTAGTGCACAAATGGCTGGATCTCAAGAGCCCAGCACTTTCCAGGTGAGTCACCTCAAAGGAGTTGAGTGAATTTCTTTAGCTTGGACACATTTCTGTTTTTGTGGGGAAGAACAGGTGTGTCTGGGGTTGACAGAAAACAAGATGAAGGAGGAGGGTGTGATGGTCAATTTCATGTGTCAGCCTGACTGGGCCACAGGGTACCCAGATTCAACATTATTCGGGGTGAGTGTGTGAGGCTGTTTCTGATGAGATCAGCATTTGAATCAGTGGTCTTGGTAAACTGGCACCATCCAGTCCATCGAGGGCCTGAATAGAACAAAAGGTGGAGGAAGGAAGGATCTGCCCCTTGTTTTCCTGCCTCACTGCTTGAGTGGGGCCATTTCAACTTCTCTGGCCCTTGGATCAGACTTTCTACCATTGGCTTCCCTGGTTTTCAGGCCTTTGGACTTGACTGAATTATACCACCAGCTTTTCTGGGTCTTCGGTCTGCAGATGGCAGATTGTGGGACTTCTTAGACTCTGTAATCATATGAGCCAATTCTGGCCAGTCTGGCCAATTGGTGGACTGTTGTCCTGGTTCTTTGGCTCCTTGCTTGGAAAATTCACAAGCAGGGCCAGTGCAACAGAGTGACCACAGACAGGAAGCAATTCCACACAAATAGCTTTTTTTTTTTTTTTGAGACAGACTGTCACTCTGTTGCCCCGGCTAGAGTGCCGTGGCATCAGCTCACAGCAACCTCAAACTCCTGGGCTCAAGCGATCCTACTGCCTCAGCCTCCCGAGTAGCTGGGACTACAGGCGTGCACCACCATGCCCAGCTAATTTTTCTATATATATTTTTAGTTGTCCAGCTAATTTCTTTCTATTTTTTTAGTAGAGATGGGGTCTTGCTCTTGCTCGGGCTGGTCTCAAACTCCTGAGCTCAAACGATCCGCCCGTCTCGGCCTCCCAGAGCGCTAGGATTACAGGCGTGAGCCACCGTGCTTGGCCTCACACAAATAGATTTTATTGTAGAAAAGAAGGGAGCTATACAACGCAAGAGTGTGTTCCAAAGAGGAACGGGTCAGTCTCCATGAGTGGAGAAAGACGTTGAGGACTCCCAGGTGGTTTCCTTTTATTGGCCTGGTCTGGGGGAGGGCTTACAGGAGGTGTGGGATGCTGCCAGATGACTGATGCACAGGACTGACAAAGTTGCAGCTCCACAGGTGCGTACGCCTCAAAAGCTCAAGTTCCTGCTCTTTGCGGGTGTTAGCTGCAATTTCCTGCAGTCCCTCTCCCCACTCGGCTTCTCCGCCCCTAGGAACCACCCTCCTGGCCTGTATCTGCCAACTGCAGATTTGGTCCCTGCCTCGCAATTCCACATAACAACTCAATCTCTCCCGCCCCTGGTATATATCCTACTAGTTCTGTTTCTCTGGAGAGCTTTAATACAGGGGCCCTCACAGAAATATCACGGACTCCAAGGATCTTTGGAGCTTCCGTGCTGAGCACAGAGGAAGAGTCACAGCTTCTGTTCCCTGCCCTCCCCACCTACCCAGGACTCATTTTCACATTATGTTTAACACATATCAGAAGACTTCTGTTGAACTATGGGACCATAACTATGGGAAAATATGTGAATGAGTTTTGTGCATTAGGTAAGGGATGGTTTTTTGTAATGTTTGATAATAGAGGCTATATCACCTCTTTTTTGTGTCATCAGTTTTAGGATGGCTGATAGAGCCCCAGTTAAACAGATTAATATTTTGATACCATCTACTCCAGGAGGAGATGTCACCAAGTTGAAATATGTCAACTCCTAGAAGTCATCTTGGAACAGACAGGCAGAAAGGCAACAGATACACAAGGTTGAGTGGTAGAGTTAGAGCTGGTCAATTACATTTTCAGGAATAAATGAAGGGACATAAACTCGGGCAGAGTAGGGGACATGTTGGTCATATTCCCAGTCACACCTCCATGGCAGTCACCTGGGAAGGCTCACTGCACATTGGTGGATTGAATGGAGGGAAGTGTAAGTGCATTACTAGCTGGAGTAGGAGAGCCACCCAGGGGTGGGGAACCTGCAGCCTTTGGGCCACATGTGGCCTTCTGGATCCTTGAGTGGGGCCTTTTGACTGAATGCAAATTTTATAGAACAAATCCTTTTAATAAAAGAACTTCAGTGCTGGAGTGGAACACTTTACAATGGTCCCGCTCCTAGCCCTGGGAGCTCAGCTGGCCACTGGATGTTTTCTTTCCTGCCTCCTATGTCTGTTCTCACCCTGGGTCTTGTCTGATTCTCTCAGGCAGGCTTTTGGGCTTATTTCTCTTCCTTGCCCTTAGGTTTCAGGCACCAGGCCTGCCACAGGGTGGGCAAGTGGCTGAATGGCTTCCTCTACTAGTCCAGGCACAGGGGGGTTCCAGCTAGGGACAGTGTTCATCTTCCAGAATCCAGCTCAGTCTTAAACAAGGTGGAGGCCCAGGCTTCAGTTTAATGACCAACTTCAGAGGGTGTTCTTTGGAGTCAGGCACAGTAAGACGGGGTGAGAAGAGGCGCTCGGGCTTCCTTGTGGCGGCGCTACAGCATACTCACCAGGCACTTTCATCCACATGCTCATTTCCCCTTCATGACTGCTCGGTGACACAGAGAGCAGGTAATGTTTCTGCCTACCCTGCTCCCACATCTCCCCGCCATCCCACATGCATCTGCTGAGGGGACGGAGGCAGAACAAGGTTCAGTGGGAAGACAGCCTAGGGCTAGAGTTTAAATTCAAGGGCGAGAGTTCAAGTCTCCTGCCTCCCCACTGAAGACTTGCTCATTTCCAGCCTGTTCAGCCCACCCAGCTTGTGCTCCTGTGCCCCTCTCCTGCCCCTGTGCCAACGGGGCAGGGTTTGGGAGCTAGGCCCTCAGCTCGGCAGGTGTATCTGGCTGCCGGCAGGGGTGAGACACTTGGAAGGCCTCCAAGGCTAGCAGCGTCTTGTTGATGCGGCTGATGGTAGGGTAGGGGGTGAGATCCACCTTGAACCTGTGGCAGAGAAACACCCTCTAAGCCAAGGTTTTTAGGGACAAAGGAAGACTGCCCTGTGGGCAGTGAGGGGACAGACAGGCAGGGCTGGTGGAGGTCCATGGGCTGCCCAGGGAAGGACAAGGAAGGCAGCCCTGCTAGGGGAGCCTTATTCATAGGTAGCTCTCTGGTATGGGCAGGTCTTGTGCACTATCGTTTGGCATCTCTGTTACCTACTGTTCCTACTAAGCAATGACTATTTATTGAGAACCTACTATGTGTAAGGCCCAGTGCTAGGCATTTATATATACAGAGTGTCTCCTCCCCCATGTCGTGAGCTTCTTGTGGGCAGGGGATGTGTAACACATTTCCATGTCCCTAATGCATAGCGTAAGGCCTTCCACAGAGGGGTACTCATTCATGTCCTATTGGGGGGCTGATGGAGAAAGGCAGAAGTAGAGCTCACTGCCAGGCACAGACACACCACATCTGGGGACAGCAGGCGGGTGCTCCTAGGGGTCCACCAGGTGAGCCACCTCCTCTTAGAAGCAGGCGCTGTCTATACAGGATCGCCTGGGCTGCAGTGGGCATGGTAGGGGCATTGCACTGATTTCTTCCAGGCCGAAGTGGCTGGTGTGGCTTGGCATAGTGCGCTCAGTGGTCGGCTGGGGAAGAGTCTGCATGAGATGCTGCCTCAGTAGCTGAAGCAGGGACCCTGACTCCACAGTCCTGGAGAGCAGGAGAGGAGAGGCTGGTGGGGCTCTCTTACCTTTCAGCATTTGCCACTTGAGGCACTAAACACAGATCAGCCATGGACACCTAAAAGAGGGTTAAGTGGGTTTGCATCAGGGTGAGCACCCTGGACTCATTGGCTGGCCGGGGTGTGTCCACTGTGAGTGTACTGGGGGTGACAGCCCCTGATGCTCCCATCTGCTTCGGCTCTTCCACCCCTCCCCACCACCCCACTCCACCCTCGTCTGCCCTGGGCCTGCCTGGGTCTGTCCCCCAGAACTAAAGGGCTTCTCCCAGGCCACACTCCAATTGCCCTGACAACCAGCTCTGTGGGTGGCCAGAGAAGGTTTGCCTTGGTGGATGTTACTGTGCTTGTTAAAAACTGCTGTCACCAGGCATTTAGTAAGGACCCCCAACAGAGAGGAGAACCTGGGGTAGGGACCAGAATGGAACCCTGGAACCACAGGTCTAGGGCCTCAGCCTGTAGGAGAGACATCATCTCGTCTAGCCCCTCAACTGATGCCTGGATGCCAGGTCATCTCAGAGACGCGGTCTTCTAGCCGAGGACCTCCCTCCCTCTAGAGGTGGTCTGACAGGAGTGAGCGGAGGAGCTCCCCAGGAGCCAGCTCTGCTTGGCACAGAGGTCCCCCCACGGTCCCCTCCTGAGGAGACCGTGCCCGCCTGCCCCGCGGTGGCGGGAGATGGCAGAGGGTGAGTGGGAGCGGGGACAGCCTGAGGTCAGCAGCAGCCGCTGTGGGCGGGCCGGGCGGCTTACCTCGTCGCCTACACAGTACCGGCCAGCCGTGCTCTGCAGGATCTGCTCCAGAGCTGTGGGGAGGCCATGTGAGTAGTCTTACTGGGTGCAGAAAGGGGACATCGGCCTCTCTGGGCCTCAGCCTCCATGGCTGCGGAATGGGCGCCTGTCTGGGTGACAGGCTGGAGCTAGAGGGAATGTGGCGCCAGGTCTGGGGAGAAGTTGCTGGGGGTGAACTGGCGTTTCCTCAGGCTCCTCAAGTGCAGCGCCCGCGCCCTCGCCAGCGTGGATGAGACCGTGCCGGCCTGGGCTTCCTGGATGGAGCGGTGGCGAGGCAGAGGTGGGCCATCTGGCTCCGCAGGGCTGTGGGCCTCAGGCACTGAGGCTCCCGCATGTGCTGGAGCTGAAGGCCAGGTTCGGACGCCGGCCCAGCCCACTGCCGCCCCAGCACTGCCCTCATCCATGCCGCCGTCAGGACCAAAGCAGCCTGGGAGGCCGGTTTAGGGGCACGAGGGCCATTTCTCTGACAGGTCACCTTGGGGCAGCTCACAGGAGTGGGGACTCACCGCTAAAGCCAGAAGTGATGGCGTTCTGGGCCCAGGTCAGCTGGTTCTCCTGTCCCACTTGCTTCAGGACAGACAGGTTCTGTGCAGCCCAAGGGAAATCTGTGATTGCTTTGGTAGCCGGGCTGGGCCTGCCCTTTAGCCAAGCCCTCTCAGGAAAGTTCGTCCCCATCTGGCCCTGGCTGTACACCTCTGAGAGCCCCTTCCTCCCCTCAGGACCCTGAAGCTGGAGGGAGGCAGCCGTCCCTGAAGCTACCTTCCCAGCTGCCCCAGTGGTCCTTGTAGTCTGCAAGCCATGTGATTCTGATGAAGATGTGCAAGAGTGGGGACACAGTACACTGCCATGGCTGCGACAGGTGTAGCCATAACCTGAGGCCTATTCCCTTGCACCCAGCACTTCTCCCTTGCCCGGTTCCTTGTGAGGAGACGGAGTGTGAGCCAGGGCAGGGTGGGATGCGTAGGTGCATGGGAGGGGCTTCCAGAGATTTCAACTCTGCTTCTATCTCTGCACCCCTGGGGCCCTTTTCCTTCCGGACTTCACTTTCCTCATCTGTAAAATGGAGATGTGTGTCTGCTCCAACTTCCTTTGTTAAAAAAACAAGATGACACGGGGGTGAGGGGGGACAGGGGTCCTAGGCCTGATCCCTGCTCTGCTACCACTTAGCTGTGTGACTCGGCAAAGTCACTCCATCTTCCTGGGGCTATTTCCTCATTCTCAAAGTCAGGAGTTAACACAGATGAACTGTTTTTATACTTAATTGTTTTACCAGTGAAAACGTTTTTTAAAAAAAAAGTAAAATCCTATGAGAATCCCAATATATGGCACAGAGCAGATGAAAGGGAAGCTGCTCTGGTTAGAGGTGGGAGGCCCCTCCCGGCCACCCTGGCCCCCTCTCCACCTCAAGCTCCTCTAGATGCATCCTTGGGAACCTAGGGCTTCTCGGAATGCAGTTGGGGACCCACCAGGTGGCTGATTTCTGGATCCCTGCCGCCTTCTGCCTTGTGATCTATAGGTCGAAGCCCCTGAGAATCCCTCTCTGTCCTCCTGCCACCCCTGCCCCACCGTGGGCATCTCACTGTGGGCTCGCCACCACCAGTGTGCGTTTGCAGGTAAGAGTGTATGGGGGTGCAGGGTGCAAGTGCATGAGCGCCACACCTGCAGCGGCTGGATGCCACCAGCGATGAGGTCAGAAATCGTTCGCACGCTGGCTCTCTTCTTTGGGTCCTGAGGCAGAAGTCGCGGAGTGGGACGAGTCTCCTCCAGGTACTCAATGATGGCCAGCTGTCCAGAGGGGAGCAGTGAGGCAGGGAGTGGGCCCGGGACCCCTGGACCAGGGAGGACAGGGCCAGCAAACCCCTCCCTGCTCTCAGCTGGAGCCCTGCAGAGCCTTTCTGGACCTCATCCTGCAGAGCTTGGGTGCCCATGAGCTTGAGTCTCCTCCTCCCCCAACAAGTATCTATCGAGCCCCTCCTATGTGCAAGGTGCCCTGTTGGCCCACAGGCCAGGAAGAGATGTCAGGTGCTCTCAATCAGGGCGCCGCTCTCAGGAGGGGCCCCCCCAGGCCCTGCACTCACTGACTGGCCAATGGTGATTCCATCAATCTTCAGGGCTGGCACCTGCTTCATGGGATTCACAGCCTGGAACTCCTTGGAGAACTGTGGAGACAAGGCCCTGGTGGGCTGGGTGGCCTGGCCTGGGTTGGCCAGAGCAGAACCCTTCCCTGGGGATCCCTGCAGTGGCTCAAACCCCAGCAGCTGCCAAGCTACAGGCTTCATTCCAGTGGTCTGGCTACGTGTTCTTCCCTGCATCTCACACTGTGGCCACCAAGGCAGCTCCTACCCCAGCCAGCCAACAGAGGGCCCAGCATGGGGCAAGGACCCACTCGCCCTCCTGGGGTCTGGCACTGGACAGCCCAGGCTGTGCTACAGAGCCCGTAGCCTGGGTCCTTCCCATGCCTCTTGCTGCTGAACAGTTTGTCACCTCGTCCCACAGGGAGAGCCAGCAGCCTCCTCCAGTCACAGAGACGACAGACGCACCTTCACTTCTTGGGGGCAGACCACCCACATACTGGGTACCTCTCCAAGGCCTCCAATTCCCACGTCAAGGCCTGGGGACAGCCTCCTTACCTGTTGGCCCCCGTCCTTTATGAGGCTGATGGGCATCGTTTCATAGTCAATGCCTTTCAAGGCCAGAGCTAGGAGAGACCACAGAGAGCAGAGTTGGGGGACAGCCTCTAGCTCCACTCCTAAGGAAGGAGCCCTCTGAGGGTGACATGAGGCTGCACAGGGGGAGGTTTCTCAACACCCCCTTGTGATCAAAGCCTAGCTTCTCTCCAGCTTTCCTTGTCACCACCCACTCCCCCACCCCAGGTGTATGGTGCTCTGCCTCTCTCACCCCTGACTCTTAGAGCCCTCATGCCCCCTGGGTGGTGCTAGGAAGGTGTGTGCCCTGGCACACTGTGGGCTCCTAGAGGACAACAGGGGTGTGTCCTGTTCACCTTTGTCCCTCCAGGGCCCTCTAGGGCCTTAAACAGTGGTGAAAAGAGTGTCTTCATTGGAAACATGCAATTATTCCCTCAATAGGGCATTTAAAGGCAAAGATCACTCAGGTGACCACACAGAGCACACACAGGCAGATGATGGAGAATTTCTTTGCAATCCACTCTCTCTGTTCTCAGAGTTGTTTCCTATAAATCCCAGGTGACCATCAGGCTCATCAGTGGTCTTGGAGCATTCGCTATGATCTCAGTGATCAGATTTCCTCTCTATCCCCTTTCACAATCTCTCCCCTGGAAGCTGAGGGGAAAAACGCTTAAGTCAACCCTAGTGGAGAAAGAAGACTGCACATGTGTGCGTGCATGTGTGCATGTGCGTGTTGGGAATTAAAACATGGTGATGGCCAGTGTTGGGCAGGGGCAAAGGGGCGAGGGGAGTGTGAAGAGAGCCTGGGAGACGTCAGGCTCCTCCCCGCGCTGGTCAGCTCCACTCTGGAGAGAAGGTGGTTGGGGCCGAGTGGGAGAGGCCAAAGCAGGCAGACAGCACCCAGCAGACAGCACTCAGCCAGGGCAGAGGCTCTGGGGCCTGGGATGGGGGTGCCTTTCTGGAGGAAGGTTCCTCCTGGCACCCCAGGCTCATGCTACTGCCTCCAGCAAACACCAAGTGACTGTGGGCTGGGGGAGGGTCCCAGGATGGCTCTGCGGTTAGGGCCTGGCTCTGGAGGTAGGCTACCTGGGTTCAAATTTTATCACGTTCATTTGTTAGCTGTGTGGCCTTGGGCAAGTACCTTAATAGGCCTCTGTGCCTCAGTTTCCTCATCTGACAAGCAGCCTAGTGTAGTAATTAAAAACATGGACTCTGGAGCCAGACTGTGAAATTCAAGTTCCAGCTCTGCCTCTTAGTAGCTGCACAATCTTGGGCAAGTTATTTAACCTCCCTGTGCCTCAGTTTCCTCATCTGTACAATGGGAACAGTAATAGTCCCTCCCTCCCAGGGTTGTCGAGGTGGAATCACACACACAAAAGCACTCAGCTCGAGCTACTCCTCAGTATGAGCTGCTACGACTATGACCTTTGCCAAGGGCATGTTAAACTGAGGGAGGGAAGGGTCAAACAGGGACTAAACCAGAGGGCCCTAGTGTTTCCGCAAAGCCTCTGAGGTGGACACTGCTCACTTCTGTTTAATTTGCCAGAGCAAATAAGATAAGAACTGAGGGAGGCCAGCTGTTCCCCTGCCAGTTACCAGGGACCTCTGGATTTTGTGACCCTGCTTTAAGCATGGTTGCCAAGGGTTCTGGAGAGCAGTGTTGGGAGAAGTGGCAGTCCCAAGAGAAAAAACAACCTCCTTCCTCCCACCCCCACTTCCTGGGTGGACGTGCCATTCAGGGATGTGGGCTCCAGGAGACAAGGGATGCTGGTTGCTGGGGGGAAGTCCTGTCTGACACAGCACCCCTTCCAGCCCAGGCCACCTTTGCACCTGGGGCTTCTCCACCCCCATCCCACCCAACCCAGACACCCAGCTGGGTGGAGGCACAGCGCTTACCAATTCGAACTCTCCATGAGCAGGAGCTTCGGAAATAGGAATAGAGGATGGGCTAAGGAGAGAGCAGGGAGGCCCACGTTAATCCATGCTGGGTGGGTTCCCAGCCTCAGGAGCCTGCTGGAGAGGAGGAACCAGCCCCCAGGCAAGGGGCTCCGAGCCAACACCGTTTCTCCCCATTCTGCCAGACCTCTGTCCTCAGGCCTGCGTCTCAGCAACTCAGGCCAGTCTTGCCTGGGAGTCATGTGAGATCCCTCAGCTCCAAATTGTGCTGGCATGAGTTCCTGAGGTCCGAGTGGTCCCCAAAGGGGCAGTTAGCCCGCAAGTGCCTTCCTTACCTTGCCAGACTCAGTCATGGTTCTGTGGTGACCCGTGACCTCCCAGGCAATGTCCCCTCTCACAGAGCTGCGGGGCAGGGGAAGGAAGCCTGAAGGGGCGGATCCCATGAGCCAATGGGGAATCTGGGCTGGACAGGCGTTAGAGGAACTTTGACTCTGGGTAGAAAGGGCGTGTCTTTCCAACTTCTGGGAAGTTTCTTATGCTCCTGGTGGAGCCAGGCTTGGTGTCCTGGGCAGACAGTGTGGCCTGATTTTGAGACAGTGGTTTGTGTGATAGAGCGGGCTGGGAGCTGGCATACGTGCGGTCTGGACCCAGTGCAGGAACCAGCTCTGCAAGACCTCGCACAAATCTCTGCCTTCTCTAGTCTTCAGCTCTATGATGGCATAGAATCCTTCCAGCAGTGGCAGAAAGACTAGAAATTCCAACTTTTTGATGCTTTGGTGCTCATCTCCTTCAATCCCACCCCCACCCCCACCTATCAGTCCTCCAGGCTCTCAGCTGGTCATGTAAAAAGAGCTGGCAGATGTGCCCATTCACCCCAAAGGTGAGGTCACAAGCTGGCAGCCCACAGGGACCCTATCTGGCCCTCAGAAGTGTTCTATGTGGTGTACATCGAAGTTTAAAATGTTTCAATTAGTATCCAATGTTTATAAATCAGGACTTTTCATATATAAATTCTATTGTCTGTTTTCTTTTTTTCCCTAAGAAATGAGGTCTCCTGCTCTGTCACCCCAGCTGGAGTGCAGTGGTATGATCATAGCTCACTGTAGCTTCAGACTCCTGGGCTCAAGTGATCCTCCTGCCTCAGCCTCCCAAGTAGCTGGGACTACAGGTGTGTAGTCCTCCACACCTGGGTTGTTTTTTCTTTAAAAAATCTGGAGACAGTGGATCTTAAGTAGCAGTAATTGACTGGAGCAGATTAATGGCCCCTATCAGTCAAGGTATGCCCGCTCTGGTCTGCCATCACCCACACCTGGCCCACTGTTCTCATTTTTGTTACCTTCAAGCCCCTGGAGGCAGCCGAGTGTGTGACCTCTCTTCTAAATTTAAGAGACACAAAGTTAATTTCTCTGGTACTTCTTGGGTAACCAGCATTTCAAAACAGGACCCAGAAAAGAGTCCCCAGTGATTAGCACTCATGAATCTTCCCACAGACATATGTATCCACCCACGAGGGAGAAATTGATAGGATTTCTCAGATTACCTCTGTCTACTACTCTTCTGACTACAGACATTTCACTCAAGTTCCCTCTTCCCTCTGCTACCCCTCTTCACTGCACACCAAGTTGCTATCTGAACCTGCTTTCACTATCCCTGCACTAATAACTTACTCTTCCAGGTGGGCAAGGGCACAAGTGGGAACCCAGGCCCTCCCAAGGTGGTTCCCAAGCCCAGGAGTCCCAGCCTGTTCTGTAGGCACTTTTTATGGGGAAAGTAAATATGGTTCTGGCACAGAGATCAGGCAATATGTGGCAAGTGTCCTTTGAAGAGGAGAGGTTGGGTGGCCACAACTGGATATTCCTTATTTGGAGATGCATCTCTTTCCTTACCTAGGCAGGCTAGTAGGACCCTTGGGGCCAAGAGACAGGGACTGTTGGTGAGGGACAGACCAGTAGAGAGTGGCAGACATTAGCTTAGAATCCCTGAAGAAATGTCTTACCTAATGACTAAATGCTACACCCTTGACCTGTACTGAGGGTGACCAGAGGCATGGTAAATGCCACTGCCCTCCATTATGGCCCTTATGTAGGAAACCTGAAATCTCTTATGCAATTTCTGCTCTTTTTCTCACCAGTGATAACTACAGAACTCTCCTGTATTGCTTTTTGCACTTGTAGAGCTAAATTTTAAGCCCCAGTATCCATCTCGTCAGAACTCCTGGAAGGATTCTGTTTCCAATTCAACTATGCATTCTGATTTCTCGAGTTGATTTTATTTTTATTCTATTTTTTTCTTTTTTTTTGAGACAGAGTCTCGCTCTGTCACTCTGGCTAGAGGGCAATGTTGTCATCATAGCTTACTGCAACCTCAAACTCCTGGGCTCAAGGGATCCTCCTGCTTCAGCCTCCAGAGTAGCTGGAACTACAGACCCAAAACACCACACCCAACTAATTTGCTCTATTTTTAGTAGAGATGGGGTCTTGCTCTTGCTTAGGGTGGTATCAAACTCTTGACTTCAAGCAGTCCTTTTGCCTTGGCCTTCCAGAATGCTAGGATTATAGGCATGAGCCACAGTGCCAGGCCTTGATATTATTTTTAACATATTGACTGCCACACTAGAAAAAAAATTTTTCCTTGGAGCCATGGTGTTTTATTACAAAAATAGAATAGAAACTTAAAAAACAAAACAATCCTTTATAATTTAATAAAAAAATTGTCATTTTTTGTTTTCTGTGCATAAGTTATATGCGACTTGAAAAATAGTCCTCCTGGCTTCCGAGGTGAAGAGCCATGGGAGTTACATATGCTTCGCGAGGCCTTGGGCTCAAAACTAGCGTGAGTTAAATACAACTCACACGACAGTTAATGTATTAAAGTCTCTTGTACGTGATTTTAGAAAAAGACTCCTAAAATCCCATTTGGAAGTGGGAGGGTTACACATTATTAACGTGACACAAGGTCCCACCTAATGTGCCACCTTTCTTAGTGCTACAACAGTGGTTCTCAAACTTAAAAGTGCGCATAAGACTCATCTGGGCCGCTTATAAAAGCGTGCAGATTCTTGGGCTGTTCCACAGTAAGTTAACACGGTGGCTCTGGGACGGACCCTGGGAAGTGTAAAACCAGGAAGCTCCCCAGGTAATTGCGATGACTGCTCTCCTCGCCCCTGGTGCTCTCTTAAAACGCAAGCATCTCTTGGAAGGCCATCCGTAGTTAGGATCGAACGGCCAAAGAGGACCACGTAGGGCTGTGGGGAACAGGGAGGCGAGGAGCGACGTTTGGAAGGGGAACAGAAAGGGCGGAGACAAAAGTGAAGCTCGACACGTGGTAAAGACTCGGTCCTGCCCGGCACGCTCTACCACGGGCCTCCTCCGGCCCAATCCAACTGGGACCACGGGCACCAGCAGGCAGTGCGCAGACGCAGAGCGCCCCTAGCCGGCGCATTGCACACTGGGAGTCGTTGTCGGCGCTGTGGGCGGGGCGAAGCGACTCACCTTTGTCCTCACCCCTCCGCCCCCCGACTTCTCAGTGTTTGTAACTAGCTTCCCTCTCCCGGATGCGTGGCACAGACCTTTCCCACTTGCATCTCGCACTTCGCGCCTGAGACTCGCCGGCCTGTCGACGACTGAGGCCCAGAGACACCCCGACGAGACAGACCCTTGCCTGTCCGGGTAAAGCGATTGGGTTACAATGATCTTCCCCGTCGCTTCCGGTCGGCCCACCCCTCCCGCCACGCCCCGCCGCCCGGCGCTGCTGGGAGTTGCAGTCCTCTGAGCCCGTCCCTGCTGGGAGTTGCAGTCCTCTGAGCCCGTCCCTGTCCTGCCCGGCCTCCGGGCCTCCTGCCCTCCCGGTCCCGCCATGCTCTGCGCCACCGGCCGCCTCCTAGCGGCCACCACGCTGCCCGCCCCGCCCCGCGCTCGGGGCTCCGCGATCCGCTGCCGGCGGAGGGAACTACATTTCCCAGGGCACTCCGAGCCGCCCTTTAGTGACTTCTTCGCGGGGCGGCTGACGAGACCAAGTGTGCTTCGGGCCCGGAGGGTGATCCTGAGGAGGGGGAGGATGCCGCCGGCCACGGGCGGAGGCCTGGTAGGGTCCGAGCTGCGTGCCCGGAGGGGCCGCTGTGGACCCCCGGCGGCTAGGGCTGCGAGCCGGGACATGGCCGCTGAGGCTGCAGCGCCAAGCCCCAAAGGGTCTACTCTAAGCTCGCAGCGCCTCGAGGCCGCCGGCCGGTGGGCCGTGCTGGCCCTGGTGACGCTGCTGTCCTTCGCCACCCGCTTCCACCGTCTGGAAGAGCCGCGGCACATCTGGTGAATGACGGGAGGGACTGGGCGGGCACCATGGCAACCGGGAGGGAGAGACGCCGCCCTCTGATTGGCCTGAAGGCAGGGAGGGGGCGGGGTTCACTGGAGAAGGGGCGGGGGCCGCAGTGGAGGGGAAATCGAGGTTTCAGGTGGTTGGCCTCTGGCGAAGTGTGGGCTCTGGTTGGGGGCAGTGGCTTTCTTAGGATCTGAGGAAGCGGTCCTCATGTCTTTCAGGTTATACTGGAGTGTCTCACCTGGCTGTCAAATAGTGGTTTTTAAAGGTGCTTTGAACTTTACAAAGAAGAGTTGGAATTCTTGGTACAGAATTTCCCAAGGCCTGAGTTCCTAATCTGAGGGTTTTAAGGCGTCAGCAGAGGGGAATGTTTCTAACTGGGTACCTTCATCCTGTACAGCAGAGATAGTTTGGTGTCCAGAGACGCAGGGTTCTAGGAATCAGGTCTGGGGTTATCCTGTGAGAAGAGATTAATTTTCCTAAAGGCTTTATTTTGTACTGTTGAGATGGTAGGTTGAGGCATAATCAAAGTTTGTTAGTTATGCTTAAAACGTAATTTGGTTTCCAGTTGGAAGGAAGAAAAGTTTTATGCAATCTGAAAATGGTTCATGTGTCTGGCCAACAAGTGATACCATGTTTTCCTAATAACACTGAGAAGAAAGTTACTGGAGAGGATGTCAGAAAGCAAGCAAGAAAACAAAGTGTCAGGGCTGCCTTACTTGGAAATTAATAAATTAACCTGTTATTGCTTCTTGACCACTGGCAGAAGATGTGAGACTCCTGGGTTAGAGACAAAAGACTTTAACTTTATTACAGGAATCAGGACAAATATCAGCATGTTGGAGGCAGTTTTCCATTGCCCCACAAGTCCACAGGGTGACGCCATGGGCTCAGATGAATAACTGCACACAGAGTGGGTTGCACTGAAGCAAAGGAATAACAAGCTTGGGGAATCTACTGTTTATAACATGCAGTAAGCAGACCTACTCTTTTTCCTGGAGGGAGTACATTACCTCATCTCTCAAGGTTGCTTGCTTTGTACAAACACAATCCTGAGAAATGGTCCAGGTGGAATGCAGTCAGGGCCTTGCATTCTTGGCATACCTGGAAAGATGTGTACATGTATGAGAGATCCAACACTCTCTCTCACCCCTCCATCCTACACTGTCTTCGCTTCTAGCAGATTTTCACATGAATATGCAACTCCATTGGCTACTCTGATTGCCTGGGCTGACAGAGGCAGGGACCAGATATGTTTAATTTGTCTCATATGGCATTTAATTAAGGCTGTTATCAATGGGACTCTAAGCAGGAGGATGAAGCCAACCTGCAGTTTACCTCAACCATGCCCTCTGGGGTCCTGGATTCAACCACCTGTAGATAAGTCCTGGGGGAACCAAGTAATCTCATTTCAGATAGCTGGGATGTAGTCTAAGGCAATCTGTTAACCATTAGAACCTCTTCACAGGTTAGATTTACCTCTCCTCTTTGGTGTCATTGCTGATAATTACAACCCACCCCCCACCCTGTCCCCATGTGAAAAAATAAAGCAACTCTTATACCCAATGGAAAGATGTTTCCTGGCCCATTTTTCTTTACATACTAAACATATTACTTGAAGGGGCTCAGGTCACTCCAGGATTTTTTGTAAAATTTTATTTGGATCACCATCAAATTGGATTTAAATCACCATTACAGTGGTTTGGTTAAGCCACATGTGCAATGTCAGTGAATAGTTGGAGCCTCAGTCACTATACAGGGCATAACTTAAGGGCTCCTCTAGGATGTCAGGAGAAGCATATGATTTGTATCAGGTCCATGTTTGGGACTTGATGTTGATGTCATCGGGCATATGGGAATAGTTCAAGACTGGCTGTGTCCACAGGAGTTTTTGTTTTCATAGAGGGATGACATATGCATCCACAGGTCAGAGTGCCAGCTCAGTTGCCATTTGACTTGGGTGGACCATACGAGTGTTTTGCCAGGCTTTGGAGCTGGACCTAGGGGCAAAGAGAGCATTAATTGTTTCCCTTCTTTTTACATTTCCAGGGGTCTAAGGTGTTCTATAGAAAACTTTGAGTATTGGCCCATTGTTTCTTTCCTTCTACTGCTACATAATTAGTGTGTCCCACTCTAGTACCTATAACTTCACCTTTTCTCCAGTTATCCCCTACCAATATCCAGACCTTTTTGCCAAGGACATTGTTAGAAAATTGACAGAGGCCCGTTGTATCTCCTACCTTGACACACGTAGGCCACTGTAGGGGGACTTGAAAAGTAGTGTACTCAACCAAGTCATCGTTATCTTTACGCTTTAGGGCCATGTCACTCCAATAATACAATCCAAACAACTAAACTAGAATTAAATTCGAATTCTGTAGACACCACAACTCCACCACTCCTGGCTGAATCTGGGGTTCCTGATGGGGGAAAGAAAGATGAAATCATGCTCAGGAATGGTCAGGGAAAAATCTCACATGTTCAAAATAGGTTTATATAACCCTCCACCCCTTTTTTCTTGATCACTACCCAGTTGGCGGCCAAGAGTAGAAGAACCCTCTCTGAGGATGACTATATTAGGTGACCAAACTGCTTTATTAAGGTGTGTAGACCAGGAGGAGGTGAGGGAGGTAGAGTCAGAAATCTTTTTGAATTGACTTTTGAGGAGACTATTCAGTGCTTGACAATATCGGACGCCTATGGATGGTAAGGAGTGTGGAATTTCTATCGAAAACCTTGACTATTGGCCCATTGTTGGGTAGCCATTGTGACAAAAAGGTGCACTGTTGTCAGGCTGTGGATGGTTTGGAATGCTGAAAACATGACAAAGTTTAGTTTCAAGGGCCACAATGGTATATCCAGAGTCAGATGATTGGACTGGAACAGCATCATCAACATTGTAACCTGAAAAAGTATCAGCAGTAGCAAAGTACCAATGACATCCCCAAGAAGGCTACAAATTCCTAATGTAGTCAGTTTCCTAGGCGCAAGCAGGGCCATTGCCTATGGTTTTTTTTTTTTTTTACTGCAAGACAGCAGGCCAATCTTTGGCAAGAGTCACAAGTCTGGAATGCAGTGGTGGCTTCTGCTTCAGAAACATGTCCTTTACTTTGTGCTCAGTTTGTGATGATAGATGTGTTTCCACACCTGGTACATGGATGAATCCAGGTGGCAATGGCAGCAATTTGGGTGGTGTGGGCTTGATCAGCAGCTTGATTCCAATCAGTCTCATCAGAGCACTCGCCCTTGCCATGGGCATCTACATGAGTGATCCAGACTGTCTCATCAGCAGGGAGTAGCTCCAAAGGGGTGTCTGTAATCTCTTAGTATTTAGTCTTCCGTGTGGCATACCAGATGCTTCAACCCTTACTTCAGTCAACCATCCGGAGTTGTCAGGGGCTGCATGGCTGCTGCCACCCAGTGAACACCATCAGCTTTTAACTTAGCCTAACCATCAGTGACCAGGCACGAACATTTACAGGAACCCTTGTGGATCAAGGGCCCTCCAGCCAGCGGTTATGCTTCCACTCCAGGTAGTGGAGTGGAAGATAGTTTCTTCCAAAGTGGGAGCTACCACTTCTTCATGTAACACTGAGATGCCTTTAGGGCCAGGTCGGCTATATTCTCGAATAAGAGTCCCGAGGCCTTCATGGATCAGTTAACCAGTTTCAACAAGAGTTTACTACTAGGTTAACTGCTGATCTTTTAAAACAGATGTACTTGGGGCCACGCTCTGTGGCTCACGTCTGTAATGCCAGCACTCTGGGAGGCCCAGGCGGGAGGATTGCTTGAGCTCAGGAGTTCAAATCCAGCCTGAGCAAGAGAGAGAGACCCCCCCTCCCCACCCCGTCTCTACTAAAAGTAGAAAAATTAGCCAGGCATGGTGGTGCACGCCTGTAGTCCCAGCTACTTGGGAGGCTGAGGCAGAAGGATCGCTTGAGCCCAGGAATTTGAGGTTGCACTGAGCTACGATGACATCACCGCACTCTACCCAGGGTGACAGTGAGACTAAGGTGTACTTGGCACCTGTGTCCAGCAGGTGGTGCTGTTATCCTTGTGAATAGCTGCATTCCAGCAGCCAATAGGTTTCTAAGGTGTTGATTTCCCTTTCTCTTCCAGGGATTTATATTTCTCCTGTACCGCCAGGAGGGGACAGGATCACCTCTCTACATGCAGCAGTCCTTGAATGGGATAATCCTCTTTGACACTTATCGGGTCAATATAGCTGTGCTTTCAGCAGTGGAAGCCATAGCAATAGTACCTTGAAGTGGCCCAAAGGGTCCTACCTGCAGGGTCACTTTACGTTCCCTTTGCCATTGGGAACATGGCTCAGACCCTTTCAGCCGAATTTGGAAACTTTCCTCCCTTGAACTAATGAGTCTGACAGGCTCGCATCAGGGGCTGTAGTGACAGCCACCCAGAGATGATGCCATTGCCCAGTTGGAGAGTGTGGGGAGTGTTGGATACAGGGGTTGGGGAGAAGCTTTTTTCATCCTTTAGCCTGTCACTGGGTTTGGTACCACTTTCTCCCCAGTGTTGTTCTGTGTGTCCAGTGAGCCTCAGGGCTTAGGGACCCCTTTTTGTTTAGTCCCTGTACACACTGCTGCGGCTCTGCCTACCGTCCTTAGTGCCTTTGGTGACCCCTGTGCCTAGCAAATCCTCCCGCTCTGGGACTGGGTACAGTGGAGATGTGGACCCTTGTATCCAGTAGAGCCCTGAGTTTAAGTCCCTCTCTTCCCTGGAGTTCCCCAGCACACAAGGGTGGGTGAGTGTGGCCTTCTGTCCCCTTTTTGGGTACATAGAGACCTTGGCCCCACCTTTAATCATCTTATTCTTTTTTTTTTTTTGAGACAGAGTCTCACTCTGTTGCCCAGGCTAGAGTGCCATGGCGTCAGCCTAGCTCACATCAAACTCAAACTCCTGGGCTCAAGAGATCCTCCTGCCTCAGCCTCTCGAGTAGCTGGGACTACAGGCACGCGCCACCATGCCCGGCTAATTTTTTTTTTATATATATATTTTTTAATTGTCTAGCTAATTTCTTTCTATTTTTAGTAGAGATGGGGTCTCGCTCTTGCTCAGGCTGGTTTCGAGCTCCTGAGCTCAAACGTTTCCCCCACTTCGGCCTCCCAGAGTGCTAGGATTACAGGCGTGAGCCACCACGCCCGGCCAAGCATCTTATTCTTTAAAGCAGCTGAGGTTGTGGTAGAGGATGTGGGATCAAGGGGCATAAAGGAGAGAGTGGCTCTGAGCCAGTGGGCAAGGCACATGTACTTTTGGCTTGAGCACATGGCTCACCCAGGGATCTTTTAATGTTTTCATTTTACTCAAAGTTCTGTATTGAATAGCAGGGTCCTTATTGCTGCACCATTTATTGAAGCTTTGGAGACCTCTTGATTCAGCAGCCACGTGCATCTTGCCTCTTGGCTGGGGCTGCCGGGCTTGCTGCGCCGTTGTCATGCTCACATCTCTTCCTCATTTGCCCAGAGGACGGGGAGCAATAACCAAGGCAGCATTCAGACGGCTGGTTTCAATGCTACCTCTCTCATTCGGCCTCTTTAATAGGTGGGACAGTGGGGGACTCTTACTACCCCCATTGCCTGCCCATGGGGGCCCTCATTTGGTAAGCTGTGTCTCTCATCATCCTATGCTTGTCCCCCAAACGGTCAGGGTCTGGGATTTTATTTTAGCTACTTGCAAGTGGATAAGTTAGCCTGTCACTGTTTTATGGATGCCAGCAGAAGACAAGGTCCTGGGTCAGAGACAAAGGACTTTATTTCTCATGGCACAGCAAGCAGGACGAGCATCAGCATGTTGGCATCAGTCTTCCTTGCTCCCAAAGTCCCGTGCAGTGCTATGGGTCTGCCTGAATGCTTGCACATCAGTGGGGTGCATCGCAGCTGAGGATTATTGAGCTTGAGGAATTCACTGTTTAATTAGCAAGCAGTAAGCAAGACTGCTCTCTGTCCCAGAGGGAGACACTAACTCTTCCCTCAAGGTTGTTTGCTGCAAACATAACCCCGAGAAATGGCCTGGGTAAGGATCGGTCAGGACCTTACATTCCTGGCATACCCTACAAGGCCTGTGGGAGTTCAAGAGAGCCATGGAGGACTGTCTTTCCCAACACAAACAAGCAATAAAAGCTAAGAGGAAATAGGAGTATTACTGCTGGTTTTACTTGGGGAACTTTTGAAGTAAAAATCTCATGCCCCTTTATTCGGATGTTGCTTCAAAACTAACCGCAAATGTTGGGGCAGCCTAAATAGTGCCCAGCATGCATGGTACTTTACAGAGATCTTTCATGAGTTGTCTGAGTTGAGCCCTAATACCTCCCTGGGAAGGTGGGCATGGCAGATATGTTATTGTCTTCATTGTGTAGTTGAGAAAAAGAGGTCTGGAGAGAGTGAGCGTTTTTGTCAGATTATGCCATGAGTAAGTGGTGGAGCTGGGACTGGATCTCCCTTCTTTCTGCAACTCTATTTTGTCACACTGCTCTGAAGTTATTTCTCTCTTTGACATCACCATGCCACTGTCTTCACCTCCTGTCACGCAGTGTGCTTAGCAGATGCAGAAGTATATTTACTTTTCTGCCCATCTATTGGATCCACTGAGTTAAAAAAAATAAATAAATTTTTTGAAAAAGCATGTTTTGCCTGTTATATGGTAGGTTGGTAATGACTGTTTATGACTTGGAGATTGATGGTAACTAGAAAGTAACCCTTCTTTTGAGCGGCAGGAAGAGCATAACAAACAGAAATGGCCAGGCTCTGCCAGGTGGTTTGGCTGCCTTCTTAAAGCTCTCATGCAGGGTATAAAGACGTTTATGTGGTTGTATAGAAGAACAGGGCTTTGCATTGTGTTTGAAAGCTGATTAGAATCACATATTTACTTGCAAAATAACTTACACAATGGGATAGGTTTTAGATATGCTCTGAACTTAGTAAGAAAACCCTCAGTTTTTATATTCTATTCTGGTTAGTTCATCATGTTAAGATCAGTCAGATCATAGTCAGCAGGTTACTTTTCGCAAGGTTGATGAGCAAAATCAGGTTCCTGTGGCAATCATGGTTTATAGTCTCTCTCTGATCAGTAGCCCGACAATGTGGGAATGTACCTTCTAATAGCAAACACAGTCTCAGAAGTTAACAGACTTGGGAGAAGACATACTACAAACCTTTCCACATTATAGGGAAACTCTTTGTCCTTTTAAAATAAATGGAAATTCAAGATACAGAATAAGTATATGAATATTTAACTCAAATTTATGGTAACTAACTGGTAAATATTTGCTAATCTTTCTCATCTGTCTAAATAAAGGCTAATGGCGGCTTGAAACAGATAGCCTCTGGTTTTAACTTTAATTTTAACCATTCTTTATTAAGGCAATTTAGTGTTTATGATAATTTAAAAGTTCTTGTTTCTCTTTTTGTTTTCCTTTAGTTGGGATGAAACTCACTTTGGAAAAATGGGAAGTTACTATATCAACCGCACCTTTTTCTTTGATGTGCACCCACCTCTGGGAAAGGTGAGCAGTATGGTAAACAGCAGCTCTCTAATCTGGGAGGAGGGTTCCTGAGGGCTGCAGACAAGCTTCTGTTTTGGATTTAATTCTTGGACCTGTAGAAAGAACTCCCTGACATTCCAGATCAGCTACTTTCATAGAAAATCATTGGTGTTTTAAAGGTCTCTGGGCTCAGAAATGCAGAGAGGGTCCATCAACTAATGGATGGATAAACAAAATGTGGTCTGTCCTTACAATGGAATATGATTCAGCCATAAAAAGGAATGAAGTTCTGATACATGCCATCATGTGGTGGACCTTGAAAGCATTATGCTAAGTGAAAGAAGCCAGATACGAAATGTTACATATTATATGATTACATTTATATGAAATTTCCAGAATGGCCAAATCCATAGAGCTAGAAAGTAAATTTTAGTGGTTGTCAGCTTCTGGGGGGAGGGAGAATTAGGCTGTGTCTACAAATGGGTATGGGATTTCTCTTTGGGGTGATGAAATGTTCTGAAAGTGGGTAGTGGTGATAATTGTACAACCTTTTAAATATATGTAAAACCACTGATTGTACACTTTAAAATGGTGAATTTTATGTTAAGTGAATTTTATCTCAATTTTAAAAAAGAAAAAAGAAATAGAAGGAACGCATTACATAAAGCAGAAGTGGCTCAGGGGAGCTGATTGTCAATGCGGGAGCTAACTGCCCCCCACCCCGCCCCCACCAAGATGCGTATTATTTGACTTGTTCCTCTCACATGTTTTACAGTTAGAAATTCCACCAATTTGAATTCATTTTACTCTTTTAAAAAACAGACACCTCTGAGAAGGCTAGTGGATTGACCCGGGCATTCACTGAACCCTTTCTTCCCAACTGGAGACTGAGGTCTTGGGCACCAAGGGGACAGGAATTTGCCTGTGATGAGTGAGGAAGTGATCTGGAAGCATGTAGCATTTGGGGATGGAGGTGGGGGTGAGGGGAGGCCGAGGTACCCATCTGTGACAGGTGGGCTTAGGGAAGCATGAAAACATGGGGCAGGAACCAGTAGGAAGGTCCCTCCAGGTCAGAGGGGTGAAGAGGAAGGTAGGACAGGTGGCCTATTTCAGAATTGGCTCTGAGTCCAGGAAAAGAATAGAAAATATTAGGTCGGTATAAAAGCACTTGTGGTTTTGGACTGTGAGTTTTAAATCATTATAACTAGGCTCAAACACATCTTTATTATAGCAAAATAGGAACGAGTACAATCAACACCTTTTTGCCAATGAGAAATAAGTCTGTTTATTCCCGTAAAGATCTGTGCTTCAGGATCTGATGAACTTTTGGAAAGCATTTTCTGCATCCTGCTGGTTGTGGAAGCGTTTTTCCTGCAAACAGTTGTGGAGATGCTTGAAGAAGTGGTAGTCAGTTGGCAAGAGGTCAGGTGAATATCGTGGATGAGGCAAAACTTCGTAGCCCAATTCGCTCAACTTTTGAGGCGTTGATTGTGTGACGTGCAGTCAGGTGTTGTCGTGAAGAAGAATTGGGCCATTTCTGTTGACCAATGCCAACTGTAGGTGTTGCAGTTTTTGGCACATCTCATCGATTTGCTGAGCATACTTCTCAGATGGAATGGTTTCACCAGGATTCAGAAAGCTGTAGTGGATCAGACTGGCAGCAGACCACCAAACAGTGACCATGACCTTTTTTTGGTGCAAGTTTGGCTTTGGGAAGTGCTTTGGAGCTTCTTCTTGGTGCAACCACTGAGCTAGTTATCGCTGGTTGTCATATAAAATCCACTTTTTGCGGCACGTCACAATCCGATTGAGAAATGGTTCATCATTGTGTACAAGAGAAGACGACACTTCAAAACGACGATTTTTTTGATTTTCAGTCAGCTCATGAGGCACCCACTTATCCAGCTTTTTCACCTTTCCAATTTGCTTCAAATGCCAAACAACCATAGAGTGTTCGGCCTTGAGTTCTTCAGCAACTTCTCGTGTAGTTGGAAGAGGATCAGCTTCGATGATTGCCCTCAGTTGGTCGTCGTCAACTTCCGATGGTCGGCCACTGTGCTCCCCATCTTCAAGGCTCTCATCTCCTTTGCAAAACTTTTTTTTTTTTTGAGACAAAGTCTCACTCTTTTGCCCGGGCTAGAGTGAGTGCCGTGGCGTCAGCCTAGCTCACAGCAACCTCAAACTCCTGGGGCTCAAGCAATCCTTCTGCCTCAGCCTCCCGAGTAGCTGGGACTACAGGCATGTGCCACCATGCCCGGCTAATTTTTTCTATATATTTTTAGTTGTCCGATTAATTTCTTTCTAATTTTAGTAGAGACGGGGTCTCGCTCTTGCTCAGGCTGGTTTCGAACTCCTGAGCTCAAACAATCCACCCGCCTCGGCCTCCCAGAGTGCTAGGATTACAGGTGTGAGCCACCATGCCCGGCCTCCTTTGCAAAACTTTTGAACCACCACTGCACTGTACATTCATTAGCAATTCTTGAGCCAAATGCGTTGTTGATATTGCGAGTTGTCTCCACTGCTTTACAACCCATTTTGAATTCGAATGAGAAGATCGCTCGAATTTGCTTTTTGCCTAACATCATTTCCACAGTCTAAAATAAATATAAAATAAACAGCAAGTAATGAGTCATTAGCAAAAAAACATAAACCAAGAAATGTGCATTAAAATGATGTATAACATAACCACATTTAAGAACGTATTCCAATATCAAACAGCAAATTTCAACAATGCTAAAACCGCAATTACTTTTGCACCAGCCTAATAATGTGCTCCTTTTTGTTCCTTTATAATATAACAATAAAAATAAGAGTGATTAAATACTTAGTCTATTCTAGTGATTTTAGAAGTATTATGTCATGTAAGCCTCAGAAAAACCTTATAAAGTAGGTATTGTTGTATCCCCATTTTACAGATGGGGAAATTGGGACAAGATAAGTAGTTTGCTGTGGGGAACAAGGCTAGTAAGTGGCAGAATCAAAGGTTTAGACTGGCTTAGAGCCTGCTCTCTTACCACCACACTGCCTCGTGATCTTGCCTTGTCTCAGACTGTCTGTTACTACCGTAGAATTAAGCCACAGACTGTGTTGAATATTTGCACTGGGCTAGCCTGGGAACAAGATGTCTGATAGAAGAGATTTTTCATAGGAGATCCAGCCCAGACTTTTAGCTGGGGACTGACTGGCCTTTTTTTGAGTTTCCTGGTGCTCAGCACACTGTGGACATGTGGAAGAGACTGGCTGATACGTTTAATTTGCTTAAGCCTTCCCTTCCTCACATCTAAAGGGAGAAAAGGGAGGCTTCTTTCTAAGGCACCCCCAGGGAGTGTGGTCCATCTGTACCCCTAATTTATCTCCTGATGGTTCTGTGTTCTATCTGGTTCAAAGAGAGTGATGAGCAAGTTAGAAACCTGCGAGAGAGCAAAGTAGCTTCTGTGGGTTCTGAGGCCAAGCCAGTCAAAGAATCAAAAAGCCCCTCAAAGTGGCAAGTAGGAAGTTTTCTCCTACACTACTGAGGCCCGTACCTGCCACCTCATACTGTCCCCCAGTCCTGCCCCCAGCCCCGTGCACCTGGGTCTCCAGTCAAATAGGAACTTTTAAAAACATAAAAATGCGTGCACATAGTGAAGATTCTGATCAGTACTGAAGGAAGTAAAAGATCAAAAAGCCTCCTCCACCACATTTCTATTCCTCAGAAGTAACTATAGTCTGCTTTGTTAACAGCTTCTTATATATCCTCTCAGGAATTTTTTGTACAAATATATGTATTTTTATACATGTACATATGAGCAAATTATATATACACACATAATCCTTTTTATGGGATCAGACTACAATTGTTCAGCAACTTGTATCTTAAACATGATATATCTTAACTTCTTTCCACATCAGCACATAAAGGTGTGCTTCATTCTGTTTAATGGCTGTATATCATTCCATTGTACAGATGTGCCATAAAGTATTTAATCTCTCTTCAGTTGGTGGGCATATATGCTATTTCCAATTCTTAGCCATTATAAAGATACTGCAGTGAACATCCTTGTACATGCATCTTTGCATAGTTGAATGTCTGAAGGATTTCCAGCAACCAAAGAGTCAAAGAATATGCACATTTAAAATTATGTTAGATACTGCTAAGTTTTCCTGCAAAAATACTGTAATAATAGGTACTCCCACAAACAGTGTATGAAGCTGCTTTCTTCTCCACATCATTGCCAGCACTGGTATGATCATACTTTAAAAGCTCTCAATTGGAGAGTAAAAAATGTTGTATTATTCTTTTCATTTGCATGTCTTTATGAGTTAAGTTGAACATTTTTTCATGTTTATTAACTGTATTTTGTTTTCTATGAATTTTCTATTTTTCTAGTAGGTTCATCTTTTTCTATTGATTTGAATAAATTATTTAGTTAGGAAATTAGCTCAGGGCTACTTTTAAGGAAACTGAGAAGGGATTGAATTTTGAGTGCCTGTTAAGTACTTGGCATAGTGTTAGATGTTTTTCTTACAGCATCACCTCTAATCCTCACAACCCCTTGCAAGGAAGGTTTTATTACCTATAGCTCAGAGATATTAAGTACTGTCCGTGATCAGAGACCTGTGTGGGACACCAAGATCTGAACCATCTGTGTGTTTCTTCACTCCAGACCAGCCAGACAGCTGGGAATTCACAGCCAGCACAGGCAGGCTTGTCCTCTGAGCTCCCAGCTGGGAAGGGGGATCCCCTTGATTGTCGCTTATCAGTTTTAGTTCATCTAGGTATTGGATAGGATGACCCTGTCTTTTCAGTACCTTATATTACTTTATAAGGGTGGGATTCTCTCCTACCACCCACCTCGCTTTCTGAAGCAAACCTTTATCATCATTTATTGCTGAACTTTGACTTTCATACCTTGACTTGGAACTATAGAGAGTGGCTCTGTTTAGAACTACTTAGAGAAAAAAGTGAGTTGGTTAGTGGTCCAAATCCAAGCCCCCACCAGCAGAGTTGCTGGGAGGGGCTTTCCCCACACAGCCTGCCAGAGCCCTGGGGTCAGGCTAGAGCAGCCTGGGGCTGTCACAGATGGTTGGCATTTGCTGACAAGTTGCTTGTGTGGAAAAGAGGATTTTACAATGTCGGTGACCAAAGAAATAGAGAAACGAAGAGGCTGATCTTCTCAGTTCTGAAGGATTCATGACTCACAGTCTTAGTTTATAGTTTGTTCTGGTTTGGGAGGTGCCAAGGTTGCCTTCCTTTGGAATGTTGGAAACAGGAGAAACCAGTCTCTGGCCTGTTGGCATTTTTTCTCTTCCCCTCTGGGAAAATGCATCTGTCTTTGCATTCCTCTCTCTCACTTTCTTCCCTTCTCCCTGTTCTTGGTGTATAGCTACTTGGTCACTTTTCTCCCTCCTCACTGTGACTTGGAACCTCATTTTCCTTTCGAAAGGCCAGTCTCTCTGGAATTAGCCTCTGCCTGTGATCTCAATAGCTGTCATGTATCATAACAAATGAAAGAAGGCTGAATAAGAGAGCCCCTCACTGACTCTGCCCTTCAAATTGTGGGGCATTTTTTCTTCCCAAGTGTTTAGTCTACACTGTTCCCAAGAACTTGGCCATAACACAAGAGAGGGTTTGTGTGGAGCAATGAGATCAGTAAACAAAAGCTTCTTTGCTCTGTAGCAGCTGCAGAAGAAAATGTCACATTGGCAGCTTTTTCTGTTGGCAGTTGTCAAGGGAAGCCAAAGTCTGTGGGTGCAGCTGGAAGGAAGTTCAGGGGACTGAGGAATCTTCTCCCAAAGGCCTCTCATCTTTCTGTTTGTTCTCCTTCTCTCCTCAGATGCTGATAGGTCTTGCTGGCTACCTGAGTGGATATGATGGTACCTTTTTGTTCCAGAAGCCTGGGGACAAATATGAGCATCACAGCTACATGGGAATGAGAGGAGTAAGGCTTCTTAACTTGATATAGATTTTTTTTTTTTTGGAGACAGAGTCTCACTCTTTTGCCCGGGCTAGAGTGAGTGCCATGGCGTCAGCCTAGCTCACAGCAATCCTTCTGGGATTCCTGGGCTCAAGCGATCCTTCTGCCTCAGCCTCCCGAGTAGCTGGGACTACAGGCATGCGCCACCATGCCCGGCTAATTTTTTCTATATATTTTTAGTTGTCCAATTAATTTCTTTCTATTTTTTTTAGTAGAGACGGGGTCTCGCTCTTGCTCAGGCTGGTTTTGAACTCCTGAGCTCAAACAATCTGCCCGCCTCGGCCTCCCAGAGTGCTAGGATTACAGGCGTGAGCCACCGCGCCCAGCCAATATAGATTTGACTGAACCCTGGGGCCACACTCAATCAGAAATGTTACAGGTGGCAGCCCTCGAGTGGTGGCAGGTGTAGATAAAGGGACTTCGGGGTGGTGGAGAGAGAGGAGGAGGATCAGACCATCCCCTGTGGTGTAGAGATTCAGAACCAAGGTGGGGACGGAGGGGAGGAGAACCACGAATAACAGAGATATGACATTGATGAGAGCAAGCATGCACTGTCACCTGTTCCCCTGCCCATGTGCCGCCTCAGACCTCAGGTTGGAAAGCAGCCTGCGACCCAGGCAGTTGGAGTCTCCTGCAGGGCTGACATTGCCTCTGTTCACTGGTGCACTGCACACTTTCCTCCCTGCAGTCACAGCCACTAGAGTCTTGCCTACCCCTGAGAGCCCTTTCTTAAGATTTTGGCTGGACATGGTGGCTCACACCTATAATCCCAACACTTTGGGAGGCCAAGGCAGGAGGATCATGAGACCAGCCTGGGCAAAATAGAGAGACGCCCCTGTCTACACGCACACACACAAATTGGCTGGGTGTGGTGGCGCACACCTGTAGTCCCAGCTACTTGGGAGGCTGAGGCAAGAGTATCTCTTGAGCCCAGTAGTTCAAGGTTGCAGTGAGCTGTGATCACACCACTGTATTGCAGCCTGGGTGACAGAGTCAGACCATGTTGCAGAAAAAAAAAAGAAAAGAAAGAAATTTTGGTATCCCCTCATACCCTCACCAGGTTCCTACTTCTTTCCCCATGAAAGTTTCAAGCACACAAGGAGTATTCCAGCCTTATTTAAAGGGAGGCCATAGTCTGCTCCAGGCCCTCTGTGCCTTGATTCCCAGCAGCAGCTTTGATGGAACATGGCAGAGCCAAAACACCCAGCTCTCTGGGGGAACCCTGTGCCTGTAGCTGAATGGAACCTGCAGAAACTGACCTCCAACTTGGGACACTCAGAGAAGTTTGCATTGCAGACTCATTTTGCAGTGAGTTTCCTTTGCAGAAGGAAAGTGAGATCCCTTTTCCTTGAGGATCTCACAGCATTTTTAGATAAATGGCTATGTGCATATTTGTGCTAATCATTGGATGATTTGCATGGCCACACCATGCCATGTTAAACAAGGAGTGTCCCCTACCCTCAAGTTCATATTCTTCAGTGATTCAGTGTCTTCCTAATGACTTTTGAATACCACATATGTAACTGGTTATAGGTTATAGGCCTTACTCACTGTGGACTTGCTATGGAAATTGAAGAGGCCAAACATAACAGCCTTTCTCACTAGAGCACATTGTTTTCTGTTGGCAAAAAGTGATGACCCAAATGTGAGAATTTTCCATTCTTCTGGGCTTGTCTGTTTACTTTGATGGGCAAAGTAGTGGGGTGGAAGAGGGCTGGTGATTTACAAATACAAAAAACGAAACAACCCTCCAAGTACTGAGGTGTCACGCAGTCTGTTTTCCAAAATCAAAATACATACATCCTATAGATTAAAGAGTGGTTTCTGGTGTGATTGAAGAAAAGATGCAGGGGAGAAATAATGTTAGAAATAACAATTCTCTGAAATGTTAAGATACCTTCAGAGAGGTCTTTCTCAACTTGTACCTATAATTTTGTAATGGAAGCTGATGTTTATCAGCTACATAATAACACTTTAGTGTGTTTAATCTTCAGAGTAAACCTATGAGGTAGGAACTCTTATTTTTCACATTACGCAGAAAAGGAGGTGGAGACACAGAGACGTGATTTTCTCGGGGTCACAGCTAGCAATGATGGGACAGTCCTGCCACACCTTTCTGGCTGAACTTTGCTGATTTTATGTCGGTGTGCAAGTTGTTGCTCGGTTATATATTGCTTGATTGGACTCTTCACTGTTACATCACCCTTTTCTTATTTATAGATACTCTAACTGATTTTGGCTCACCAAAGTCATGCCTTCATCAGGATCCTCCATCTTAAACACTAGTTTGTTCCAAGTCAAGCAGGTCCCTCATGTTTAGCTTAGCTTTTTATTCTCTGTTCCTTCTGTAGTTCTGTGCGTTTCTCGGTTCCTGGCTGATCCCCTTTGCCTACCTCACTGTGCTGGATCTGTCCAAGTCCCTCCCGGCAGCACTACTCACTGCCGCCCTCCTCACCTTTGGTAAGTTGTCTGATACGTACCACGGTTTTTGGGAAATGGGATGCCATACTGTCAATGTAGTTGGCCATCAGTATGTTCACGGGTCCTATCTATGGGCCCAGTTCTTAATTAACTTTAGGATTGGGTAAAATGGATTACAAGTCTCATTTTATTCAATAGTAGTACTTACATATATGAATACTCATATATAGCAAGCCTTTATATTTTGGAGGGAAGAGTTGGCATGGGTAATGCTAAGGAATAGATCATCTCTCAGTTATTCACATTTGAGTTTGGAATGCATAATGAGAAAAATTTGTGTGTGTGTGTGTTTGAAGGAAGCTTGTAATTCTAATTTTATTTCTCTTAGGTTAATATTAAGATTTTGCATTCCCTAAACTAATTTCAACTTAATGCAAAGACAAATGCCCCAGAAGTAGCTGGGTGGCAGGGGATAGCAAATTGGGAACTTGAATATTTTCTGTGGATAAATGAGGGTTGATCGTAGATGTTGATCCTGTAGCTAGCCTTGTTCTCCTGGGGGTGAATTTTTGACCTCATGGAGCTTAACATTTAAAGAAGCCCAGATCAGTTTAGGTGGGTGTTTTGGGGGTTTGCTTTGACAGATACGTTGCTTTGTTTTGACAAATATATTATGAGATTATAGGCTCTCTCTGTGGAAGACTGGTGGCTTTTTCCTTGTATATCTTTAATTTCCCTCTTCAGTTATTCATACATTCAGTCATTTATTTATTTTTCATTCAACAATTATTTCTCAAGCGCCTACCCTGTGCCAGGCCAGTTTTCTTGGCCTCAGAGGATACACTGATGAGATACTCTGCTCTCATGGAGATTCTCCTCCAGTGGGACAGACAGTAAATAAGCAAGTAGATGACTAAGTCTGTGATGTGACATCTGAAGCAGTAAGTGCAGGGTAGAGAGTGAAGCAGGGGAAGGGATAGAGTAATGGAGATCAGTACTGTGTTGGTAGGGTGGTCACGGGAGAGCCTCCTGCGAAGGTAGCTCTGAGTGGAGACCTGAGTGAAAAGGTCAGGCCACGCAGAGATCTGAGGGAAGAGTGTTCAGGCCGAGGGAACAGCATGTGCCATAGTCCTGGTGCAAGGCTCTGTGGATTCAAGGAACAGCAAAAGGGCTAGTAGAGTGAGGGTAGAGTGAGTGAGGCACAGGATGTTGGGAGATGAGATTGGATAGGTAGGGAGACCATGCAGGCTTTGGCAGCCGTCATGAGAATTTCTTAGTCTGAGTGAAATGGGAGGACATCGGAAGGTTTAAGCAGGAACATGATGTAAGGAGATTTAAGTAAAAAAAAAAAAAAGTTAGCCAGATGCACTGGCTCATGCCTGTAATCCTAGCACTTTGGGAGGCTGAGGCGGGAGCATTGCTTGAGGCAAGGAGTTCGAGATCAGCCTGAGTAGCATAGTGAGACCTTGTCTCTACAAAAAATAAAAAAAATTAGCCAGGCAGGGTGGCATGTGCCTATAGTCCCAGCTACTAGGCTGAGGCAGGAGGATCTCTTCAGCCCAGGAGTTTGAGGTTGCTGTGAGCTATGATTGTGCCACTGCACACACTCCAGCCTGGGTGACAAAGTGAGATCCTGTCTCAAAAAAAAGTTTAAAAAAGTCACTCTGGCACCTGTATGGAGAAAAAAACCCCAAGAGAGACATCATATAAAATGATAAGAATCTGTCATAGGTACAGATAGTTTGTGGTTACATAAGCAGGGTGGCAGAACTTTCTTTTTTATGGTGGAAATGAGGAAGAGACCTCATCTCAGGGATGCTCTGAGTGAATGACATGATCCCTTCTTGGATTGAGGGCCCAGAGGCAGTGTGATACTGCTTCTCGTCACTGGGCTTTGATGTATCCCAAAACTGTGGCCTGATAACTCAGGGATGACTCAGTGGCCCATCTAGTCCTAACTGCACAAGTGCTTACATGCAATTAAGCAGCAAGGGGGCCTGTTTCCTACTGTTGGGGTGTTTGGTTTTCAGGGGGTCCCACTCTTGAGTCTACTTTTTCACCAGCAAGCTCATGTTTTTCAGACACAGGATGCCTCACTCTGTCCCAGTACATCCTCCTTGACCCCATCCTGATGTTCTTCATCATGGCTGCCATGCTGAGCATGGTCAAGTACAACTCCTGCGCCGACAGGTCAGAAACACCGTCTTTGGGCGGGGAGGGTCAGAAGCTATGACAGTTCCAGAATTTCTATAATGGCCAGGGCCAGGGTGGGTGCCTAGAGGACTGGTCATGAAGCTGAATTTAAGGCAAGCATACTTTTTGTTTGTTTTTTAACTTAGATTGTCCATTTTAGATCATAAAAATAGATTTTAAAAAATTTTCAATAGATGCTTTTATATTGGTTATACATAAGACCGAGAAAATGTTGATTGTCTTTGTCAGGAGTATTACTATTATGTTTACAATGGGGTACAATTGGGTAGGGGCTTATGGATGTTATGGAGGGGTCCTAATGCTTTCCCCCACCCACCTCTTGTAAGCTGCCCCTCAGCACCAAGGCAGGTTAGGAGATCCCAGGACAAGTTTACCCTTCACATTCTCTGTACTAGAGGGAAGAGCATCAGGTAGATGCTGCCTGGGAACTATTTGTCTCCCCGCCCTCAGTGATTGCATCCAGTCCTGAGCTAATGATGGATGTCAAGTTTGGCTTGAATGGCCCATACCAGTCAAGAGGATACTTCCAGGCCCCGGTCAGTTCTAAAGCTGATCTGGAGGGTCCTGTCTACCTCCAGAATAGTCTTTTCCTTCTGCCTCTGAGACAGTAGAATAAGTCATTCTATTAGACAAACCAAAAGAGTTGTTCCCTCCTAGGCTTTTCCAGAAGTCAATTTGGTTTTACCCATGACCAAGCGCATGAAGCTACATCATGCTAATCAAACCTGATCAGTGCTGGCTGCCCACTCTGGCTTTGGGTTATCTTCTGCCTGTACCACATCCACTTCCATCTACAATTTCTCGAATACATACTATGTGCCAGGTGCTATGCTAGGAGCTAGAGGTACAGAAGTACATAGGTCTTGGCTGTTAAGGAATCACTCTGGCAGAGGAGTTAGCCAGATAATCCGAAAACTGCAGTGCAGTGTGCTTGGTGCCATAAGTGTAGCAAAATGGTTAGGACCACCAACCTTGGACCCAACTGTGTGGGTTAGAACTGTGCCCCACTGCCTGCTAGCTATTACTTCACCTCTCTGTACCTCGATTTCCTCATGTGTAGGAGGAGGATAATTATAGGATCTACCTCATAGGGTTGTAGTGAAGGTTAGAAGAGTTGATATGTGTACAGTACTTGGAAAGGTGCCTGGTACATAGTAAGCACTCAATAAATGCTGCCTTTGACAGGTCTGAAGGTGACACAAAAGAGAAGCCTGACTGAATCCAGCGGGAGTCTCTGGATTTTCCCTTAACTCCTCCTTGATTTGTCACTAGTGAAGAATGAGCCTCGGTTTACCTCAAGCCCTGTACTTAGTCAGGAACTGTGGACCCTCTCCCTAGAAAAATACCCTACTCACTCTTACACTGTGGTCTGCCTGCCCTTTGAGGGGTTCCACAGACCACACATCCTCCTTGGAGCCATGCTGTGGTCTCCTGAGGCTAGGAACCCCCAGACAGAGGGCACGGCATAGCCTCTCTGAGTCAGCGAACCTCTGTCCTGTCCCACTGCTGCTCTTGCTTCCGAGTTTGGTTCCAGCTGCCAAACTGAACTTTGTGTCTTGTTGGTTTTCAGGCCCTTCTCTGCTGCCTGGTGGTTCTGGCTCAGCCTGACTGGCATCAGTCTTGCTGGTGCTTTAGGGGTCAAGTTCGTTGGCCTCTTTATCATCTTGCAAGTGGGGTTGAACACCATTTCAGACCTTTGGCACCTGCTTGGAGACCTCAGTCTTTCATTGGTAAGAACCCAAGTGCTTGTTGTAGAAATGTTTTTGCTTCCCAGGGTTGCTTAGCAAGAGCCAGTGGCCTTTCTCTGCCTCTGCTCTAGGTGGTGGAGCAGCTATATTCTGGGCCCTGGGTGGGCAGGACCCAGCTGCCCTCTGCAGACAGCAGGACTTCATGCAGTGGGCCCGGCTGAGAGGCTGGAGAGGTGTAAAGGGAGAGGATGGACCAACATCTTTGGAATTCTCTTTTGGCATTTGTTTCCGTAATGTCTTTTAAATATTCTACAAACTGCACAGCCAGGGGATTCTGTTGAGCTGGGCACATGCCAGCTGTGTGGCAGACACTGACTGCATGGGACTTTAGGTAAAATGAATGGGATAACTCTCTGAACTCACAGTTTTCTTCTCCTGACCCAGGGTCTCCATGTTTGGAGGCCAGTAAGGGCCTCTAGAGTTTATTATATTAATAATAATATTATTTTTTAAGGGCTGATTCTGTGCCAGGCACTATGTAAAATGCTTTATTTTCATTATTTCATTTACCCCTTATAACAGTCCTATAGGTGGTTAGTTAGTCATTACCCTGATTTTACAAATGAGGAAATCAAGTCCTAGGAAGGTCAATAACTTTCCCAAGTTCATGCAGGTAGTCAGAGGTAGCTCCAGGGTTCATTCTTAGGTAGGCTGACTCCAGGCCTCAAATACTTTGTCATGATGCTTCTCAATCACCTCTGAGCCAAACTTCCAACAAGTTTATTTGTTCATTCAGGAAATATTTAGAGACCATTCATTAAGCATGAGATACTGGGAATATACAGACGAGTAAAACATGATTCCTGTTTCCTGGAGTCAAGGGAGAGAGAGAAATAAGTAAATAGGTAGCTATAGTCCAGCCAGCAAGTGCCACAAGAGCATGGAGGAGGGTACTTGCCTAGTCTTTGGTGATCTAGGAAGACCTCTGGGAGGAAGCTGGGGCCCAGTTAAGCTAAGGAGCATCAGCCATGCGATGGGTAGGGCTGGCGTGGCACAGGAAGCGTTGGGAGAGTGCAAGTGCAAGGAGGCCAGTGGCTGGAACATGGAGGGAACTGGTGAGCAGTGACACTGCCCGTGCAGGTAATGCCTTGTCTGTGGCACAGTGACAGTCTGGGGTCCTGGGTACAGAGCCTCGAGAGGCAGCAGGGGGCTGGCCCATGTTTATCCCCATGCAGTGCTTGGGTAGTGGGCATTATGGAAAGGCTTAGTGTTTCTGCATATTCTTCTCCCCTGTTGGCCATGTTTTATAATTATGACTTATACATCTATGATGCACGTATAGGACATAAGGGCTACTGAAGCCCCATATGCCCACCACGCCACGCTGGCCTCTGTTTGCAGGTGACAGTGGGAAAACACCTGACTGCTCGCATCCTGTGCCTCATAGTGCTGCCTCTGGCTCTCTACACGGCCACTTTTGCCGTTCACTTCATGGTGCTGAATAAAAGGTACAGCTGGAGCCTTTCCCGCATCTCACTTCTGGTCTTCCTGTTGCCCCTGAGCCCATGCATGGGCCCTGTGATTTCCTGGGTCTGCAGTTAGGATGATAGGAGGGGGGCCCTGGGGCTTTTTCCTGTTTCTTTTCCCCTGTGTTCTATCCTTTGGGTATCCCAAGGGCTCAGAAAAGCCAGCACCCTGACCTGAAGGAAGAGGAGAGTTTCCCAATAGACAAACCTAATAGCTCTCATCCCTAAACAAAGTTTCTTGCACTTAGCAGGGACAGGCAATAGTAGGGTGTGCAGCAGGCGTGAGGATGCTAATAATTATAACACCAGGAGCCACAGCTCCCATGTTAAGTAGCTACAAAGTGTCAGGAACTGTGTTCAGCAGTTAGTATACATTATCTCATTCAATCACAGTTATTCCTGAGTTCCTTTGTTTTTTTTTTTTTTAAATCTCCATTTTGTAAATGAGGAACTAAGGCTAAACAAGGTTAGGTGTCTTACCCAAGGTCTCCCAGCTAGTAAGTGGCTGAGTTGAGATTTGGACCCCAGTTTCTCTGACTCCATCACCCACATCTGTCCCATGATGCCACCCTGCCACTGGGATTTGACTTCTTTCATACTAACAGTGGAGCTTTCCCAGGGCTCCTGGGAAATCCCATTTACACTCCATTAACTTGGCTCTCTTCCGCTGCCCCTCTCCCCACAGCGGTCCTGGCGATGGTTTCTTCAGCTCTGCCTTCCAGTCTCGGCTTTCAGGGAACAACCTTCACAATGCTTCCATCCCTGAACGTGAGTGTTTCTTGGCCTTACCAAGGTAGAAGCACAGAGGGGTTTCCTGGGAGTTGAATTGGAAAAGATAAGAGTGATAGATTATTTTAGCCTGTAGATGACAAAGTGGGAGAAAGACCCAGTTAGATCTAGTAAGAATACTCAAGAAAGTTCATCAGGACAGTGCAGAGGAAGCCGTCCTGAGCAGCAAGCTCTTTGACCCTAAGGGATAACTTCTCCTTTGTGTCTGTCAAAGCCAGCTCTGTGGGAAGGCGAGTCAGAGAGAATCTGGTTACAGAACAAGACCTTTCAGAGCCAGTTGTTAGTTTCCACCACAGAGTTCTGAGACTCATATCCATTTGCTTATTCACAGATAGTAATTGAGCAAGTGTTCACCCTCCAGAGATAGAGTCTAGTGTAGAGGATCTTCACACGGTATGACCGAATGTGCGAAGTACACAGAGAGGGAACACAGAGCTCTGGGGATTGAAGGGCGTGAGAAATTGCTGCTGCTGGGCAGTTGGAGGGGATCAGAGGTACATGGAGTGGGTTGCGTTAGAATTGGGCCCTGGAAGGATGGGTGGGTTTTAACAGGTAGGGAAGGAGAGGGCATATCAGGCAGAAAGGATGACAATATCAAAGCTGAAGACGGGGCACAACTCAAGGCACAGCTTATATGCAGAAAAGTACTGGAAGATAAGTTTGAAAAGATAGGTTGGGCCCAGATTATGAGGGTTTGAGGTGTCTAGATGAGGTATTTGACTTCCTTAAATAGGCAGTGGAGACCTGGCAGAGGTCTCTGAGCAGGTGGGAGCCAGAAAGGCTGTGCTATAGGGAGATGACACTGGTCGAAGGGTATAGGATGGCTAGGGAGAGGAAGGCAGGGGAAATCTTCCAGGAAGCTATTGCAGGGACTTGAGCTGGGCAGTGGTGGCAGCCACAGGGGTAAAGCAGACGGGCATATACAGGGGAGTCGGACATGGAAAGAGAGGAAGAAAGATGTCACTGAGTACCTGAGTGAAGGTGATTGTTTGCTGGAGGCAAGGACTACATCTTACTCGATTTAGTCTTCCCAGTGCTGGCACAGTGCCAGGAACACAGTGGGCCCTCCAAGACTGTGGACAGAATGAGAAACAGGGAAGCAGGAGGAAAAGTTGGTTTGGAAAGACACATCCTGAGCTCTGTATTAGAGAGGTTGACTTTGAGCTGCTTGGGGAAATCTGTGCCATGGGACCAGCACGCTCAGGGCTGACGCTGTCAAAGGAGGAATCGGTCAGGTAAAAGAGTAACTGATGCTGTGGCAGTGGCCATGACTCATAAGGAAACTGTAGGAAGAGGAGAAGAACGGGGCCAAGGTCAGGTCGTCAGGGAATGCAAGCGGAGGGGGAATTAGGAAGGAGCCTGCGGAGGAGCAGTCCATGAGCAAGTGTGGAGTCGCGAAGCGGGAGTGGAGTGTCTCAAAAAGCAAAGGTGGTCAGCAGTGTCAGGGTTCCAGGCGTTGGCCTGGCTGAGAACCTAGGAAAATGGAGCTGTGGAGTTTAGCAAATTCCTATTTGTTACTTAAAAGGCCCAGCGCAGCTGCCGTCTCTTCCATCAAGTCTTCTTTTTTTTATTCCTTGGGAGAGAATTCATCCACCCTGTTCAGGGCTCCTACCATGTCACACATTGTCACTTCTTTGTGAAGCACTTGCCTATTGTCCTATACTTGTCAGCATGTGAAGCTGTCTTCTTCGTAAACAGGGCTCTTCCAGGGCCACAGGCGGGCCTCCTCCACCTTTGGATCCACTGTCCAGATCGATACATTCTGTCGATCGACTAATGAATGAAGAAAAACAGGACTAGGCCATCACTGGTGGAGTGAGGGAGCTATTTGAGTGCGGTGGTGAATGGTGGGGCAGCCCGGTCACAGGGGACTGAAAGGGGTACGGCGATAGGGAAAAGAGGCTTCTCGATAACCCAGGGCCTGCAGAAGGAGGAGATGCTCTTGGGAAGCAGTTCACTCTGTGTGGCTTTTCTTAAAATTCAAAGTAAAAATAAACCAAAACACCATGGAACAGTTTATTTCATATGGTACTAAATTCAAAGGATACAAAAGGATATAGAGTGAAAAAACAGTCTATCACAATGTTCCATCTTGGAGAACACTCCAGGCGAAGACATAAAATGCTTCTTTCTTCTTTACTCCATTGAGTAATGTACAGACCTTGACTGAAGGACAAGTTGTTTTTAATCTTTTGCTGTTACACATGGTGCTTTGATGATGACCATGTTAATATCCAGCTTCATCCAAAGTCCTCATGAGGTAGGGCAGGGGAGGGCGCCAGTGAGACCCTGCGGTGAACTTGCTCTTGAATTGGCTCCATTGGAGTGAGAAGGCAGCCATGCTTCCTGCTTTAGGCAGTCCTGGGTCCAGAGGGTTAGTGAGCCTTGTGGCTCCAGGGGCCCTTCCAAGGCAGGCAGGGGCAGCCTCTTGCACTGTGCCAGCTCACCCCTCTGCTGTCTCCTTTCCTCCCAGACCTGGCCTATGGCTCTGTGATCACTGTGAAGAACCTCCGGATGGCCATCGGCTACCTGCACTCCCATAGGCACCTCTACCCCGAGGGCATCGGTGCACGCCAGCAGCAGGTCAGTGAGCTGTTTGCCATGACAGTCGCCATTCGCTTTCTTTCTTCCTGTCCTTTGCTCACACTGTTCCCCCTGCTTGAAACATTATTCCTGCTCCTGCACCCTTCTCTTTCCTCTGGCTAACCTCAGCTTCTTTAGGCTCAGCTTGGGTGTTGTTCTCTGACCACCATGACCCACCTCTCCCTGATACTGGATTAGGTGCCCCTCTAATGAGAAGCTTTCTTGCACACTCTGCATGCCTATGTGGTAACCGTTTTCCTATTGAACTGTGAGCACGCACTTCCTCCTGTCTCTTTGCTGCCTGACTGCTAGCTCCTGGAAGGCTCAGTGCCTAGCACATCACCTGGCACAGACCAATGATGAGTGGATGATGAGTAAAGTGAGGTGGTTGTGAATACAGACCCAGCAACCAGACTAGGGTATCTGGGTGTGAATCCTGTTTTCATTTAGAGTGTGATTTTGGACAAGTTAATCTTTTTGTGTTTCAGCATCCTCATCTTTAAATTGGGGGAAATAAATATTACCTCTCTCCATTATAGGTTTGGTGTAAGGATTAAATGAGATAATATATGTAAAGTGTACATAGGAGGGTTAGCCCCGAGTATCATCTGAAGGAGTGGATGACGCTGTCTTCATGTTAAGGAGTGTTAGGTGTGGCTGTAGTGGATGGCGCCTGAGAGGGAGAAGACGATGGATGTTGGAGAGGCTGGTGGGGGCAGACTGGGGAGAGGCCTGTGTTCCAGTAGATTTGACTTTGTTCCATAGAGCTTGGGGAGGCAGTGAAAATTATTAAATGATGATGAGAGGTGATTAGACCTCTAGTTTAGAAAGGTAACTTCAGCAGGAATGTGATAGATTGCAAGGAACCAGTTAGAAGGCAATAATTATGACAAAGGATGGTAAACAGAGGCAAAGACCATGGGGATAGAGGTGGGAACTGATTCAGGAAACACTTCATAGGTGTAATGTCAGAGCCCAGTGACTGAAGGATGTCACGGAAGAGCTACACCCAGGTCTGTAGTTTGGAGGACAAGGTATGTGTGTGGTTATGCTGTTTCACCATAATCAGAAACAGAGGAGGAAGAATGGCTTTGTAGATGGGAGGGGAGAGTTTTCCTTTGTGTATTTTAGGTGTGGGGCTTGTCTCAGGAGAGGGATCTGAGTGTGTGGCATATGGGTATTAGCACACAGGTGGATGGGTGGCCTTGCCCAGAGGGAGAAGGGCCAGTGAAGGAGTCCTGGGGAGCACCAGCGTTTAGAGCAGTGTTGAAGCCACTCAGAGTGGAGGCAGTAGAAGAGGCTGGGAAGGGAGGAGTGAACAGGGAGGTTGGAGGGGCAGTGGAGGGAGAGTACAAGGGAGAAAGCGGCTCTGGAAGGAGGAGATGGTCAGCAGGGGGTGCTGCAGAGACCTGGGAGACGGTGAGGCCTGGGAGAAGCCTTTGAATGGTAAAGCAGGCCTGTAACTCTGATGGGACAGTTTCAGTGGATCAGAAGGTCGGAAGTCTCAGAGGCAGCCCCTTTAGGAGTAAATGGGAGGTGAGGAAGTGGAGGCTGCAGTGTAGGCTGCTGTTCTGAGAAGCTTGGAAGGGAAGTTTTTATTCTTACAAAATGACCAGTATCTTTGTTTTGCCAAGTGTGCTTCTCCAGATGCTTTATTATTTATTATTTCCTTTTTAGTTACCAGAAAGTTGACTTAGGGTATTGGGTTGTAGTATCAATTTCTCATCCTTGATTCTCCGCTTATCTCTTGCCCTGTGGTTCTCAGCCCTGGCTACACTTTCGAATAAACTGGAGAGGTTTTAAACAATTCTGACGCCCAGGCTTCACTGCAGAGATTCTGATTTAACTGACCGAGGGTAGGGCCCATGCAGTGTGCATTTTTTTAAGCTCTCCGGACGATGCTAATGCATAGCCCGGGCAGAAACAGCTAGCCATTCTCTGGTGATAAATTGCTGTCGGTGTTGTGTAGAAGATCATGCGGTCACAGACGTGGTGACCAGGAACATCTACACTGTGCAAAGGGACAGAAAGGCCAAATTCTGAAAGACCCTATTAAGCCAGTGCTACACACTTGGAGTCCGTGTGTGGGGGTGTGAAGCCGTGGTAGTGGTATAGAGAGAGTGCATTGGGTGAAGGGACAAAAATACCTGGCTTTGTCATTGAGTGAATCACTTAGCCTTTCTCATCTGTTTTCTCATCTGTAAATTGAGAAGATTGGACTGAATAATCTCTAGTGGCCTTCCCTGCCCTGCAGTTTAATGTCTTGTTAACATGTCTAGGTCTTGGTTTTAAAATGTGTTAAAGCATAACATTTAGAAAATAAAATTGGAAAATATGGAAAAGTGTAAAAAAGAAAATGAAAGTACACATAATCCCAGAAGATCAGTGTTTACCCAAATATTTGGTTGTACAACATTCTGCTAGAGGATACCTGTGTTCCTAGGTAAGCTCGTCTTATAAAAAACTCCATTGTAAAAGCAAATGTTTCAATGGGAAAAAGGGGCCATGACTATACTCTTGATAAAAAAAGAATTTTTCTTGTAGGAATTTTAATAATAATGGCTTTTGTAAAAGCAAACAAAAAAACACTCCCCTACCACACATACATATAGAGTTCATGCATGAGTACCACAAAACCTTAATATTCTGAGCTAATCCCGGTTGGATGGACTATATCTAGCATTTTTTCAGGAGTGTGGACTTAATTTTAAATATGGTGGGTACTTACACAAGCCTAGTGGGTATAGCCTACTGCACAGGTATAGGCTATTGCTACTAGGCTACAAACCTGCACAGCATGTTACTGTGCTGAATACTACAGGCAATTGGAACACAATGGTAAGTATTTATGTTATCTAAACATATCTAATCACGGAACAGGTATAGTAAATATACAGTATTATTAATATCTTATGGGACCACCATTGTATGTGTGGTCCGTCATTGACTGAAATGTCTTTATGTGGCGCATGACTATAAATTGGTCATGTTTTGTCCAACTGGGGTTGTAAAAACTCACATTATAAAAGAAATGCCTATATTCCCATTGTTTCCAGGTGTTTCTATAGTCGTTTACATAGTTGGCATAATTGTGCGTATATAGTCTCTATCCTGGGAGCATTGGAGTTAGCTGCCCTGGCTTAAATCCTGTCTTCCCAACTCATAAGCTATGTGACCTTGAGCAAGTTATTCAACTTCAGTTTTTCCTTGTAAGTAACGTGGGGTTAACCCTAGTACGTACAGCACAGAGCTGTAATGATGATTGAATAAGACTTACTTGGTGCTTAGGACAGGGCCTGGTAATACATGGTGGGCCTTTTCAGCCCCAGCATTTCATGAGCCTTTTCCCATGCTGCCGAAAACTACTCTGAGACCTTTTTTGTGGCTGTGTAATATTCTATCACATAGACATACTGCCATGCTATTTTTCTATTACTAGATGTTCATACTATTTCCAGATTTTCATTGTTAAATTAATTGTGTGTGGCATTATAGATGTGTGCAGGTGAACACACACACAATTTTTTTAAATCAGTGTGTACAACATGGCTGTGGGAAACCCTAGGACAGGGTATGTATGGAGCTTGTACCGTTCGAGTCAAAGTTATAAGTGTGCCCATCACCGAGATTTGAGGCATGATCTTAACTACTGTTTTTTTTTTGTTTTTTGTTTTTTTGAGACAGAGTCTCACTGTGTTGCCCGGGCTAGAGTGCCATGGTGTCATCCTAGCTCACAGCAACCTCAAACTCCTGGGCTCAAGCAATCCTTCTGCCTCAGCCTCCCAAGTAGCTGGGACTACAGGCTTGCGCCACCATGCCCAGCTAATTTTTTCTATATATTTTTAGTTGTCCGATTAATTTCTTTCTATTTTTAGTAGAGACGGAGTCTCGCTCTTGCTCAGGCTGGTCTCGAACTCCTGAGCTCAAACAATCCGCCCGCCTCGGCCTTCCAGAGTGCTAGGACTACAGGCATGAGCCACCGCACCCGGCCTTAACTACTGTTTTAAAATGCACTAAATCCTCCTTGTGTGCTAGAGACTGTTATACAACGTAACACAGTTCCTCCTTCTAGAAGGTGGGAACTTTAAGGACAAGATGCAGAAAGGTACAAAGAGACTAGTCAAAAAGGCTCTTGTGGGACTAGGCCTCTAAATGCAGAAGGAAGGAAAGACTCTTATTCTTCCGGGCTACTTCTGAGCCCAGTTGAGAAATGTGGCCGCTCAGGTGGGGGGCTGGGGATTTTTATCTTGAACTCCTGGCTTCAAGGGATCCCTGTGCCTCAGCCTCCCAAAGTGCTAGGATTAGAGGTGTGAGTCATTGCGCCTGGCCCAAGGGCTAGGAGTTCTGAAAGAGGCTTAAGCAACGTTGGTTTGCTATTGATTGTCCTTGGCCAGCTGTACTGATAGTGATGATATTCTCCCTCCCTCTGCCCCTACCCCCACCCCCACCCAGGTCACCACCTATTTGCACAAGGACTACAACAACCTGTGGATTATCAAGAAACATAATACCAACTCAGGTAATGTGGTCAAGAACTGATGCTTCTTGTGTTATTACCCTGAGCCCTCCTTAACACTGCTCATGCCCCCAAAAGAATGATACTGAGATGGGTTTTCCTGAGCATCTTTGATAGCACCTTTATGATCTTAATTATCCTTTCAGCAAGTATTTATTGAGTACCTACTGTGTTCTAAACACTATTATAGGCATAGGGGATAACCAGTGAACAGAAGATAAGATTTCACTCTTAGAGCTGTCATTTTGAAGACAGAGAGCAGGGCTCAGATTTAATCCAGGAATAGGTTACCTGAGTTTGCCACCAGGGGCTGGTGAGTAGCCCCAGCCGAGGGCCCCTGGTGGCTGCTCCCATTTCTAGTGTACAGCACACCAAGCTCATCCTTGCACCAAGTCACTTCTGAGGGCCTGACAGCCCTGTGACTGGACTTTGTCTAGGCTGGTTCCTGGGGCATTACTCAATGCCTGCTGATCTGCCCCCAACTGGCTTGGGCAAAGTAGCTCTGAAGCACACCTAGCTGGTTCTTCGGGCTTTGTGACAAGAGCAAGAGCCAGATCCACATCTTCCTTTGGTTGGTCAGACAGCTAGCTACTTGTAGGCTGTGCCTTCTGCGGCAGCTAGGAAGAGAACAGAGGACATCTTCCTCTTACCCTCTGAGCCTGTCATCATGCTGACGGTCCTGTGCCACAAGTATTCTCTGCAAGTCCTCAGCAAATGCCACCTGGCTTGGCCTGTCCTGAGTCAGCTGCTCCTGGGCCTTTGTGGAAAAGTGGGCAGCCACTTATCTAAATTCACCTTCTTTGTTCTGCCTCCTTTTATTGCCATTTTTAGGCTAGAAACATGGCATACACAGCCTGTCTTTGCATCCTGTGTTCAGTACTATAAATTATGATGCCATTGGGAAGTCTGTTTTTACTCTTTTGTAATACTAGTATTGATTGTGTTTTGATCCAATAGGCCCAACATAAGTGTTTTATCACAATGAGGAGTTACAAGGGAAGACCAGCTTTATTTCTGAATCATGTAGGCGTGAACCAAATCTTTGAATATCCCCCTCTGTTATTCCATCGTGGCTTTTGCGTTAAGAAGGCTGCATTTCACCTAAGTGACTAAAGATTTTGTGGGAACTTTATGGACTAAGGTCATTGTGTTTATGATGATTATAAATGCCCCTCCCCCCAAATCCATAAGAAATAAAACTTCCCTCCTTATTGACTTACTTGACTTGTCATCTTTTTTAAGAGACCTTAAAAGGCAGTATAGGAATGCGCATCTCTGCAGTTGTGCTCTCTAATTCTCTTGAGAGCCAGTGATTTGCACTGGAAAATTTATCTTTCCTGACCTCGATCTGTTTATAGCATGTTGATATCTCACTGTTTGGAATAGAAATTTGCAGGTATCAATTTTGTGTTGCTGTGATCACTGCCAGCTCCTCTTCCATGTCATTGCCTTTCCGAAGGGTCTTGACTTCCAGATGATACAGAAATAGTCCCTTTCATCATTTCATCATTTTCTTCACCTCACACTTAACAAGTCTGTTGCCAGAGAATATAATCACTGGCAGAATTTGTAGGATTTAACATTTGATTTTGAGAAGAGCTGGGCAAATAGTCATTTGCATGGAATTAATTTTTAAAAGATTATATTATTACTACTAAAAGGAAAACCCTATTATTTAGCTTCCCAGCTTAAGCCCCGATGGAGGCTTCAGTGCCTTTCAGAAAGAGGCCCCATTTCCCAGCCTGGCATACAGAGTGTGGCCCCACTTGTTCATACCCTCATCTCCTGTTCCCGCTCTCCTTCCTACCCCCACCACCCTACCAGTGTGAAATCATTTGCCATCCATCAAATGAGTTTTGTTCTTTCATTCTCCTAATACCTTCCCCAACTTGTTCACCTGACAAAATTCTCCCCTTCCTTTAAGGGTCTTTTCAAGCATTATCTCTGGAACACCCTTCTCTAATCCTCTGAGACCGCTAGGGGCCCTCCCTCTTTTGTCCCACAGCACTCGATTAGTACCTCTAGCACACACCACGTGGTACTGTAACTGTTCACTGTAGGCCCTCAGTTAATATCAGTGCCTGTTTCTTCTTGGCAGATCACCTAGACCCTTCCTTCCCAGTCGAGTTTGTAAGACATGGAGACATCATTCGACTAGAACACAAAGAGTAAGTAATTTGCTGTTTGGATAAATGAGTAGTATGGGCACCAAGGCTGGAGAGTTCTTTTAAGAAATAAACAGAAGTCAGATTTGGATGAGGCTCTAGAATTGGAACAAGGCTGCTGTGCTAGAATAGGAGAAGCATTTTATGGAGGTTGATGAAGTAAGCAGGCCAGCCCTTGCCTGCCTGTGTTGACTTTGGGGAGCTTTGAACGTTGAGGGTGCTTTTCAGCTTCCCATTTCCTAGAGGAAAAAAGAAAAAATTTGAGTTGCCCAAAGCTGCTGCTTAAGTGGCTGCCTTTAGGAAGGTGTAGGATTCTGTTTCTGAGAATATGGCAAGCTAGTTTATTTAGTCAATGTTCTCACTGAAAATGACTAAAAATGCTAGAGTAATATAGAGACTTCTTTTTAAAAGCATAAAAAAGCTGACAAGATATCAAACAGTCGCCATGCCCAAATCTAAGTGAAAAGGGGTATCCAGAGAAATACGTGAGACACTGAAGCCACTTCTGCCGTGATCCCACAATCTTGAGTTTTGGTCTTTCATTTTGGCTCTCTTGAGAGAAGAGGTTTTAAAGTCAAAGTTCCAGACTCTCCTAAAGTGATCAATATATTAAGAGATCCTTCCACAAAATTTGGAACCCCAAAAGGCTAGCGTAAAGGTAAATCTGTCCCATCCACCTGTCCCCAGGAAAAGTTACTTTGGTACCAAGCAAAATGTTGGGGGGTTAGGTGGAGAACTATCCCTAGGTCCTGAGAATTCGAAACTACCAGTTGATCTTCACATGGGTTTGCAGCTCAAATTCATGTTACCTGGGTGGTTTCAAAAATCTTCAAGCCATGAATTTAAATGAACATGATCCTAGAGTTGTAATGTCTCCTAGGTGCCTGGCTAAAAGCAAATTTAAGTCCTCTTTTGGGAAAGACATTGTTATCCATTTCCATAAATAGTTTTTCAGCAACAGTGAATAGTACACAGTCAAAAATAACAGAGCACACAGGGAAATAGGGCACCATGTGCAAGAACAAGCAGAAACAATACACAGTAAAAGCAGCCCCACAAAAATTTTATACACCGGAATTATCAGGTACAGATTAAAAAAAAAATCAAGGAGATGTATGTGTGTGTGTGTGTGTGTGTGTGTGTGTGTGTGTGTGTGTGTATATGCAATTAGTGGTTTTTCTGTAGTTGCATTTTGGATAATAAATTTTTATTTTATTAAGTACATTTCATTTTATCTTTAATAAATTAAAATTTATTTATTGTAATTAAATTTTACTTTTGCAAATTTCCAAAAATTTTATAATAAACATTTATCACTTATGGATAAGAGTTGGCATAAAAAGCTAAATAAATGAAAGCTAAATTAAATCTTCCTCATCTCCCACAGATCTGCACTTTAAAAAACTGGTGATGGGAGTAGAAAGAGTAAATGGGAGTGGGGAGGTTCCTATCTTAGGCTTGTGAAGATTACAAGCTTAATTTTCTTCTCCCCAAACCTGCCTCTTAAGTCAGGCCAGCTAAGTGCTTCAAAGCTACTAAATGTGTGAAAGTCATCCCCCCACCCCTCCCCCGCCACACCTAAAGTTAGCCCCTTTCTTGGCATGTAGTTCAGTGCTCCTACCATCTGTCTCTCCTGGTTTGGGCGCATCTCTCTTCTCCAACTCTCTGGATATTTCTTGTGAGTAAATAGGAAACAAGTTCCTGCTATGCTGGATTTAATAGTTCAGATTCTACCTTTTCTTATCCTAACAGATGACTCTGAATATCCTTGGTAAAAGAAGAAACATTGCACATCTCTTTTCTTCAGGATAATGACACTTCTCTCTTCTAGGACTTCCCGAAACTTACACAGTCACTATCATGAGGCCCCTCTGACCCGGAAGCACTACCAAGTCACTGGCTATGGCATAGTAAGTGAGCAGCTGGGGTGTGAGCAGGATGTTGTGGGGCTTGGCTCAGGGCCATGTAGGAGGACACATTCTCCCAGAATTCTGTAATGTTCCTAAGGATTAGAGGTTGCACAGGGACTCTCTTAACATTTGGGAGCTTTTTGGCTAGGCTTTCTGTGGGAAAGGCAGCCTGTAAAGTCTGTCTCCATCCCTCTCCTTGCATCATAACCATGCCATTTGTATGTTCTGATGCTTAATAAATGTCAACCATAAATACTATTTGGATCTCTTTTAAAATCACGTTGGACGTAGAAGGCAAGGACCTACAATATAGCCCCAGGTGAATATGTAAGTTTATCTTTTGCCAGATCCCAAATTCTCATTGGCTTTATTTTTAAGGATCACTTCCCTGTTCTGCAGAGGGATGTTATCCGTATAGCCTTTGTATCACATTTTACTACCTCAAGGAGATGCAGTTAATAGAGTAAAAGCTCTATGAGTACTTATGGCTTGGAGAGAAATTAAAGACAAAAACTACTAGTGGGAAACTATGTTTATGACCATCAGTTACATTCCCTTCGAAGGCCATTGGTGCTTCAGTAAAGATTCTTAAGGTGGATTCCCCCATTCTCTTTCTATTTGCTCAGCCCATATTGTACTAGAGCCAATACTCTGAACTATCTCATTTTCTTTCTTGTGAGCATCTCCTAAGGAGAATTAGATACAACTGTCTGAATTTCCAAAGTGCAATATCCAGGCCAGACCCCTCTGGCTTAGATGAGTGAGTATCCAGATGGCCAGCGTAATAGATGCAAATGGCCTGGATCTATTTCTGTTGAATCAGGGTGATGTCTTGAGTTGGTTTAGAGGCAAAAACATCTATTTAGAACTTAAACTCTAGTCCTGTGAAGTGAAGAACTGGACTTTTATTAATAGTTCTAGGAGTTATACACCTTTTTTTGTACAGATGGAATCTTGCTCTGTTGCCCAGGCTGGTCTCAAACTCCTGGGCGTCAAACGATTCTCCTGCCTCGGCCTCCCACAGTTTTAGGGTTACAGGCATGAGCCACCGCGCCCAGCTCTGTGGCCTTCTTGATCCCTTTCCTCACCTCAATTATTGAAGCTGATTTGGTCTTTGACCTTTGTAACATGGTGGCATCTGAAAGAGTGGCCATTTCCCTTTCTGACACCTTTTCTCTAAAGTCATCTCACCTTCTTTGTCTTGTTTTCTTGATTTATGTGGCAGAATGGGACAGGGGACTCAAATGATTTCTGGCGGATTGAGGTTGTAAACAGAAAATTTGGAAACCGGATCAAAGTGCTAAGAAGTCGAATTCGCTTCATACATCTGGTCACAGGTTGTGTCCTGGGCTCCTCAGGAAAGGTTCTGCCCAAGTGGTAAGTCCCTGGGGTTTTGATGTCCCAACTGAGGCTCATGCTTTTCCTTTCACTCTACGAAGAATATACCAGAAGTTTTCATTTTACAGTGGTCACTGTTCACCTCATGTTTGCTTTTTCTTAGTGGTAGATGGAGGAAGAAAAGGCATCAGTGTATTATGGAGCACAGGGCTCCAGGGTAGCTTTGGCGTTCCATGTTTCAATAGTTGAACATTTGTACATCTGGCTTGTGGTAATAACTCTCTGGATCTACGTCTCTTTCTAAAATGGGAATACTGTATACTAGGCTACTCTAGGATAGTTGTAGAATATAAAAGTGAAAAGTTGGGAAAGTAGTGGCCACAGGGTTGAAAAGAGAGAGGTTCCATGGGAGCCCCTCCTTAAAAGCAAAAGAAACTGCTACCCTGGTGGATTTCAGGTCTTTTGAGAATCATGTGCGACTACTGTTCACAGGGGCTGGGAGCAGTTGGAAGTTACTTGCACTCCGTACTTAAAAGAAACCCTCAACTCCATCTGGAATGTGGAGGACCATATCAATCCCAAATGTGAGTGAGGTCACTTTCTGGGCTGGCTCTGAAGGGAAACATTTATAAGAAACTCTCATCTTAGAAAAATAAACCTTCATAGTCTCTGCTGTCACTTCATCTTGTTGCCATTTTCTTCCTTTCTTAAACCTAGTCTCTTCACGTGAGTTGTCTGTGACTACATAGCTAGCTCCTTTTTCTTCTCATCCACTCCCTTTTTAAACTCCTCTCCCCAAAGTGACCAGTGACCATCTGTAGGTCCATCTGTCTCATCTCCCTCTGGACTCTTCTCTCCCCTGCACCCTGGGCATCTCCCCAGCCTCAAGGCTTGGAGCAGGCTGCCACTTTCCCTTTATGTCCCTGTGTAGGGCTTCTCTCCCCACATCCAGCCACCACTTTTACAGAAAGCAGTAGCCACAGCCCTGATCTGATCCACGTGTCTCTACACGCAGGCTCCAAGTTGACATTTCCACTTTAGTATCAGCTTCTACTCAATAAGTCTTTGGATTCATCATCTGTTTTCCTAAACTACCCCCTTCAAGCGTGTGCTTGAGCTCTCCTCTTGTGCTTTCCATTTGTTCTTCTTACTACCTCATGTAGCCAAACCACCTCATTAACTCTTTTTTTAAAAAATAACTTTGATATAAATTATTAACTTTTATTGAGTATGCTAGGAACCATGTGTGGCCTGAATGTATTGGTGTAGATGGGTCCCTGTCCCCACAGACCTTATGGGGGAGCATTTGAGCCAGTACCACACTGAAGGACGATGGTGTAGAGGCCTGGTCATCTGTTTCCTTTACACTTCTCACAATGCCTGATGAGTGCTTAACACAAGCTGAATACGTGAGCAAGGATCGGGCCAAGCTTTCTTCTGTCTCCTCGACACTCTCGTCTATTTGTCAGCTTGTCGGAAAGGCTGAACTTGGACTCTGGTGGGAATGTGGATACCGTGGATTGACAGACTGTGGGGAGAGAATGTGTGACAAAGGCTTTTCTCCTGTCATTTTTTTTCTAGTGCCAAACATCAGCCTGGATGTGCTGCAGCCCAGTTTTCCTGAGATCTTGCTGGAGTCCCACATGGTCATGATCCGGGTACTATGGCCCCTTCTCATTCCCTGGCTTCTCTAAGAGTTCTTGGGCAGCCACAGATTTGGAGCACAAATCAATAGCCATGGTATAGATCCACTGCCCCCTTGTGGAGGACTTTGAAAGTGTCTTAATTTACTGGTTTACTTGCTCTTCAGAGGCATTTCCCTTCTCACACTGTGAGGAGGGTGGTGGTGATAAGGACAGCGATGAGACCAGTGAACACATCTGCAGGTCTCGTGTGCCAGGCAGTACTCTGAGCACTGTACATCGTATTAACTCATCTAATACTGCAGTCCTGTGGAGATTATTGTCATTCCCAATCTGCAGATGGGGGAACTGGGGCACAGAGAGGCTAAGGATCTTGCCCAGGGTTCACACAGCTAAGCGTAAGAGGTGGATCCAGTCTTCGAAGCTAGGCTGGTGGGCTTTCCGAGTCAGTGCTCATTCCCACTACACTCCTCTGCCTCTATGTGATTTTCAAATTTGTTCAAATGGCGGAGCCCCTGAAAATCACAGTGCTCTTGGTTGAAGATCATGAGACATTGCCGGTTCATTCCATCCTGTGAAATTAGGATCAGTTAGGATGAACTGCTAATTTGAGTGTGTTGTTTATATGCAGCATAAAATCCCAACCATGAGCCCACTCATATTCCTGGACAGAAACCATTTAGGTTGATTCTTTTTTAAGGTTTTCTGAGACGCATTATTTGTACTCTCTATCATTAGTAACTGACAGTAGTTGTAGCATCGAAGGTTTAAGAAAAACCGAGAGAGGAAATCTTTAAATTGAGAAAATTCTACCCACTAGTTTAAATTTTCCCTTGCGAATTGGGGAAATCCTGCTGCAGTTTTGATGGTTAGTGGGAGACCCCCTTCCTCTGGCTGTGGGAAACCTGTGTTCTGCAAGGATGGTGTATAAGAATCACTGTATCTCAAGCCGGGTATGTGATTTTCATTCCGCCTACAGGGCTGCAGGTAGGTGTGGCAGTTTTTATTTTTCCCTTGGGGAGCCAGTGTCAAGCGGACTTTCCTGGAAGTGATTATGGAAGCAGGACTCGGTAAATGTAGTTCACTTATTTCACCAGATTAAATTTTAAAAGTTCAAATTTTGTCATTTTTGCTCATTGGGAGGCAATGAGTTGACATTAAGCGATCTCTGGGTCACTTTTTCTCTGACTCTCTGCTCATAGCTGTCACTGTGCCCTAATGACATACCTCTTTGAATATGTGCCTGTCAGTCAGAATATCACTCTGGGTCTGGGTAGAATTTTAAGACTAAAGAGTTACATATCATCTTTCGTTACCTCACAGGTAAGGTCAAAGAGGAAAAGGGAGCTTCCTTATTCAACCGATATAGAGTCAGGGAGGGAAAAGAGACCAAAATACTGAGTCAGACTACAGAAACTACAAGGGCAGGGCCCTTCTGCCAGTCGAGTGGCGGCCGGAGACTGCGAAGGCTGGCTTGCCTGGCGAGGTTAGCTGGCAGGAGCCAATCTAGATTTTAAGCATGGAGAACAACTTACAAGTGCATATTCTGGTAGTGGTTATAGATTTTTTTTCTTTCTTCCATCACGTGGTTTAGTAAAGGAGCAAGATTTCTCAGCGTTTAATGTAGTGAATAGGATTCTCTTGGCTTATACAGTTCTGGCTAGAGTCCCCGAGTTTTTTAGGACTGAACTGTACTGGTTTGAAGAAATTCATTTCCCTCAGCAACTGCTCCAGAGGCCCAGAAAAATTCATTCCTCATCCCCAAGCCTTCAAATGGCCATAGTGATCCAGGGGCTGTGTAGCTGGCCCCTTGGGGTCTGACACCACCCATGGCACTTGTGATTCTGGAGGAGCAACTCATCCACCACGCAGAGGCCTGCAAACTGTTCCCAACCCCTTGATGAGTCGCATTAGTAAGGCATTGGCTGGCAGTTCACTGAACCAGGCGTCCTGGATATTTCTTGGGCTAGACCAGTGGTTCTGACTTGAGGGCGATTTTGCCTCCCAGGGGATGTTTGGCAATGTCTAGAGAAAGTTTTGGCTGGCGTAAGGGGTAGAAGTAGGGTAGAGGGCAGGGATGCTAAACATCCTACAGTGCACAGGAACCTCCACAACAACTGCTGACTCAGCCCAAAATGTCAGTAGTGCTGACCTAACTCAGTGCCTGAGGCCGCTTCCCAGGAAATGCCTTTTCAGTTTGTCCTGATAACAAGGCCTGCCCTAGTCCTGGCGGTTAATCTCCGGTATCCTCACCCTACTCCTTCCTGTTTTAGCAAAGGCCTCATTTTGCCCTGTGGAAACAGGTTGTTGGATATTTTTGGCTACTGGATTAGAAGGGCTGAGTCTGAGTCCTTCAAACTGCAGTGTGGGTGGCGAATGATTGCTCTCCCAATGGGCGAAGTGTCTTTCGAAGGGCAAAAAAATCTTACCTCTTTTATGTATAAAGCACAAGTATTCATACAGTATATAAACAGATATACAGTATAGCTATGCTATTAAAATCTCATAAAAGACATTTTTTAAAAAAGTCTGAAAGGGTTCCTGGTTGGGGGGGCAATAATGAAAAAAAATAAAAAGTTGAACGAGACTAGGCTAAAGTAACGTTTTCCAAGTGCAGGCACTCGTCAGAGTTTCTCCTTTTCTGTTTGAAGTTGGCCTCTGAAGGGAGTAAATAAGTGCGCCTGATTTCACATCCCCTCCCCTCCTCTCCTCCTGTGACGCTTTGTCCTCTGCTCGGCAGACGGGTATAGATTTTGTGCCCATCGGAACGAGTCCTTCATTCCTCTTTCTCTTCTTTCCGTTGGCATAGCGGCTGTGATGTGGCATGGGGGCTTGTCCCCGTGTGGGAGAGGTGGGGCGGTTGCCGTAGGCAGGCGGACAGTGGCTGAGAAGGAGCACCTGATTCTTCCCTGAGGGAAGGGAGGAGACACACTGGCTGTGTGTCGGGGATACCTGTGCCTCACATTTCTGTCAGCTCTCTAGAGCTCTGTCTTGACTAGTTGTTCTTTGCCACCTTCCTGCAGGGGAACAATGGCCTCAAGCCCAAGGACAATGAGTTCACATCCAAACCCTGGCACTGGCCTATCAACTATCAGGTAGGGCCCAAAGCTAGGCTCCCTCCCAGGAAATGGAGCCCAGGAAGAGGTGTGCCGGGGTGGCAAGGGGAGGCCTTGCCTGGGATGGGCTGACCAGAGATGGGGCTCTGTTTTCTGTCCTCATTCTGACCCTGCCTTCCCAGAGCACTCGTGTGGAATCTGCATGTTCTGAGCTTCCTTTCCAGCCTCCTTATCTGTGAGGGGGACCCGTCTTCCTCCCTTTGGGATGGGTGTGGCTGGGATGAGCTGGGCCCTGGATCAGCCCAGTGTCCTCTGATCCACAGGGCCTGCGCTTCTCAGGGATCAATGACACGGACTTCCGAGTCTATCTGCTTGGCAACCCGGTGAGTGCCGGAACGTTCCCGGCTTAGGCCCTTGAGCCCTTGCTTTCCTCTCATCTGCCTGTTCTCATTTCCATGCAGGTGGTTTGGTGGCTGAATCTGTTGAGCATTGCTCTCTACCTCCTCTTAGGGAGTGTCCTTGCTATAGCTATGCAGAGAGGGGCACAGCTGCCGGCGGAAGTTGAAGGTCAGGTCCCCTGGGCTCTCCCTCCCCTGACCTAGCAGCTGGCGGGGTGCTGCACTCCTGGGAGGGCTGTCCTGCCTGCTGGGCACCATCCTTTGCCTTCACCACCCTACACTTTCCCACTTCCTTTGCTCTTGAAAGCTCATGAAATACCCAGTCCTGTGTTACTTACATCCTCCCAGCAGCCCTGTAGAGTAGGGTATTACTACACCCATTTTATAGATTAGGAAACCAAGGCACAATGAGATTAAGAAACTTGTCCCAGGACATATACCTAGTAAGTGATTTTTAACCCCTGTGCTATATACAGAGCTGCCCATCTTTTCTCTTCTGCCCCCTCCTTGTTCCATGGCCGCGTTCTCTAGTGGGGTAGAGAGCAGTCTCCAGGGCACGGTGAGTGGGTTCCCTGTCCTAGAGCTGCTCCTAACTTCAGCTGCCAGGCCGTGGACTGTGGCATCTGAGACTCACACGTTGCCTCTGCAGCTCGCTGTGTGAACAGTCATGGTCCCAGATATCCACTCACTCCCCTCTCCATCCTCACCTCACCTTTACCCCTGTCTGTCTGCCGCTGCAGAGATCTGTGTGGCAGCAAAGATGTGGGAGGGCCAGGCAGGGAGGGAAGCTGTCTGCAGATGTACAGGAGTATGGTTTCTTTCGAGGCTGGGCTGCCTGCTGCCCAGACACCAGCATCAGGTCTCCTCCTGGTGTTTGGTGTACCTGCCATCAGTGCTGAGACCTCACTGGGCGGAGTAGTGACCAGGGCTCTCAAGACCCAGTTCTTCCATTTGCCACAGGGTGGTTTGGGTTGGTCCAGATGAGGGAAGGAAGGCCCAGTGAGGTGATGTGACTTATTCAGCAAGGAAGGGGCAGAGCCAGCCTGGAACCCGGGACCTCTGCCCCCTCCTTGTCTTCTGACTGGGGCTGTGCTGCTTGGGGCCCAGGACTGTCCCAGGTCCTGCTGCGAGGCGGTGGTCAGGTCCTACTTGGCTGGATGCTCCATTACTTCCCATTCTTCCTGATGGGCCGGATCCTCTACTTCCACCACTACTTCCCAGCCATGCTCTTCTCAAGCATGTTGACAGGTCAGCGCTGCCCAGCTGGACTTGGGAGATAAAGCGGGGGAGGGGATCCTGGCGGGAAGGGGAAGGAAGAAGAGGCTAGCCTGGAGGAGCAATGCTGGGAGTGAATCTCTGCTCCCTGACTAGGGGTGGCTCCTCTCTGCTGTATCCCAGAAGTCACTCTGTCACAGGCTGGTGCCAGGTGTCTTTCCTCTCCACTAGGCATTCTATGGGATACCCTCCTGCGGCTCTGTGCCTGGGGTGTGGCCTCCTCTCGCCTGGCCAGGGGCATACACGCGGTGGGAGTCCTGACCCTGCTCCTGGGAACTGCCTACAGGTGAGCATCTCCCTGCACCTCGCATGTGCCCCCAACATGGACACAGCCCTGGATGCCTTTGAGAATTCCCTGGGGTGCTCTTAAAGTATACCAGTGCCTGGGCCCAATCCCCAGAGCTTGTGATTCAGCTGGGCCCAGGTGGGGCCACAGTTTTCAAAGCCCCCAGGTGGTCCTGATTTGCAGCCAGGTGGGAGAAGCAGAGGGCTAACTCTGCATTCTCTCCTTTCACCAGTGGTTCCCAGCTTTTGTACATCCCAGCCCACCTGGAAGGGGACCCCTCCTTAGTCACAGTGGCTCTCTCCCAGGACTGCGCTTGGTGGGGTGAGGGAGAGGGTAGGAAGAATTACTGGGTGGCGGGGGGTGGCTCAGAATTGCTAGAGGAGAGTGTTGTTTGGAAAGCCCCCTCTTCTCTACTTCTGGCAAGTCTCACAGATCCCCCGCTGAGAATCACCGGCTTCCGTGGTGGGGCCTCACAGGTGAGCACATGCCTGTCTTAAGAGGGTTAAATTCACATCTTAACAAACACCCTGGGCCAAAATAGCCCAGAACAAACCCCTAGACAGGTCCCTCTCATGGGCCTCTTGGGAAGAGCCCTTGCCTTTATTGTCATTAAGTCAGCATCTGCTAAGCTCTCGGACTGTTGTGCGCGGACCCAGACAGACGTGGCAGCGGAGGAGAATGGGGCTTGTGGGTGGAGACTGCCTGACACCCTGCAAGGAGGAGCTGACTTCACAGCTCCCCAGCCCAGGCGCTGGGATGCCCAACTGCTCCCTCTGGATTCTCTCTCACAGCTTCTACCTCTTCCACCCTCTGGCTTACGGGATGGTAGGTCCCCTGGCCCAGGACCCCCAAAGTCCCATGGCAGGACTAAGGTGGCTGGAATCATGGGACTTTTGAAGCCACTGCAAGGACTCCAGCCTATGTCCAGGAACAGCCCAGGGACAGCCAGCTGTGGGGCCAGTTCCTGGACCCTTCCAGCTGTGGAGGAAGCTGCCTGGGAGCCTCAAGAATTCTGCTGCCTGTCAGACCAGGCTCTGGGAGTGAACCCGGAGTTTAACCCAACACTAGAGAGCCACAGCTTTGTCTGCTGCACCTACAGAGAGCACAGTATCTCTCAGGCCCGTTTGCCCGAGTGTACAACACGGAGGATGAGTGTGCGCGAGTGCGTGTGTCTGTGTGTGCGTGTAAGGGTGCATTGTCCGTGTCTCTGTGGGATCCAGACTGTGTAACTGTGGATAGCTGAGTGTCATAAACACTAAGAAATAGTCTGGGGCTACAGTAATATCTTCTGGTATTTTTTTCCACATTGGATTTGGTTTGGTTTTGGTTTGTAAGATCATCAAAAATTCTCTGACCTCCAAAAGATCCTCAAGTGCCGACCTCACCTTGGCCCTCACCAGAGGCCAGGCAGATGGGACCACCAAAGCTATGCTGCCCTCCCTCCCACAAACGAATCTAGTTATGGAGGAAAGCAAGCTGCCCTGAGCTCCCCACTGCTTCCCTGAGTGGCTGCTGCTGCAAGTGACTTCAGTGGCCACAGGTGGCTGGACTTCCTGCCTGCAATATACGCAGACACTGGGCTCTAGGCAGTAAGCAGCCAAGATCTCTCCAGCCCTTGGTCAGCCTGCCTTAGCCCTCGGTTCCTTGTTCTCTGGGAATGTCACACTGTGAGACTGGGTGGAGGAACAGCGTCCTGTCTTGGCTGCTCTTGTGTTCCCAGGGCCGGGGTGCCAGAGGCTGTTTCTCTCAGTCCATCCTTTTCCCTCCGCGTCTGGCCTGGCCGCGAGGGCTGGGTCAGGTGTGTTCTCCTGATTTCTGGGAGAGCCTTTGGGGACCTTTCCTAACAGCTGAGGTAGATGAGAGAGCAGGGAATCTGTGTGGTGCTGGGGCGTGGGGTGCTCTGACCTGTCTGGACAAATGTTCCTGTCACCTGCTGAGCTTCCCCAGTTTTCGCTCCTCCAGGCCTCCCCTGCTCACCACCCCCCCTTCACTCCACTGGCATTTCTCTTTCTTTCTGTCACTGTTTCACCCATCTCTTTTCCCCAGAGACCCAGAGCACCTAGAGACACATGACAGCTTCTACTCTGAGGCTCATACAAGCAGCTCAGAGCTGTTCCTTTCTCTTTCTCCCCAAAAGGGTTTACAGAAACCCTTCAGTCGGAACCAAACCAACCCAAAGCCAGCCCTTCAGCCTGCCTGCTTCCTCTCGGTGTATGACAAAATATTTTGTCTCAGAGGACTTTGATGCTTCAAGATTTCATGATGAATCCCTGCCACACTCCATTTTCCCTCCTCTGTAGCTCCCACCAACTCTGACAGGGTCAGAGCTCTTTAAAGCATCTTCAGGAGGCGGTTGCCACGGAGACTGGAAATTGGTCCCAGGGACAGGCTGTGCTACCTACTGGGTGGTGGGGAGGGAAGCTTCTGGCCGTGCTTGGCTGTTCAGACCAGCCATCATTAATGTTAATAGAGGAAATGCAGCAATGTCAAAAGCAAGGCAGGTTGGTTAATTAGATCTGGGGCCTGATGACCTCCCTCTCCCAGGGCTCTACAGCCCTTTTGACTTCCCCCAGCAGGAAGCACTGCCCCAGTGCTGAGTCTGGGTGGCTTGCTTAATTGCATTTCTGGCAGGGAGGGAGAGAGGGATGGAGAAGCTCTGCTCCACCCTCCAGCCCTCTGCTCTCCCTCCCCTCCTCCCCACAGGCTGAGTTGGTTTCTTCTGAGCCCCTTGGGACAGCCATCCGGGTGGGCTCTCACTGCAGGGAAAATGCAGGAGTCTGTGCTTGGCTCCTAGCAAAGAAGGTGGTCCACAGTAACACCCAGGAGGTGGCTGATTTTCCCTTGTGCCTTCTTATTTGCCAGTAGGAACTTGTTGGAAGGGAAGAGCTCTGAAGGAGCCCAAGGGGGCAGCCACTCTGAGTGAGGGCGAGCAAGAAGAAAGCTCAGACAGTTTCCTACCCATCCTTCCCTCCTAATTGGCCACCCTGGGGACAAAAGCTTCCTTGGTCTCTTCCACTGCTTTCTGGGGATGAAAGAATTCTCTGCCCATCCCTTTTCCTCCTTGCCCAAACTGGCAGACACTTCTCTGGGGACAAGGCCACTTGATGCAGCTTCAGGTGCTCAGGTTCAGTTGTTTGGAAGCTGCTGGGGAGAGAGGTTGTCAGGGTGCTGCTGTGGGGGCTCTAGCCCCCAGGACTTGGCGGGAATGTGATATGTCCTACAAACTGCTGGTGGAGGAGGAAGACATTTGTCAGCCAGCCCAACCTCCAGCCAGCTTCTCGAGCCACATTTTATTTAATAGGAAAAAAAAAAAAAAAAGGTTTCCAGAGATAATTGGAGGCCATTTAGTTTTATAATAAATAGTGCTTGTTTTGAATACCATGTTCTTGTTGTACTTAATTGAATCTGACTTGCCCGCTGGCTCCCAGAAAGGCCTCCCTAAGAGAAGAAAAGAATGTTTTAAGTTCAAGAACCATTCATTGTGTCTCATGTCTGAGGTGACTCTAATTCCAGGAGAGGCCCTGGGCTGGCAGGTGAGTCTGATTATCCCAGGGGGCATTGGGGCCTTCCCATGTACATGGTTACTGGAGTAATGCTGGTTGTCATTTCAGTTTATTTAAACTTATTCCAAAATAAGTAGGAAGCCAGACCTCTTACTTTTCTTTTAACCTGCCCATACAGTATAGAAAGGAGTGGGAGAGAAAGGGTAACAATTGTCCACTTCTGAGGCAGCCAAGTGGCCCAGCATTGTAGCAACTTGCCATTCTGCTAAACAGTGGCCTCCGTGGTGACAGGGGGCCTCTGTTATCAGGACTGATGTTAAGGATCTGGGGGAGGTAAGAGCTGACTGGAGTGCTGGACAGAGGTGGGGAACGAGGGCAGTAGCGCCGCGCTGTGAAGTTGGGCTGCCCACCCCCAGCTTAGGTGCAGGGGCAGCTGCTGTGGGGGAGGAGGAGGGCATGCAGGTGTTCTGGAAATGGAAAATGCCTAGGACAGGCCGGTTAGAAAAGGACCAAATAACTCTTCTTTGAATGGCACAGCTTAATTTACAAAGTCTCGACACATCTGTGACATTTAATCCTCATAAGGGCCCATTGAAGTCAGTGATGTATTTTGTCCCCATTCTACCCACGAGAGATTAAATTACTTGCTCAAGGTCCCGTGATTAGTAAATAGCGCCAGGACTCAGAGCCAAGTTGGGTTTTTTCTGTGTCTTTAGCCTGGTCCTGGGACTAGAAGCACCTTCCCAGAACAACCTGGCCTGAAACTCAGCTCCGGGTATCTGGATCCTGCGTGTTCGTTTGCACGTTCGGCTTAATGTATCAACAGCGCATCTGGAGCCCAGTTTGTCTTGGCTCCCCCAGCTGTGCCTTACCAGTGGTGGCAGATGTTCAACAACAGGTTTTCTGGAAGGAAAAAAAAGCCCTGATTTACAGCATTTGCTAATTTCCATGGTGTAAATACTCCCACCGTGGCCTATTTCAAGCTACCGACTTGTTATCACTGAATAAGAAGTTGGAAAGAAATGCATACGGTTGGCTCTTGTGTATATGAGCTGGCTCCAGCACAACACTGACCCAGACCCAGTGACTAGGGGCACAGGTCACGGTCACAGCCCATTACATGAGGGAGGCATGGAGGCCTAGAGGATGGGCCTGAGAGACCCGAGGTCAAATCCTGGCCCCACCTCTTACTAACTGTGTGATCTTCAGCTAGTCACTTGACCTCTTTGCCTCCATTTCCTCAACTATAAAACAAGGGAATGATGGCACCTGCTCCCAGGGTTCCTGAGAGGATGAAAAGAGTTACTCATGTACAGTGCCTTGGACAGTGTCTAGATGTGAGTGCTCTATAAATGCTAGCTCTTTTGTAAATTTTTAAAATTGTTTATAGACAGGTCTTGCTATGTTGCTCAGGCTGGCCTCAAACTCCTGAGCTCTAGTGGTCTTCCCGCCTCAGCCTCCCAAGTAGCTGGGACTACAGGTGCACCACTGTGCCCAGCAATAAGTGCTCTTTATTAATGTTATTATTAATGGTAAACCGACCTCAGTGGCAGCGCTGGCTCTAGGACAGTACTTGAACTTTCTTCTAGATTATAACCTCCTGTCCAAGTGCCAGACAGATGGCCTCCAGGGAGGAGAGCTCCTGTGACTCTCCCCAGCCCCTCAGATGTGGATTCAGACCCTGGCCTGCTGGTTGGATAGCCTTAGCCCGCAGCCCAGCCAGACCCTCAGGCCTTTCCTCAAGGGGAGCAGAGGTCAGAGTGCACTCAGCCTTCTCCTGCCATCTGGCCCTGTGAAGGCAAAGAGTGAAGCCATGGGTTTGAGTGCTGACTCCATCTCTAACTAGCTAGGGCCGTTAACTCCCACTAACTCATCAGACCCCAGGCCCTGTCCAAAGGAGAAACGAAGCAAGAAGCATCCTGAGTGTAGACTGTCGGCAGGAAGCACAACCGGGGTGGAGCAGGGAGGAAGCCTTAGACTAGCCAGAGCAGTGGGCATTTGGGCACTGGAAGGTGAAGGTCACTAGAGATGCATGTGGCCTTTCCCTGTGACCTGCTGCACTTTGCTGTGGGGCCACAAGATCCCAAGGTGGAAGTTTAGTCCCTTCTCCCTTCAGTCCCCATCCCTTTGTGCTCTTGCTTGGGGACCTCCCCGGCTCTTTAGGACACAGGCTTTCCAGCCTTGCTTTCCTACTCCTGCCCAGAGATACATGGGGAGATGGGGAAGAGCAGAATAGGGTGTACCCCAAACTCCTGAGCCCTTGGAAGCGGGAGAACAGCTAGATGGTTTCATGGGCTTGGCTGGGAGCAGGAAGGCGTTCTGCGGAAGCCCTCAGTCCTGATTCAGGGCCAGAAGGGGAAGTTTCACAGGCCAGGACTCCCTCAGCACTTCAGCTGGGCATGGAGTCACAGGCTGTTCATAACCAACGGCCCAAGAACACCCACAGGTAGGCGAGCTGGCCCCGCTAACCCAACCCGGGATTGGAGAGTTGGGGTGTGGGGGAGGAAGGCGGCAGCAGTCAGGCATGATTTGAGCAGAGACGGCGTGCCAAGGTCATGGCAAACTCAAACGCTTCCAGGCAATGGTTGAGTGGGCTCGTGGAGACGTGGCTCAGGCCGCGCCTACCCAAGGCAACTAAATTCAACACAGTGCCCTCGGGGCTGGGATGGGGAACTGAGACCCACAGAGACTACGGTTTCTGTTCAGCTCTGAAGCCAGAGCACTTCCCAGACCACCAGGTCGTCCTTGGCCAGAGCCGGCTGTGGAGGGGGCGCCCGCCTTGCTGGACGGGAGGAGGGCGGGGGCCGCGAGTGCTTTAAAGCGCCCCAGCCGGGCTGCGCGGGGCGGCGCGGCTCTCGGAGCTGCGGAGGGGAGCGCTGTGGCAGCGGCCAAGCGGGGTCCCCGGAAGTGCCCCCGGGCCGGCACCGCGGGGGCGCCGCCACCTACGCCGGCTGCGGGCATCTTTTCTCGGCTACGGCCAGGGAAGGAGCGGCTGCCGGACCCCGCCTGACCGAGGCACCGGCGCCGTAGGTGGGCGGAGTGGCCCGCGTCGCCGCGGAGATGGCACGGCACGTGCGGTGACGGCGCCCGCGCCCCGAGGGTCCCAGCTTGCGCCCTGCGTCCCCGGGAGAGGATGGAGCGCCCGGAGCCCGAGCTGATCCGGCAGAGCTGGCGGGCAGTGAGCCGCAGCCCGCTGGAGCACGGCACCGTCCTGTTCGCCAGGTGAGGGCCGCCCGGCCCCGGGGGTGCGGGTGGAGGGGCGCCTCGCTGGGAATGGGTTCGCGGCGGCTGGACCCGCGACGGAGGGGGGAGAACCGGCCCGCCGCCGTGGCACCGGGGTGCCGCCAGATGTGCGCCAGAGGAGCGGGGCGCGGCGACGGGCGGCGCAGCCCCTTCTGCCCTTCCGGCCGTAGGTGCATCTTCCGAGCCAGCGCTGCCCACCCCGCGCCCCGCCGGACTCCCTGGGGGCGGGCGGGGGTCCTCTCGGGCGGATCTCATTATATTTGGGCGGGCCGACGCCGGTCCCGCGCTGAGCCCCCTCCCGGGCTCTGTGCCTCCCGAGCGTTCCTTGGGTAGTGACTGCAGGGGTGCCCGACGGTGCCGGTACGGGGACTTGGGTGCCCCAAGAGCCGGTGTGGAGAAGGTGCGCCGGGAGGCCTCCCGCGCCCACATGTGAACGCTCGGGTCCGAGCCCAGGTGTGTGCGCTCCCAGCAACCAACAGAAGGCTAAACCTTTCCGAGGAAAGAACCAGGTTAGGACCAGAGAACTGCCAGGGAAGGGGTGACAGAGGCCCAAGTCTCACCACCAGGGAGAGAGGTAAGAGGGTGCACAAGCCCCACGGGGAAGGAGGGGACCCGTCTTCAACCTCAGCTTGGGGGTCTCTCAGTAACCCCTCTGCCATCACCAGCGGGGCAATGCTCCCTTTACTGTGACTTTCCCCAGCCTTGGCACCCTAAGCCAGCCCCGAACTTCTGACCAGCCTTTTGCCAAACCTCCTCAAAGAGGAATAAATTCAGAGTTGCACAAAACCCAAACGAGCTCTCCCAAAAGTGGCTGTGCACGCCTGCTTGTGCCTCCCAGCCCTCCCCAAGCTCACTTTTTTTCTCAGGCACCTACTGTGGCTGCACTACTTCTAAGCTGTGTGACCTTCGACAGGTTCCTTAGCCTCTCTGGGCTTCTGTTTCCTCTCTGTAAAATTAGGTTAACAGTTGTACCCACTGCTTTGGACTGAAAGGAATATACAATTACAAGTTAACCATTCGTACAGTACTCTGTGCTCAGCAAGCGTAAGGAGTTTGTTCTTGGTGTTATTATCATCGCTGCTCGGAGTCCCCTGAGACATGGTGAGACTGGGATGTTCTGACCCAAGAGCAGGAGGGAGAGACACAGAAGGAAGGGCTTTCCTTTCCCCACAATGTGACTCCAGGTTTCCTGTCTGAGGCCTCTTCCTGTCCCAGACCACACCCCTTGGCTGTTGATGAGGGGCGGCTACACGCCGGTTGGACACACTGCCCTGTCCAGATGCCTGTCAGAGCCAGGGGAAGGGGCAAGGAAAGGGCATTGGCAAAGCTGTCCAAGGAGCAGTGCCCGGTTGCAGGGTCTGCTATGGCTTCCGACTGCAGGACAGGCTGGCCGGGCCCGCACCCCGGGGCTGACAGCGGGGCCTCACCTCCACAGGCTGTTTGACCTGGAGCCTGACCTGCTGCCCCTCTTCCAGTACAACTGCCGCCAGTTCTCCAGCCCCGAGGACTGTCTCTCCTCCCCCGAGTTCCTGGACCACATCAGGAAGGTGAGGGGGAGGCGGAGCTGCTGTGGCCTCTGGGATCCAGCAGAGCACCTTCCTGGGAGAGAATGGGGGGCTTGGGACAGGGAAAGCCGCTTCCTGCCCCAGGCCTGGTCTTACTCCCCTCCGTCTGCTCCTGCGTGCAGGGGCCTCTGCTCCTTTCCCTCTGGGCTGGGCCTGGTCTGGGACATCAGAGCCAGCCAGCCTCCTTCCCCACCCTGTGCTCAGCCAGGTGGTCCCCACCTCTGTCATTGCCCTCAGCCTTGTCCCCTGTCAGCTTCCATAGGTTGTGTTGGTGCTGATCCTAGCCATTGGGGGCCATCTGTGTAGGACAACCAGGCTGGGGTTTTCTAGGAGGCTCATGACTCTCACAGAGCCTCAGTTTCCCCTCATCCTGTCACTTTTCAGCCTTCCGGCTAAGATCAAGTGTAGTTTCCCCTCGTCCCAGGCAGACAACACTATCCAGCAGGTGTATTTAGGGCTTGGAAACCCACAGAGGAGAGGGGCTTCCTTTGTGGGTGTAACATTAGTAGTTTGGCCAGCACACGTTGAATGCCCTCCATGTGTGGACAGAGGCTGCTTTTGACCTCTGATCATGAAGAACTGAGGATCCTTCTGGCTTTTCTTGCCTCTGAGGGTCTTTTTGGGACCCCCAGGTTCTGGGCTGTGGTTGTGAGCAGGTGGGGTTGCACCGGCCTCTCTGTTTCACTGCTGCCTCGGCCTTGGCAGGTGATGCTCGTGATTGACGCTGCGGTGACCAACGTGGAGGACCTGTCCTCACTGGAGGAGTACCTTGCCAGCTTGGGCAGAAAGCACCGGGCGGTGGGTGTGAAGCTCAGCTCCTTCTCGGTGGGTAAAGGAGCTCTTCCTCTCTCCAGAGCTCCTGACCTGGGGCCACCATTCTCTCCCAGTCCTCCCTCATCCACCTGTCCTCTCTCCCCATTCCCATACCCTCAGATGATCAGGGTTGGGGGCCGGTATCTGCTACTTACCTGCTGTGTGACTCTGGCACTGACTTGACTTCTCTGAGTCTCCAGGTTCTCTTCTCTGATATGGCTTTTTTTGTTGTTGTTGAGACAAGGTATGCCTCAGTCACCCAGGTTGGGGTACAGTGGCATGGTCATAGTTCACTATAACCTCAAACTTCTGGGCTCAAGTGATCCTCATGCCTTGCCACCCAAGTAGCTGGGACTATAGGCATGAGCCACCATGCTTAATTTTTTAAAAAAATTTTTTTAGAAATGGGGTCTTGCTATGTTGCCCAGACTAGTCTCAAACTTTTGGCCTCAAGCAATCCTCCCTCCTCAGCCTCTAAAAGTTATGGAATCACAGGTGTGAACCACCATGCCCAGCATGATATGGCTTCTTACAAAGCCATAAACATTAAGGAGCCTGTGGGATTTGCTGGTCTGCTCAGTTTTCTATTGCTGTGTATTAAACCACCCCAAAACATACTGGCTTAAAACCCTGATTTCTGATTTCTCATGGCTGGGCTCAGCTGGCAGTTCTTCTGCTCCCCATGATGTAGGTGGAGTCACTCATGTGTTGTGTTCAGCTGGGAGCTCAACTGGGGCTGGAATGTTCCAGGTGGCCAGTCAGCCTTTGAGCTCTCCCTCCCTGTGGCCTCTTGTCATTCAGTAGTTAAGCCGAGCTTCTTTACAGAATGGTAGCTGAGTTCCAAGAGGGAGTATTCCAAGGGGACATGCTCCAGTGTGCAAGTACTTACAAAGCCTCTGCTTGCATCACTCTTGCTAATGTCCCCTTGGCCAAAGCCAGACACATGGATGAGGCCACTGTCAATGTGGGAGGACCCTCCGCAAGGTGGACCACCAACATGACAGTCTACCACATAATCCAATCACCTTGCTAGACAGTAAGCACCTTGAGGAAGGGGCCATGTTGGTCTTGTCCTCCTCTCCATCCTTAGCACTAGCACAGAGCCTGGTTTGCAGTGGATATTCAGTAAACATTTGTGGAATAAATACAACTTATTTTATTATGATTAATAATAACAAATGAGAGCCATTATTGTTGAAGGCTTACTGTATACAGATGCTACACTAAGAGCTTCTTCTGGATTATCCCATTTAATCATCCCAAAAGCCCATGGATTAGAACTTTTACTTTCTCTGTTTTGTAACTGAGGCTCAGAGAGTTTACATAATTTGCTCAAGGTCACCCAGCTCATGAATGGTGGAGTCAGAATCTGAACTTGGGTCTTCCTGGCTCCAGAGCCTAGGCTCTTAACCCCGTGACTGCCACCTTGCAGATGAGGAAACTGAAGTCTGGTGGCAATGACTTGGTTTGCTCTGACCTGGGAGGCCAATGCCTTCACCCCATTCACGGTGTGGCTACAAGACTAGGAATGGGGTGAAATGCTTTGTTCACTATAAAGCCTCACATTTAAGGGGAAAGGTGGGCACAATGTGATACCCAGGGATTTGGGCAGGACCCTGCTCAGGAAGCATGGACTCTGCACAGGAGAGAAAGCAGGCCCAGGAGCCCTTACCAGCCTAGACCTCAGTTTTCTCACCTGTGAAATGGAGCCATGCCTTCCTGCCCTCTGGAATGACAAGGTGCCCCTTGCCTCTGCAGACGGTGGGTGAGTCCCTGCTCTACATGCTGGAGAAGTGTCTGGGCCCTGCCTTCACCCCAGCCACACGGGCCGCTTGGAGCCAGCTCTACGGGGCCGTGGTGCAGGCCATGAGTCGAGGCTGGGAGGGCCAGTGAGAGGCGACCCCTGGCCGGCGGCCCCTGTCTGTCTGTGTCTGTGGTAGCCCAGGCTCCCCCAGGCCTCCCTGCGTCTCCCTCGTCCCCACTCCCTCGTACTGGAGAGGGGATGGGACAGGGCTGCGTCTCGCCCCTCCCCAGCCACAGAGGGAGCAGCTTTTCCTTCAGGAGGGGCTTCTGGATGTCCCCTCACCCTGAGTAGCCTCCTCCCTGCCTCTTCCCCTCTCTGGCAACCCCTCTTGCCCCGTGAGAGCAGAGTTTGGGTGGCAGAGGTGGCGTGGGGCCGGGAAGGTATGGGCCTTCAGAGAATGGGGCCCTTGTATCCGTCCTGCCTTCTCAGGTGAGCCCCGCCACGCTGGGGGGTTAAGATGGCTGAGCTGCCCGTACCTTCCCTTCCTGCCTCTGCTGCTTTCCTACCCCAGGGCTGTTTGCCTTTCACAGAGAAGGAGAAGAGCAGCTTTGGCCTATGTGGTGGGGTCACAGGCAGTGGGAGCAGAGGGCCAGGAGAACTGCCAAGGAAGGGAGGGGGCACCTGGGTCTCCGTGGGGCCCCGAGGGGCTGCGCAGATGCCACCTGGCAGAGTCGCTTGTCTTCTGCAGTGTTTCCCCTTCCCTCATTCAGCACTCGTGGTGGGAGCCCTCTGCTTGCCGCTCTGTAGGAAGCCAGCCGGCCAGGCGGGGGTGGGGCTGGGGGAGGCCCACAGCTGCCACGGTTAATGCCCCGCGTGCCCGCACTCGGGCCGGCAGATGGCAGAGAAGGCAGCAGGAGAGGAGTGACCCTCTGCCCGCGCCCCGAGCCATCTGCGCTTTGTCTCTTGCCCCGTGTGTGGTTCTGTAAACTCATGTGGAATAAACCTGTTCTGTGTGCCTCTCTGACGCTCCGGGACTGGTCTTTTTGGGTCTTGGCCTGCGCCAGATGAAGCCGCAGGGCAGTGGAGCCCGGGGCAGGATGCGGCATGGGTTGGGAAGGCCAAGGCCAGAGTGGGTGGAAAAGAAGGGAGAGGCCTGGGAAGGCTGGAGCCAGCGGCGGAGACAGAGCTAGGGGTTTGTGGCCAAAACTGGCCACAGGCCACCAAACGCGGTTGCTGTTCCTCGTGGACGCAGCTGGCTACATCGCCCACCTCCCTTGCAACAGGTGGGGCGCGTGACTGCGTTCCGGCCAATGCACTGTGCAGATGTGTGACACGCCCTGGCCCGGTGCCCTAAGCTCCCGCACGCTCCTGCACACACACGTCCTTCAACCGGCGTGATGCAAACCTCACGATGACCTTGAGGCCCGTGTGCTGAATGTAGCAGAGCCACAAGGTGAAAGGAGCCCTGTCCCTGTATTGCTGCTTGGAGGAAGGGGCCCACTGACCAGCATCACCCACTTTGAATTTTGCATGAAGGAGACCTAACTTCTCTTGCGTTTGTGCCATTATATGTTTTGGGGTTGGTTACAGCCCACACCCACACAGCAGTCCGTGGGTCAGGGCTTTGGGAGCCCACAGGCTGGTGAGCTAGAGAGACAACCAGGGACATGGGGAAGGGGAGCGGCATTGAGTGGGTATCATCGGAGCAGGCTTGGGGTTGCCCCCACGTGCTCCCAATCTCAAAGGTGGGCCTGAAGTTGGGCTGTGAACGGCTGTAGGGGCCGTGCCTGGGCCTGCTGCCCTCACCCTGGAGCGCCAGTTTCTCAGCTGAGACCTCATGTAGCTGGTGCCGGCAGCTACAGCTGGGGGCCTCTTTTTTTTTTTTTGGGGACAGGGTCTTGCTCTGTTGCCCAGGCTAGAGTGCAGTGGTGTCAGCCTAGCTCACAGCAACCTCAGACTCCTGGGCTCAAGCGATCCTCTTGCCTCAGCCTCCCAAGTAGCTGGGACTATAGGCACAGGCCATAACGCCTGGCTGATTTTTCTATTTTTAGTACAGATGGGGTCTCACTCTTGCTCAGGCTGGTCTCAAACTCCTGGCCTCAAGTGATCCTCTCACCCCAGCCTCCCAGAGTGCTAGGATTACAGGCCTGAGCCACCGCGCCCGACCCAGGCTCACTTTTGTTAGGTTCAGCTGGCCAGGCCTGCCAGGCTGTGAGTCTGCGGTATGCTTGGAGCACCTTTCCCACCGTGGCTCTGAGAGTACTTTCTGGAGCCCCACAGGCTCTGTGAGACAGGGCCTCGTGCACTGCGCAACCTAGTAACGGCTCAGGTGTCCATGCCTGGCCCACAGCTCCCGAGAGTTTGACACCCAGTCAGGTGATGGGGTGACATGGCTTTGGAAAGGCCAAGCACCCTCCTCTGACCCGTGTCTTGAGCCATCCTAAGCATGGGCGCTTGCACCTCACTTGAAGGCTCCCCTTCCACTTGAGTGACTCTGTGTGGGGGGGTAGGGTGGGGGGAGGCAGTAGTTCCTTCCCTCCTCCTCATTCAAGGTCTTGCCCTGTGATCCTCCATCCCTCCTTCCTTCCTTCCCATTCCATCAGCCCACACCTCCCATCCTGTACAGAGGGCACCGACCCCCTTCCCTCTGCAGCGGCCGCTCTGGTTCCTTACTTCCTGTAATAGCAACGCTCTTCGGAAAGGTAGCCTTTCCGCGCCGTTTCCGTCTCCTCGCTTCTTGTGGAACAGTGGGAGCCTATTTCAACCAGGCTTTGTCCCGACTCCTAATCTGCTGCAGCCAAGGTCACCGACAGCCTCCATCGTGCCAAATTCAGGGATCCCGCCTTAACCTCAGTGTGGCTTCAGCCTGGGGACTTCAGGGAGCTTACCCCTAGGAGCTCTGGCTCCCTCTGGGTGGGGGAAGGACCTGCTGGGCCGGTCCATACGCAGGGGCACAGGCCGCGGGGTTGGGAGGACTTGTTTATTCAAGGCACGGTCATAGCATTAGTAAGAAGGTTCAGCATTCTGGCACATTCCTGTAGTGGTGGTGGCCAAGGTTAGTCCAGTCCCCCACCGAGGCCCCAGAGGACGCAATGCTGCTGATAGGCACTTTGCTCCCAGAGGCAGCTGGGGGACAGGCAGGCAGGCGTGAGGCTGCTGAGGCCCGGGGTGCGCTCTCGGAGGCTCTAGTCTAGGCAGCCCCAGCCCCCTCGGAGGCAGCTCCCTCCAGAAAGGATCCAGTGGGGGGGTGCTTTGGTGAATGGATGGGGGGCTGGGAAGTGGGGGGAGGGGAGAGAGAGGAAGGGGAGGCCAGCAGGTGAGACAGGTGTGGGCTGAGGGAGGAGGTGCCTGGAAGGCCCTGGATGTGGTGTTGTGGGGGGTGGGGGAGAACTAAAGGACACCCCCCACCCTGTAGGGACTATTGGGGGTCCAGGTGGAGCCGGCTGCAGTGGGGCCTCCCAGTCGCCCTAAGAGTAGACTCCGGAACTTCTGCGACATGCACGCTAGCTCCTCTGAGAACCAGCGCTTGACCCAAATTCAGAGGGGGCAGCCCCCAGCCATCTGCCGAGTTGTCTACCGGGACCCTCCCCACACGCAGCGTCCGCAGGCTGCAGGGGGAGGTGGGCAGCAGAGGGGAGGACAGGACCAGCAGCAGCATCCTCTGGGGGCGGCAGAGACTGTGCAGGGGCCAGCAAGTGGTGCCAGGGAAGCAGAGGCCCCAGGCCAGCTTCTGGCAGGACCCCCACACCCCACATACCCAGTGCACACTCTGGGGTCAGGCAGGGCCTGGGGCCGGCCGGCCCCCCACTGTGGGCATGCTCCCTGCCGGGCCTGGCCACTCTGCTGTGGAAGGGTCCTTTCCCCTCGTTGGCTGGTGGAATTCCAGGGGTAGGGCTCTGTGGGGCCTGGGTGTGTGAGGGCCAGGCTGGGTATAATTTCCCCCTTGCTCCTGGTTGGACAAGGAATGGGAAAGACAGCCCCTCCCCAGCTGACCCAAGCTCTCTGGCAAGATCCCCCATGGCAAAGTTGGATGATAGCTGCCCCCTGAGCACTATTTCTCATCTGGGCTGAAGCTTGGAGCTTCTGGGGCTGGGATGTGGGCCAAGTGGTGCAGGGACAAGGCTGAGGTGATCTGAGCTCAGGGCAGCCACGTGCCTGGGACGCGGTGGAAATGCTTGGGGCAGGTGAGCCTGGGGCCCACCGTTGGCAGGTGGTGGCAGGAGCCCGGACCTTGGGGAGGGCTCTGGAACATGCAGACCCCATTCAACTTGGTTAGTTCTGTTCACAGAGGCCCCAGCCAGCTCTTCTGTGAGTCCTCCTTGGCTTGGCTTCGTGGTGGTCCTGATGGGGGTCTGTCCTCTGCCGGCTGTGGCAAAGGTGCTGTTGGGTGTCACCAGCATTGTTCAGGATTCCCCTCTGCCATGTCTCAGGTGGTGGCAGCCCCAGGTGGGGGGGTGGCCTTGCTTCACCAGAAAGGGCTTCTCCGTGGAGGACACAGCCCTCACCTCCACCCCACCCCCAGCAGGCCTGGGGTGACGTCACTGTTGAAGCATCTGCAGTGTCTGAACCAGGGCCACACTGGAGGCCACTTGGCTGTTCTTCAGAGCAGGGTGCAGGGCGGCCCCAAGAGGGGAGGAAGGGTCCTATCTACTTGGGGCGGGGGTAGCCAGTCCTTCTGTCGGAAGCATGGGTTTCTTACCCTACGCTGCTGCCCGTCTTGGCCAAGTGGGGGGTCCAGGCACTCAGCAGTACGAGGCGGGAGAGGCTCATAGTGGCCACATCCTTGGCTTTGGGCATCTTCTCGTTAGGCCCTGGGACTTGGGCAGTACGTCTGGTTTCCCAGCACTCAGGGTTTTGGGGAGAAGACCCCCCTCCAAGAATTCTGCCTCTGCCCATCCCCACCTCACAGTACCCAACAACGACCAGCCGAGGTTTCCTTCTTCAAAATGCACGTAGGTCTCGTTTAATGAGCCCGAGTGACCATGCCTCATCTACCCTTGTAAGAACAGGAAGGAGAAGGGCCTCCGTCCTGCGGGTCCTGGGGACATCTGCCCAGGGGCAGAGGAACAGGAAGGGGCTCAGTCACCTCTTTTCAGGTCTACGGGTGCAGAAACTTTGTCTTCCCAGATGGTCGTCTGTGTCTCGTAGCGAGGCCCGGTGCACGTACTTTTGCCTCCTCAGACTGCGGGGGACGAAGGGGCCAGAGGTGGGGGGCACAGCAGCAGAAGCTCCTTGGAAGGGCAGCTGGTGCAGGGGCGGTGACGACCCCCAAGAGCCTTCAGCAGGCTTCCTTCTGCCTCCTTCCTGTGCATACCTTCTCCATCTCAACCCCAGGCAGGTGCCCCAGCCTTCGGTCTCTGTGCCCAGGGCTTCCGCCACGTCTCCCGAGACAGGGTGTCTGCCTGATCCTCCATCTCCCCCGGGTGCCTCTGCCCAGCCCAGCGCCTCCAGTTCCAGCCGCTCAGCAGGGCAGGGCCTCTGTGTAGCCATGGCTTGGGTGGCAGATGTCTCCACTCACTGGGCGCTTCCCAAGGTCTGCAGGAGGTAGTGGGGAGGTCCAGGCCACCCTCCTGCCTCCCCCTGCCAGGCCCTCCCCTGGCCCTCAACGGGTCACCAGTGGAGGCCCAGGGTCCTGGTCAGTGGTACTGGCTCTGGCCCTCTAGTTCCAGCCCCTCCTGGAACTGGGCCGAGTCTAGCTCCCTCGCAAAGCCCCTCAGACCACTCTCTTCTTCGCCTTCCTCTGGCTGCTGGCTGTTCATGGTGCCGTAGGTGTGCCTGGCTGGGGAGGACGCTGGGGTCAGATTCAGCTCCGGCTCTTGCAGCACGGTGGCCACGTACAGCTGCTCGGGACAGAAGGGAGACGGGAGCAAGGTCACATCTGGAGCGAGGCCCTGGGCACACCCTCTCCCCTCACACCCCACCCCCATCACCTCTGTCCCCTCCAAGCCATGGAGCTGTCCTTCCTCCCAGCAGCCTGAGCCCTGTCCCTCCCACCTGCCTCGTTGTTCTTGGTCATTTCGTGAGCATCCAGGGCTCCAGGCATGGCTTCGAGGGGGGTCTCCCCCCACTAAGTCCACGTCCTTCACAACACTTTCCATTCATTCTTGGTTCTAAGTCAGGCTGAACCCAGGGGAGATGACCTGAGGTTCCCCTCAGCTGGGGTCTGGAGAGACCCTCATTCCCGAGCTAGTGCACTTTCTTTCTTTCTTTTATTTAAAATATTTTTAATTTTAATTTTTTTTTTTTAGAGACAGGGTCTCACTCTGTAGCCCAGTCTGGAATGCAGTGGCATGATCATAGCTCACCACAGCCTTCAAATTCTGGGCTCAGGCAAGCCTCCCACCTCAGCGCCCAAGTAGCTGGGACTTCAGGTGTGCACTACCTTGCCCAGCTAATTTTTTTTATTTTTTGTAGAGATGGGGTCTCGCTATGTTGCCCAGGCTGGTCTCAATTCCTGGCCTCAAGTGATCCTCCTGCCTCAGCCTCACAGAATGCTAGGATTATAGGCGTGAGCCACCATGCCAGGTCAGATGCACTTTCTAATGCGGCTTCGGTGGTGCGTCCAGAATTCCCTTGTGGGGTGTGTCACTGGTTGGCCTACGAATCAGGATTTGAAACTGAGACTGCCAGCTTGGTCATGTGGCCTGTCAAACCCAGGAATGGTCCTAGGAATGCCTGGGAGGGCAGCAGACTAGAAAATCACAGCAAGTACCAGAGAGGAGAGCAATTTGTCATCCTTTGAAGTGGCTTTCAAAACAACTCCTTATTTTGAAAATAGGTAATGATGGACTATAATTAAACTTTTCCCATAGGAGTTTATTTCAGTGAAACCAACAGCCCCAGTTGATGAGGGAACAATTTTCCAATAAAAAGATCTAGACATTTGCATGGTGCCAAAGTAAACCCCAAAGATGACCTTTTGGTCCTAAAGGGGAAAATGGTAACTGAGCGATGGGCAAGTCCAACTGTCATTCCCCAATCAGGGGGGTCACGTTAGCGTCATTAACGGGGATGAACGGTGAGAGGCACAGCACTACCTGTAATGTGTTCTCGTGCCCATGTTGAACTTGAATCTATCAAGCCTTCAGATCTAACTTCTAGTTTTCATGGAATACGGGAGATAGTGGAACCTGCTATCAGGCACTATGAAGAAATAGCCAGAAAAATCTAGAAGGTGGGCTATTCCGCAGGACTACTGGTTTGCTCTCTCCAAGTCATGAAAAAAGGGCTGTGCTAAAATAAAAGGCACCTAACGACCAGATGCACAGGCACCAGATCGGATCTTGGTTTAGACAAACTGTAAAAGATTTTAAGGTAATTTGAATATGGACTGGGTATTCGAAGAGATGAAAAATTTATATATATGGAAAGACAGAGATTGTTAACTTCAATGCAGGTTATGAAACAGTATGTACAGTATTGTTTCATTTTAGACAAACTACATATATACACATATAAAATTATCTAGAAGAGATAAATAATATTTATTTATTTTTTTGAGACAGAGTCTCGCTGTGTTGCCCGGGCTAGAGTGCCGTGGCATCAGCCTAGCTCACAGCAACCTCAAACTCCTGGGGCTCAAGCGATCCTCCTGCCTCAGCCTCCCGAGTAGCTGGGACTACAGGCATGCGCCACCATGCCCGGCTAATTTTTTCTATATATTTTTAGTTGTCCGATTAATTTCTTTCTATTTTTAGTAGAGACGGGGTCTTGCTCTTGCTCAGGCTGTTTCGAACTCCTGAGCTCAAACAATCCGCCTGCCTTGGCCTCCCAGAGTGCTAGGATTACAGGCGTGAGCCACCGCGCCCGGCCGAGATATATAATATTTAAATGTCTGGAAGAATATATACTAAGGTATCAGTGGTCATCTCTGGGTGGTGGGAATTTGGACTTTTTATTTCCTTATTTTTGCTTATCTTTTTTCCCTATTATTATCTATAATGTTCATATATCACTACTGTAATAATGAAAGATTTAAAAAAATAAGTTCTAGTAATTTTTTTTTAAACCACAGGCTTTTGAGTGAGGCGAACTTGGTTCAAACTTTGTTCTGTCACTTCCTGGCTCAGTGACCTGGGGCCTCTATTAACTGACATTTTGAGCCTCAGTTTGGGGATAAAAATCCCTACCGTGTGGGTTTATCAAAAGATTAGGAGAATGGCAAAACACCAGGTTTGTAAGAAGATTTCAAAAACTCACCGCTAAGGACATTTGAGAGGGGTCGTATGGGAAGGGTCCCAGGAAAAGAGCGACTTTCCTGCTTCGAAATCTTTGTCGTCTCTCGAGTACCCGAGCACCTCCCGCCTGCCCCCGATCAGAGGCGATCTGATCTGTGCAGTATTTTTTTCAAAGTGAGGCAAACCTGGAGTTCTGGTGACTTCTCGTGTCTGCACCATGGGTGGGCACGTCCACTGCTGTGGTTTTATCTACATCTCTCTCTGTCACTGTGCACTTCAACCCAGCTCTGCCCACGACTAAAGAAAGCCTCGTGCCCCACTGGGCCCCGCCGCCCACTCTGACTTCCACCTGCCGGGAGACTGTCTTCGGCTGTCCCGGTGGATCAGATTCTCTCTTCCAGGCCTTCACACAGGCTGTTCCTCCTCCTGGAATGCTCTTCCCAGACACCCTATTTCACCGGGCAAACCCCCACTCCTGTTCCTGGGGTCAGATGCGATGTCCCCTCCTCTGGGAAGCTTTCCCTGAGTGCCCAGGCTGGCTGGCGCCCTCCTTCAGTGTTCCTCCTCGGTGCCCTGGCATCGGGCACAGGCTTCCCGGTACCCAGCTCAGTGCACATACTGGGCATCCGAACTTGTGGCAGGGATGTGGGCGAGTGCTCATACCCCTGCAGGCCGAGCCACCTGTGACAGCCAACGCCCAGCCTTCCTGCTGGGCCCCTGCACTCCGGGTCGGCCTCTCTCTGCGGGCCGATGGGGTCACTCATGCGCGCCGCCCCTGCCTTACCATGGGTGCAGAGCTCCGCTACCGCTCCTGCGGCGCTGCCTGCGCCTGTGCCCTTGGGGCAGCCTTGGGTCCCGAGGCCCAGCCTCAGCACGCCCCCGCATCTACACAACTGACGTCGCTGAGGTCGGGGTCGCCCTGACCGAGTACTTCCTCTCTGAGGGCCTTCTAGACACTGCCGGGGAAGACTGGGTTCTTCTCTTGTCCTCACTCTTCAGCCAGGGCCACGGCAGCAGTTGGACCTGGGCCAAGTCCTGCTGCGTCAGAGAGGGGAGCCCAGGGGGTCCCCATCTCCTCCCCAGTACCCAGGGTGGACACCGAATGCTGGTGCCCCCCACAGTGCCGCTAGAGTAGACCGCCCCTGCGGGCACCACCCTCCCGCCTGTCCCCGCGGTGCAGGCGGTGACTCACGAGGGAGGTGGGCGTGGACGAGGTGCTGCTCGGCTCCATGTCGAACACAGTCCGGATCTCCTCCTCCTCAGGCTGCGCGGGGAGAGGGAGGTGGTCACAGATCGGGGTGTCTGCTCTGCGGCCTCCCTCCCACAGGAAGAGGAGCCCCCGCCCCGCACCTGGGCCTCTCACCGCCCTGAACTCGGCTCATATTCCGCCTGCCCAGGGGACAGAGGGAGGGCTGGGATGCGAGAGAGTCCCTTCTGGAAAGTTCTATCTCAAAGGACCACAATGGGGGAAAGGAAGTAGAGTTTGGATTGGAGTTCAAAGAGGAGCCTGCTTGGACTGCAGGAAAAGCCTTGGCTTCAACACTGTCTTCTTTTTTCCTGGGATTTCCCTCCATATTTGGAACGAGTCCTACAGCAATACGGGCTAAGTCCCCAGCTGGCCTCCTTCCCTAGAGTGGACATTGGGGCAACCGGGCCACATGACGTCGTCGTATTAGAGGGACAGAGCTGGAGGGTCGTTCATGCTGGCCCCTCAGTCGTGGCACTCCAGCCCCGTGACAGAGGACGAGGGCCGGGCAGAGGGGGCACAGGTGCCTGTGCCCAGGGCCCTGGAGACACCGGAAGCCAGAAGATCCTCCTCCGAGAGGCTTTCTCTTCTGACTCGGCAGCGTGTCAGTACTTAAAGTCAACTGTGTTTTCTTTATATAAATTCATTTAAAACGGAAACAATCACTATCATAAACAGAAAACCTGTGCCAGTTGCCGTAAGCAGAAACTGGAAAAAAAATGTAACTATGAAAAATGAAAAGCTATGTCGTGGTCCACCCGCTTTGGGACATGCTGGTCCAGAACACAGTGTTGCCAGCATGGCTCTGAAAGGGCGGGGACAGGCTCCGTCTTCCCAGGCTGGGCCCCGCCACCAAAGAGCCAAAGGAGGCACAGGGTCGGGGACAGGGGTGCCTCTAAACACCAGGCTAGCTCACCAGCAAGTTCAATAGCCTGTATTTTTAAAGGTGAGTGAATGACTATCCCCCGTCCCCAGGTTCCCATCTCTCAGTCCTGCAGCCCTCGGAATGGTGCTCGCAGCTCAGTGGCTGGACTGGACTCACACTGGAGGAGCCCGGCTTGGAGGAGGTGTCAGAGGGCGGAAACGGAGAGAATGGCTATCTTCCGGGCGGGGGCCAGGGTCTGAGCCAGTGCCAGGCACTCTGCACACTGGGCTCGCACACCCCACGGTCAGAGGGAAAGGCGAGACCCTTTCATCCTTGGGTGCTGTGGGTACCCCAGCCAGGAGGGTGTCCTAGAGCTGTGTCCCCCAGGGGCCAGGAGAACCAGTGGAGGAAGGGCAGGCTGGCAACTCACCTCGTAGTCAGGGGTCATCCAAAACTTCCCCATAAAGATGCCAACAAAAGCAACTACTATGGAAATGAGGAGGTTGGACAGGGAAAAGATGGTGATGGTGTGGAGGGAACCTGCCGAGGAGAAGAAAAGGCCATGGACAGGCATCTACCAGCTGAGGTGCCACCCCAACTGACAGATGCCTGGGGACAGTCTCAGCACTTCAGCAAGGGCCTTGACCTACCCCATTCTCTTCTGAGAACAACCAGGACCAGTGAGTCTGACACGACATCGGCCCTCTGTTGACTTAAGTAGCCACTTAAGTGCCCATTAAACGTGTCCTTCCAACCTGTCCTTAGGAAGTCTCTTTGAGTCCCCATTTCTGCCACTGCCCCCAAACAATCTGCTCCACACCTGGCCCCCACAAGCCCTTCGCGGGCGAGCGTGCTCAGTTATCGGTGCTGATGGCACTGACAATGAGTCTCGAACGCAGAAGTCATTTACGTTTCCCATGGGGACCTCTGGTCCCCTTTTCATGGCAGTCATTACAGTCCAAGGCCACTGCTTCACGATGCTTCCTGCAGTATTTTTACGTGGCAAATGACGGTCAACAACCCCACTGGGAAGGTTAAGGTCAAGTGCCCAGAGGGAAGGGCAGTGGGATTGGGGGCTGCCTCGGGGGATGGGTGCCTCCCAGGGGAGAGAGCCCAATGACTGTCATCTGTGGCCCATGGGGACTGCTTCCGTGAGGTGTCTCTGAGCTCCCTGCAGGTATGGCAGCTTCGTGTAGCCAAAGAGTAAGTGAGAAACCAGCCACCCCTGAAGACTCTGATTCTTCCTCCAGGTTCCTGGCAGCCCAGGAAACCAGGAGGATCCTGGAGGCCATGTCACGGTCATGGAGCCTCCAATAGCTAAGATTCTATTTCCCGCCAGCCTAAAGTCAGAATGAAGGAATACGGTGTTTCCTGTCCTGAGGGGTAGAAAGCAAAATCCATACAACCTGGGCCCTGTGGGCCAGGCCCTCCCCTTGGCTGCAAAGCTCTGCCGAGACTCTGATTCCTGCCCTTTGGGCCCAGAGAAGTCACTGGACGTGACCCAGTCCAGTGAGCAGTGTCTTGGTCTCCCTGGGCTCTTCCCCTCCAGCAGAGTCAGTGTTAAGGGACTCGCAGAGCAGTGGGGACAGGCGGAGGTGGGACGGCCAGGCAGGCAGGGCACCTACCTAACCGCAGGACGGAGAAGAAGAGCATCCAGAACAGACCCAAGAGCGGTGCGAAGATGGCCTGGGAGATGGCGGCCATGTGGATCTGCTCGTTCAGCTTGGTGGGCACGTAGGAGTAGTACATGTTATAGCGATCTGTTAAGTGCTTCATGCCCAGGTAGAGCAGCCCTGGGGGGCCGGAAGGTGGAGACATATTCAGTGGCTACTTTAATAGTTGGGACCTGTGCCACTCCGATGTCCCCACAGGCCCGAGAAGCCAGATTCAGGGTTGTCAGGGTAACAAGAGCCAAGGACAACAGCCAGCTCTGTGATGCTGACCTCTGGCATCAGCAGCTAACCTTGAGTCCCCAGAACTTATTCCTCCAGCTTGGTGAGGAGTCATTCATTCATGCATTCATTCAACAAACATCTTGTGGCACCAGCCATCTCAGCCCCTCCCCCCATCCTGGCCCTGACACCTCCTTGCCACGGGGTGTCCCAGATCTGCTCATGCTCCAGGAGGTGGCCTGATGTTGTGGGGCTCAATCCTTCTCCCAGTCTGAGGGTGTGCAGCCCCAGGTGTGCCCCAGCAGTGACTCACCGAAAGGGACAATGATGGGACAAGTGATGCTGTACGCCATCACCACACTGAAGACGTTCATCATCCAAGCGTACTCTCGCCCATACTGGAAGTCTGTGGCCTGGTCCTGGAGCAAAAGGCAGGGTCACCCTGAGGTTGCCCAGTCCCCTTGGCCTGGCAGCTCCTGCAGCTCTCATCAGCCTCCTGGGTGCTGGCTGGCAGCTCAGGCCTGGAGACAGCCTCCCTCCCAACCCTGGAGTCCATGGCGCAGCCGCCCGGCCACACCATCCCTCCACACCTCAGGTCCCTCGGTGCCCCCAGCAGGCCCCCCTCCCTGACACTCGCCCAAGAGAAACTGAGGGCTGTGCTCAAGGAAGGGCCTGGCCCTCACCTTTCTGATATGAGCTCTCTCCGGCTCCGACCTGGAGAAGAAGAGGCGGGTGCTGTACCAGCAGAGCGACCCCAGGCGTAGCAGGTCCATGCTCGTGCCAAGGAGAGCTGCCGTGATCACATAGTTGACGAAGAAGGCGCCGTTGTCTGGCAGGAACACACACCTGGGCAGTGGGGGAGAGGGGAAGACAGCAAAAGCAGCCAGGGGGACAGGGAAAGGGGAATGTTGAGAGGGAGGAGGAGAGAGGAAGAGAAGAACAGCAGAGGAAGTGGAAGGCAGACGAGGAGAATGAAGTTTCATACAGATAGAGAGAGATGACAGATGGATCGATATGTCCCCAACCCAATTTCAGTTAACAAGGAGCCCTTTGAGCAGGGCTGGGGTGGACCACATAAAGTGTGGGTGTTTTAGGGGATATGTGCTGTGGCTTGATCTAAAGTAGGATGTCTGACCCGGGTCCATAGACTCTAGGGAGTTCGTGAGTGATATTCTGGGGGTCTGCGACCTTGCATGGAAAAAAAAATTACATCTTTATTTTCACTAATCTCTAACTGAAATTGAGCATTTCCTTCCATTAAGATTGTGAGCAGCAAATCCTAGTAATGTTAGCTGCTGATGTGACTGTATCACCAACCGAAATCGGATATTTTCACATCACGTTGCAGTCACGCCTGGTATCGTACAGCATCATTTGTGCTCGTCACCATTTCAAAACGACGGTAGGTATTAGATATGCTGCTAAATTACACACGATTGAACTTTTCCTGTGTGCAGATGTGTATTCGGTGTAACTGGTCAACTTTGACCAGGAGTCACTCGGCCCCCTGACGGCCACGTTGCCTGTTACGCTGCTGTTGCTTTCTGCTGTCCTCATCTACACAATTCTGTCAACTTCCTCAAGAAGAGATACCCGCAAGCCTCTGAACGTATTTCAGAACTCCTTTAGAAGCTATTCTTTCTTGATGGCATCAAAGTTGAGTCATAAACTCACAACCCTTTTCTTTCTCATATATAAACTGTATTGAAGATACTGGCCTAGCCAAAGACGGACCCATTCATCTTAGAAATAAAAACTTGTTACAATGATAGTTTAACCTTGGAGAATTCTGGTCCTTGCCTTATTGCGCAAGCTCGGGAAGCTTGCGTGTCATTTCCAACATATCTTTGAAAACTGGGATTGGCAACACTTGTAACCATAAACACAAAAGATCAAAATTGGCTAAATGTCCAACGTGATCTGCATGTCGCCTAGTCAAAGATCCGCCCCTAAATTGATGTTCTTATTCCAGTAAGTAAGATCAGCTGTCACACTGTTTTTAAAACAATAACATGTAACTTTAGCTTTCCTATATTTAAAAGGTAATACCTTGTTACCAGTGTGTTAATAAAGTCTGTGTCACAAATTAGTTTTTGAAATATTTTGATAAACATATTTCGGTATAGTTGGTTTTCTTTGCAATCCATGTATTTTGCACACTTAAAGACATCATTGAGAATCTATGTAAAATTGGCAATATCTGAATAAGTTTTTTGTGAACTGTACCAATGTGAATTTTACTGGTTTTGATACTGTACTATAGTTATGCAAAATGTTACCACTGGGGGGGACAGGATGAAGAGTACATGGGACCTCCCCTGCCCCCATACATTTTTTGGGCAACTTCCTGTGAACCCACAATTATTTCAAAAACGTCATTCTGAGAAGGGGCCCCTGGACTTGGCCGGATTGCCAGTGGGGTCCTGGCACAGGGAAGGGTAGAATGCTGCCTAACGAGAGTGTTCACATGCATCTGTCTCTACCTCTGTGAGCAAATTCAGGTGTTGGATTCAGAGAAGGGCACACGTGCCCACCCCGGTGGAACACACAGATACCCTGGGGTACACATGGGACTACTCACTGGAACCTGATGGACGCCTGCTCCAGATAGTAGACGTCAAAGAGCCAGCGTAAAAAGACATCCAAACTGGAAGCAAGAACAAGGCCGGCCCCTTAGATAAAGAATCTGTGAGCTAAGGCCTGAGGTTCAATTTCTCTTTGCGTGGCTTCCCTCCTTCCATCCTCCCTTCCCCTAACCCCAAAGACTCTTGCCTTATTCCAGCGGCCAGTCCCTCTTCCTTCTTAGTGCTGGGCCACCCCTGCCCTGAACCCTTGGCCTTTCCAGCTTAAGGCCACCTCCTCCGGCAAACCTTTGCCAGCCATTTCTCCCACCGTGCTCCCTCCCTCTTCCCAACTTCTCCTGCTTCTTGGCTGCATCCTTCCTAGCTTGGGCTGTCAGTCAGCTGGTGGGCTTGCCTTGTCGCCCCCGCTGGGTGACGAACTCTGAGGACAGAGTTCATGTCTGACACATTAGAGTTTGCATGATACCTGGCTTATCTACGCCCATGACAGGCACGGGACTGTCACACGAGGAGTGGATGGATTTGCAGCAACCACAGGTTGCTACAGTGTCTGAAAGAGGAGGGTCTAACTCTAAGGCCAGCCTTAGAGGAGGCATAATTGAAGGTGAGATACCTGGTCAGTCCCATAGAGGGCAGAATGACCACCATGAACACCAGAAAGATGTAGCACTTGTGCACTATGATCAGATTCTGACTTGATCTAGAAGGAAACAAAGAGAGATATTCATTAGTCTCACACACAATAAATATATGTGTGTGTGTGTGTGTGTGTGTGTGTGTGTGTGTATCTATATATATATATAGAGAGAGAGAGGGAGCGCAAGCTATCTGGGCTAGGAAACTGGTTTAATTGTGCAGACCAATGCTATCTTATGGAGCTCTATGAGCTATGCTGCACCTGGGAGCAGCAAGAAAGAACAGCATGATCAACTAGTGATGTCTGCCCTGCACACAGAAAGGGAAGAGAAGGCACGGTCATGCCACATATTTGACATCTCTGTGTTAAAGAGACATTACCAATGATACTCGGAGTCCCTGTGGAGCTTCTATGATCTATATAAGCCTTGTTCTTGGCCAGAGGAAAGGCCAGAAAGGCTTTTGGTTAGGACAAACCTTTTGGCTTGCTGCCTGGTAGAATGGTAGGAACTTCTGGTGCAGGAAATAACTTTTGAGACGCATGCAGCCTTCAGGCCAAGGCAATGCCACCCGCCCAGGATGTGGCAAATACTTTCTACCCAGTTAGCTACTACCATAGGACCATCAGGGCTAACAAATGGGAAAGCTCCTAATTGCTTAAAGTGCTGGCAGTGTGGGGCCAAATGTGTCAACAGTCAGAGTGAATTCGCAGGCCCCTTTGCCATGGCCACGGCACATTTCCTAGAGTCTTTTCATCTGCGCTTTCTGTCCCTATCTCCTGGCACTGCCGGGCTCCATCCCTGCAGCATGTGGCCGGGGGCTGAGGGAACAGCCTAAGGAGGGCTTGGAGGCCGGAGGCCCAGAGACAACCCAGGCCCTCTGTCCAAAGTGAAAACACCTGGCGGTGTTTTGGGGTGGTTTCAGGTGTTAAGACCATCCCATATCAATTCTCCTCCTTAGGCCAGAGGGGAGGCCCAAGTGCCAGGCTGGTGAGGGTGGCTAGGACAGGGGGAGAGGCTGGGAAAACGGCAGGGCTAGGGGAGTAGGAGAGGAGGCCCCCAGGTTACCTGGTCCAGTGGGCCTCTAGGAAGGCGGAGAAGTAGACGATCAAAGGCAGTATCACCGTGAAGGCCCAGAGCATCACGGAGGGGAAGAACTGGGTCACGATGGGGCTCTGAAAGGCAGAGGGGAGGAGGGCAGGAGAGATGTCAGCGCAAGAAGCCCCGTCCCCTCGCAGGCCTGTCCTGACTCCTCCCATGTCCCTCTTCTCCTCCAGCTCAATCCTAGGGCAGACTGCCTTCCTGGAGGGTGCATGGGGGCCTGGCCTCTCTCCCGTGCCTTCCTGGCCAGGAGTCTGCCTGGCTGGGGGCAGGCAGAGGCTGACACTCCAAGGTCAGTTGGAGTCCCCAAGGGGCCAGGCCTTCTATGCTGAGGTCACTGGAGGGACAGCCTGAGCTTTCCTGAGTGGCACTGCTCCTGCTGTGACGATGTGTGAGCAGGGGGAGGAGAATGCCCAGGGAATGCTGTGGTGCTCCCAGGATGCATGTCGCCTGGGGCCTATCATGAAGGTGACAAAAGGGAACAGAAGTCAGCAGCAGAAGTGGTGTGGCTTGACTTTGCTGTGTGGTGCTGGGATGGGGACAGCAGAGCAGGAGGGGCCTTCTAGGCTCCTTGTAACGGCCTTGAAGCTACAGACGTGGGAAAGGGCTGGTGCTCCCTCTGGGCCGCGCTGTCAGGACAGGGTGTCCCGTATCTTCAGGGACGGCTCCCACCGGCCGAGGGCTCCCCACCGGGAGTGGAGGGGTCTGAACACTGGGGAGGTGGGGACAAATCTGGAGTCCCCACTTCCCTCAGAAGGCCGTGCGGGGACTTACCTTACTCTTCCTCACCCTCAACCCCACCCCTCAAACCAGGAACTTTCAGCCCAAGGGAACTTGGCGAGAACAGAGCCGTTCACACCTGCCACACTCCTGGCTGGCCTGGGATGATGAAGCCCTCTGAGCCCATGCTGACCGGACCACCCGTCCCCACAAACTTGCCCCAGGACCTGCAGCTCCCCCATCTCCTTTCCTCTCCAGCCCCATCCCTAAGATGGGCAATGACCCGCCTTCATCCCTCAGCACAAAGAACACCCTGCCCCACCATTTGCACCACCGGTGTGTCGGCCCCACCCATCCTCGCCTGAGTTTTTCCTTGATCTCCCCGGGGACCCCCAGGCCTGGCCTGAGCAGAGGAGGCACCTGCAGGTTCTCGATGGGGCGGGTGACGTTGTACATGTCAATGGTGTTGATGATGATGGCAGGCGTGGTGAGGAAGAAGAAGAGGAAGAAGAGGAAGGTGTTGATCAAGATGAAGCGGGCCCACCAAAAGAAGCGGCGGACAGAGAGGTGTTTCCTGGGCAGGGAGGGAGTGGGAGGCACACTTAGAGATAGTCGTTAGAGACAGCCACGTGCTGTTCCTGCATGCTGACTGTGGACCCAGGCTGGTCTGGTCTAATTCAGCCCCTGGGTGCAGCCCTGCACGCAGTGGGCCCCTTGGCCAGCCCTCAGTTACAACGTTTGCAAAGGCTCTGAATATATCACACAGGTGAGCAAAAAGTGGACCTGGGTTCTTTCTGCAGGAAAAACCTTTTCCGCAAGGACTGGGCACCTTGCACACTGTGGGGGTGAGTTTGGCGGTCAGCAGAGGCTGTGGTGCTCAGGAGAGTCCGCGGCACAGCCAGTGGGGGCCATGTTTGGACAGCCCTGGGCATAGTCTCCGGGGAGTCTCTGTTGGGCAATAAAGTGGGGAGAGAAGGCCCTGTCCTCTGGTTGCCTTCAGTCTCAGGAGAGCTCGGAGGAGAGCGGGCTTACCAAATAATGTCTTTGGGGTGTGGGGCGAGAGCGACCCTCCAGTTGTAGGACTTGACGATGGTGGTCACTGAGGACTGCTGGGGGTGCACGCCACACTGGACGTACTTGTAATCCTCCTGGACGCTGCAAAGACAGAAGAGGAGGAGGAGACAGAGGTCTGGGGGTGGGAGGATGGGCTTAGGAGGGTCTCATGCCAGGGTCCCAGGGCTCCTGTGGCAGTCCCACGCATGGGAGCTCATCTCGAAGCCTTGGATATGCCTCCCGGGACCTTACAGGTGGACAGTCTCTAAGGCCCCGAATCTGGAGGAAGGGGCATGCGAGGGAGCCTGGGCTGCCCAGGAAGGGGAGGGTACCACTGGGTCTGTCTCCGCCTTTCCTTCTTAACAGCAGTGACAGCACAGACATGCTCTTTCTTTGAGAGGGAGGTACTAATTTTAGCCTCATCTTAATATCAGTAACTGCCAATTATTGAGTTCTTTCTGTGTACTAATTGGTGATCAATATCATCTCAATCACACATTACTAAATCGAGGTGCCTAGAGACACAAACGAGGAGGGCAGGTACTGGCCCTGGAGCCCCATCTTTGGCCTTCTAACTCAAGCCGCAGATCCTCTCAACCAAATGATGATGTCTCAGAAAGTGAACAATATTATCTTGTGTAGGTGTATTGCTTTATACAACACACACACACACACACACACACACACACACACACATTAAACAGAACACATGTTCCTGTCAACCCTCTGGGAGGTGGGCAGGCAGAAATCGGTCACCACATTTGAGAGATGAGAAGTCTGAATGCAAGCGACTTGCACAATGGAGCACCATTGCTTGCGACCACGATCTAGGCGGCTCCACTGTCCCTCTGCAGGGCTTGGGTGGGTGAGGACAAAGTTCTGTGCATGATCAGGCTGCCCCAGGGAGAAGAGGCCCCACAACGCTAGACTGATGATTCTGGAGCTCCCTTAGGACGTTGGCCCAGTCATAAGGATCCTTCCGGAACATTCCAGAGTGAACCTGATTCACTCCCTGTCGAGGTGGGGCTGCCAGAGGCTGGGGCAGAGAAGAGGGGGACTGGAGGGCTATGAACGGGCGTGGGCAGAGGCCTGCAGCAGGAGAGGAGGACAAACAGGGCTTCTCCATACTGACTCTCTGTGGTGAAGAGAGCGGGCGATGTGCGTGCCGTGAGGGGGAGAATGGATACCACGGGTGTCAAGGCTGGAAGAGGAACCATAAGGTCCAAGGCTACGCTGACCACCTGTGTGCTGGAGCAAGGGCATACGGGAGTGAGGAGCCCAGGCCTGGGCATCCCTACAGACCAGGGGGGCCGCGGCAGCTGGGGGAGACGGTACAGCCATCTCCCTGGGGAGTCAGACGTCTCGTCGGTGGTCCACGGGGGGTTGTGGAGGGGCTGAGGGAAGGTCAGAATATGGCAAACTGGAGGGAGGCTGGCTCTCCTCTGCCCCTTGGCTGGGAGAGGGGTGACAGAGGCCGGTGTCAGAGAAGCAGAGGCCCACTCTCAGGGCTGGGCAGGGCACCGCAAGCCACTGCCCTGGTACTCACCGCTTCGCCATCCGCGAGTCCTGGAAGGTGACAAAGATCAGGTCGAGTCGCTTCAGCGGGACACGGTTGAGCTCCGCGTTGAACTCATCGGTCAGCTGCTCCTCCAGCTCACTGTAGTACTGCTCTGCGTCTACCTGGGGCGAGAGGTGGCCCTCAGACCTGGAGAGGCCAGAGCCCCAGGAAGGCCTCGCCTGGACACGAGGCGCCTCTCCCCTCAGCAGCCTGTGAGTCGGGGGCCGTGAAGCCTGGCAAAGATCTCGCTCAGGACCCTGGGTGGGCTCCGAAGTCCCACCTCTAGAACAAGAAGAAGCTGTGACTCTGCAATTTGCTCCCTGCCCTTAGATCTGGGGAAAGTGAGGCATGGCTGAGGGTAAGGGGGTGCTTTCAGACTTGGGGGGCACCCCAGAGAGGTGATAAGATGTGTTTGCACCATTTTCAGGAGAGGGGGAACTATTCTTTTTCTGGACTGGCTGGAATTCAGTCCTGCCTGAAAGGGGCGGCCTTGCAAAAATCCACAGGAAAATATCTAATCCTGCAATTTCCTAGTAATAGTGAAAGATCAGTCCTATCAGTTCTCTCACTAACAGCCATCCCGCGGGAGTTCCGTTTTGCAGAACTTTTGAAAAGAGCTGAACAGATGGAAAAAAGATGTAAATCTTTCTCTTTCTAGATTGACTTTGAAAATCTATTTTTTACAGTCTGAAAAGTTCCCAAGTGAACAGCAGGGTCCAAGCTCAGCCCTCAGCCACGTCTCCAGGGCAGAGTCACATCTCCTGCGATAATCCTGTCTCCAAGGAAAGGCCGGGGAGCTGACTCTGGCACTTTGACATCCTGCCGCCGTTTCTGCTATCATCCTGCCGCCGAGAAGAAAGAACGGAGTGGATGCAGCAGTACCCTGTTAATTTGGCTACAGCCACAAACCTTGTTCACCCCCTAAATAAAAGCCTGAATACCTGGTCCTCTCTGCCAACATCCTCTACCTCCTTCACTTCTGTGTTGGCCCTTTTTCTGCCAGGGAAAAGTAAATAAACTTTTCTTTTTTTTAAAATGAAAATGATTTTATTTTATATTTAACAAAATGTAGATTTTAATGATAACCATATGTTAGTGCTTAGAATAAACAAAGAATTTTGGCTATATTTTTCTGCCAGATTTTCAGGGTTGCATATTCTTTACTTCACACTTGACTTTTGCAGCTCAAGCCCAGAGTCTCTTTTTCGTAAACAGTTCTGGAGGGCTTCTCTTGGTTCTTTGATCTCCATGTCTTCTCTCTGAAGCCACCTCCTGTCCTCACCCTGGTCAGGTTTCTCTTCTTCAGTTGCTCACAGGCCTGACTCTGCCAGCCTCACGGCTTCGGGTTGGGTTTTGAGCAATTCGCTGGGATCACTGTCATTGACTCATGATATGCTGCTGCTTCTGCCAGGTTTGCACTTGTGCTTTCTGGTTGGTGGTGTGTATTAGTATTTGCCCCTTCAATCAGCAAGAGACTGACTAGCAAACCCTTGTGAAGCCAGGAGGAGTATTTGAGGGAGGACCAAGTCTATAACAAGTGGTTGCTTTGTTGATGAACACAGTCCTAATGCTGCCCTTTGTTCCCTGCTCTGTAACCTTGTCACCACAGAAATTTGGGTGGAGGGGACCCTCAGTGCAGAGTGGGGCAACTAGAAATTCATCTCCTGAGAACTTTGTGGTTTCCTGACTTGTTGGTTGCTGGGGGAGCTGAGTAGCTCCTGCTATGCTTGCTGAAGTAGCCACATGGAGCAGAATATGGTATTTGTGGAGGGATATTGTTGAAGGCATTGGCCATCACATACACACAGTCACCTGGCAAAGAGCCCATCAGAGGTTCCGTTTGGATTCAGCTGCGAATCTGTGTTTGGCACTTAGAAAGAGGCTGCTCTGACTTTAGAGCAGGAGGGGGAGGTCAGGCCCTGGGGTGTGCCTTCCAACCTCCTGCACCTGTTCCTCCAGCCATCCCCCTGGCCTGGGTGGGAGAGACTATCTCCTTCTTCCTGGAGGGATAAGCCAGCAGGCTGAGTCCGCCTGACCCCCAACTTCTTTTTTCTGTCCTATTCTTTGTCTGGAGAAATCTTTTCTCAAAACCCGCATGCACTTGCTCTCACACCCTAACACTGCCCTGATTCCAAGTTTTGAGGCCTCCTCCAGCCACAGTGGTCGGATGATCAGATGGAGCTTGTTGCCTTCAAACATTCCTGTCCTATCTCTTTGGAAGCTCAAGGCCTGACAGCCCACTGCAGCCAGCTGTGTTCTCTTTGGTCCTTCTCTCTGGTCCTCCCATCTAAGACCAGCCTGCCTGGATTGCTCCGGAGGTGGCCCCAGAAAGGCTATATCTCCTCTGCATGCTCAACAGGGAGGCAGGACGCGGTGGAAGGGGAGGGAGGAGCCAGGTGCCGCAGCACCGGAGCACACCTGATTGAGGCCTGGGGCCCAGAGCTGCGGGCAAGGGCACGGGGCTTGGAGCCCCAGGTCACCACCCACCCTTGCCATCCCCCCGATGCCCACACCAGTTACCTCCTTGAAGCAGGTCCAGCACTGGCAGAAGCACAGGCGGGAGCAGGGGTGGATCCTAATCATCACCTTCCCGGTCTTCTTGGCCTTGGCTGTGTAGAAGAGTCGGCCCCGCATGGCATGGCGCCTGCCAGCGGCGGATGAGGGGGAAGGACCTTCCAGTCAGGGGCCAGCAGAGCCCCATCCTCCCCTTCTACCCCACCCCAGACCCCGGAAGGCCCTGCTGTGGGCTCACCTCTGATCATCCAAGTCGATCAGGTTCTTGACGTCATAGCAGAAGTGGACTCTGGTCACCATGCACCCTGGATAGGCTTCACTACAGCCACAAACATGGATGCTGAGTCAGCCTGTGGGGTCGGGGATGTGCTGTCCCGGCCCCCTGCCCACTGCGACAGCCCACGAGGCTGGGTGGCTCAGCTTTCTGGGGCTCCCGGATGGGAGAGTCCATGCTTGCTCCTAAGGCCAAACTTCAGGGTTTGAACCCTGATAATCTGAGAGCTGCCGAATCCTCCCTACACGACTCAGAACAGGGCTGGGGGTAGATCTCCAACTACCGGGGAACCCAGCAGAAAGCTGCTCACAAAGAGATAATTAGCTCAGTGGACAGTGTCCCTGGGGCTAGGAACTTTGGGTCACACATGAGGTCTCAAGAAGATCTGCTCTAAATAGCTGTGACCCAAGGGCTCCCTGGACTCAGTAGTCGGAGCAGCGGGGGAAAGGAAAATTAGCATCACTCACATCACGCATGCCACGCAGGAAACCCCTGACTTCAGAAACCCTGCTCCAGCGCCAGCGGCCCTCCCCATTCTAAAAGGCCAATCCTGAGCTGAACCCAGGGAGAGCCACCATCTGGGGTGTCCCTAGCCCCACCATCCTGCGCCAATCCACTACCACGTGAGGACCCAGGCAGGGCTACCAGGAGGAGGCCATCCATGCCTCGGCCCACCCCAGCCACTTACTGAAAATGCTTAATGATGATTTCTGGGTCTTCGACGTCTGTGGGCACATAGGTGATCATTAGTGTCCTTGTGACCTGGGCGGGAAGGGTAAATGGAGAAAGAAGACTGTGCTTGCACAGGAATTCCAGATATCGGGGTCTTCTGGTGGCTGGGGGCTCCTGCTCACGCCAGGCTACCTGATGCCCAGTGCCTCCTGGGAGTAAGCCACGTGCCAGCTTCCCCAGCCTGTGGTGTGCCAGCTGAGCCTGGCAGCTCTGAGGTCAGCAAACCCGTGCCTCTGTTATTGTCTGTGGCCCTCTCTGGGCCCCCTGCCATGGGCGGCTGTGGGCAAGAGAGGGAGGGCAGGAGGCTGCAGACGGGGCCGGAGTGGAGGACAGGAGCGCATGAGTGAGAAGGGCTGTACACGCCCCCTGGCTGCCCACGATGATTTTTGGTCTCCCTGGAACTGCCACTGTTGCAGCATAAAGCCCCACGTCGCTAGGGAAATCCCTATCATTACGCTTGCCAGGGGAGCTGGGAGGCGAGCGAGACTCTGGGGAGAGCATGGGGAAGCCTCCCCAAAACTTAATACTTTATTCTGTGACTGGGAAATGCCTTCCTGAGCCATCACCTTCAAGATGACAGTCTGGTGGACCATGCCAAAGATTCAGGGATCTTGGCAGATGCCTCTGGTGACAATAGGGAAAACCAAAGTAGCCAAGCCCACGCTGGTCAGAGGAGACAAAGCCACCATGCCTGGCAGGCTGAGCGTTCGGGGCCACTTTTTAGGGTAGGTGCATTTCCACTCAGGCCGGCTAAAGGGAATCAGTCCTTTTGGGTGGACAGCCCCTGAGACCTGACCCCACTCCACTGAACCTTTGAAAGGCTGAGGAAGGGAGCCAATGACGTCACCCTCATTGTCACTGCTGCCCTTCCCCACCAGAGCATGGGTGCTGGGCCAGACAGGTGGCACTGCTAGTGCCTGCCACCGGCATTCATCGCTGTACACCAAAGGCACTGCCTGCTGCAAATGCTGAGACCCTGTCCACGGCCCCTTCCTGGCCTTGCAGGTGTGTTTGGTTTGTGTGCAGGGCAAGCAAGGAGTAGGGAGTTAAAGCCCCCAAATGCAGCCCCCAACTGATAAGGAAAACCTCCATCTATTACCTGGTGCATCAGCCACCTGAGGCCCCCACCCCTCACGGAAGACCCTCACAACATAACACTAAACCTATTACCTGGCACATCAACTACCCTATTACCTGGCGGCGCATTAGCCACCTGAGACCCCACCCCTTGGACCACCCCAACTTAATAAAAGTGGGAAAAATCGGGTAGATGGGGCTCGGACTTGGGTGGCAAGACCCCTCCGAGCCTGCCGGCGAATAAACCTTGATTCTCCGACTCTCTGTGTGCCGCTTGGTTTGTCCTCAGGACCACCCGCTGTAACACTTGCTGTATGTAACACAACCAGTGGTGGACAGGGAGTGTGTGGAAAAATACCAGAGTGCTCACCTCTAGGCTGGGAAAATTCTGGGGCGTGTGTTCCACACCGGCCCCCCTGGAGTTCCCCGCTGGGATTGCGCCCAGGGGCCCACGATGACAAGCTGCCACTCAGCATTCCCTGTGTCGGCTGCCTTCTCCTCCCCATCTCACTTCCCTAGTCCCCTACTGGCCTTTTCCGAAATCGTCTCCCAAATAAATGAATGCTACGCAATCCTTGTCTCAGGGTCTGCTTGGGCAGTGGGGTGGGGTCTCCCAAACTGAGACAGTGGGGTGCACAGGATGGGACAGGGGGTCTCTGACCTCAGGGAGATTGCAGAAGGGCAGGGCGCAGGCCCAGCTGGTGTGGGCAGGGCCAGGCAAAATATCCGCCCTGCAGTCAGCAGGGGGCCCTGGCCACTCGGAAGGTCCCCCCCTCCCCCCAACCCCCACCAGGGGCTTGTTAATCCTTTGGTTCGTGGATGGCGGGAGGTCCAGGGGGCCTTGGGGAGGGGCCGGGGCAGCAGAGGTGCAGGGATGGACTACATGGGCAGCAGCTATTTGCCAACCAGTTTGGAAAGTTTCAGCGGGGTGGGGGTGGCGCTGGAGAGGTGGGGGCAGGTGACTGTCCTCCAGGGCCGAGGGGTGGAGCTGGCCCCTGCTCAGGGGACCCCCCAGGATGTACCACGGTGGGACTCCTGGGAAGGCTGGGCAAGGGCGGCCTGGCCGGGAGGGGGATCTGGCCAGGAAGGGCCGCCCTGCTAGTGCTGCATTTACTCACCTTTTGGCTCTTCTTGGGCGCAAACCCCATGGCGTGGTGAGCCATGAATATGAAGTTGGTGATGAAGTACAGGAAAGACAGGAGGCTATGCAGCCACAGGAGCTTGCTCCTGCCGGAGGAGGAGGAGCAGCATGAGGGGCGCCCGCATGGCAGGCTGCGGGTATCACAGAGCCCACCATACCGCCCCTGGGCCCCCTCCCACCCCACACAGACCCCCAGACCCCCCTCACCCACCAGTCTCCCCGGATCCCCCTCTCCGACCCCTCAGTCTTCCTGGACCCCCCACCCACCCCACAAGCAGCCTTCTCAGGACCACCTTCTTGGAGTCCAGACACTCAGGTACCTTGGAAGGGACATCAGTGGGGAGGGGGGCCCGCCCCAGCTAATAAAGGCCAGCATTTATTGAGTGCTCACAAGGTGCCAGATCCAGGGGGGACTGAGTGTTGTATGTGCATTTGCTCACGAGACCCCCACGGCCATGCACGGTAGGACTGCGATTATCCTCATGTCACCCACAGGGAAATGAGGGTGGAGTGGGTGGGTGACACCTACGGTCACTCAGCAGTAGCAGGGCAGGGAGGTGAACCGGAGCTGCTGCAGTATTGAGACTTCCTCACTATGTCACCTTGCCCGTGCCGGCACTGTGCCCAGCGGGCCACATGAGGAGGGCCCCGGGGTCACGTGCAGGCCTGGAGAGAGGAGGGCCAGACAATTCGCTATGCCTCCCCTGGGGTAGGAAGAGTGGTGGCACTTTGGCCATGTTTGCCACCCCTGCTTGGGACTCACCTGATGCTGTCCCAAGGCATCTGGGCAGGATTACCGTTCAGAAATCGGGCCCGCCTGACTCGGTGTGGGTTGAGGAGAGAAAGCAAGGCCCACCTTGCTTCAGAACAACTGCCACACTCCCTGGCCCAGGCGTGACACTCCACAGGCCACCCCATCGAGCTAGATGCCTCGGTCCTCCATTTCCACAGAGGGGCAAGGTTACATGGTCTCCAAGGAACGTTCCAGCTCTCGGCCAGTATGGATTCGTGGATATCAAAGGCCTTTGCTGCTCTATTAGAATTCACTTTCTCTTGCTAAGGTGTGGGCATCTTAGGCCTGCACCCGGCGTAGGGAAGGCACCAGCAGCCCTGCTCTGGCTGGCAGCCTCCAGGGGAGGAGCTGGCTGAAAGGGGAGGTGAGGGGATGCCATGGCCCCGTTCTGCTGATTTTAGAGTTTTGGTGAAGCCAGTCTGCTCCAAGGTCTATCGCAGGAGTGCAGGGGGCAGAGGGGCAGGGGTGCGGGAGCAGAGTGTGGCGGGGGTGTGTGAACCCCACTCACACTTGCTGAAACTGCTTCCGCAGCTTCGTCAGGAAGTCAGCAAAGCCTGTCCCAGACACCTCGTGGGCCTCAGCGTGGACCAGCAGGGCCACGTTTGGCTCAGTACAAATTGATGTGGCTGCCAATTTGGCTGATGTTGAAACCCACGGGTTCCTGGGCTGCCAGGGGGAGGGGCTTAGAGATCATGGCCAACGGCCCTTCCCCTACTGTGAACATGGACAAGGACCAAAGCTCAGAGCGGATGGTGCGCTGCCCCAGATCCAGGGCCAGGTGGGCAAAGGTGGGCATGAACCCAAGTCTCCGATTCCTCCATCCCTCTGACACAGCATCAGAGGGGGAGACTGTCAGATCATGATTCGGTAACTCAGTTCTGTGAGGGCCGACCTGAACCTATGGGTGGGCAGGGGGACATCTCAAACCTCTCTCAGTGCAGGGTGCCTGCCTCTCCGGAGCTGGACGTCCTAAGCAACTAGCACCACCTCTCCATGTCTTCAGGAGTGGCAGTTTGGGTGGTTTCACTCGTGACAGATGAGGACGTGGAGACAACAAGAGTCCTGCCCCACCCAGAGGATGCAGCTCTGGCATCCCACTCGGGACCCGGGTTCCCGGGAAACAGCTTTTCTCATCAGCAAAGCGGTGCTCATGTTATGGACCGACGCCACAGACCTCTCCCCGCCAGTGCCCCGACCAGCAGAACGGGAGGTGAGAAGATCAGGTACCTACTCTGTAGAGACATTGACGATGGTGGTCCGCCCAAAGTGACTGCTCCGGTCTGAAAGACAAGGAAGTTGCCGACCTTGAGCCTGGCTCTTGGATGGCTGTGGGTGCCAGAATTCAGGGTTCCTGGATGAAAGATGCCTGGGGTCTAGAGATACTTTCCTACGTCCTGCTCTTCCTTCTGGGGCCCCAGAGCTTGTCCCCAGCTTCCGACAAAACCTCAGAGGCCTCGTCTCCCTGGCACTGCTGACTGGGGCTCTCGGTGGGAAAATGAGACCAAGTCTTTGGGTGGTATCTCCAACAACTGGCACATAATAGACACCCAGTGATTGCGTTTTGAAGGAACCGGCTATCCGGCCACGGGCAGAATGATGAAATTAGTAACACTATCATCATTGGCAGTGTCCAAAAATGTGACCGTGCTTCATTTCCGGCTAAGTGTATCAGTCTGTTGGTTCAAACATCTCACTAGCTCCGAGAATCAGAAAGACAGGACTCAGATGGCATTTACTCTGGTAGTGGAATTTGGTGGCACATTCAATGTGCTACACTGAATTAATTAAGGTCTACCTCTGGCTGAAGAGAAACCGGTAGAAACCTGGGGCATCATGGTACATCTGGCCACCACCTGGGCGTTGAAGGTGCTATTCTGCATGGCCCAGCTGCGCAGCCTCCCTACGGCTCCGTCATCCTCATGATTCTAGGGGCAATACTGGCAGCTGCCATTCATTGAGCACCTACTGTGTTTCGACCACTGTGCTAGGCACTTTGCACATTATCTCCAGTCCCCAAGACAGGTGAGGAGACCAATGCCTAGAAAGGCTGATTTGCCAAGTATAAGATTCAGTAACTTGCTAGCTTGGGCAAAGGTATTTTCTGGGGAGCAGGTGTGGGCAAACGTGCAGAGCCAGGATTTTTCTGTCTTCGAAGCCAAACCTTCATCCACGATGCTGCTCTGCCAAAAGGACTTGCCCTGTTCCAGTGAGCGTGGGTAGAAGTCCTATGAGACAAATTCTACACTTACAGTGCTGTGTCCATCACAGGGGGGCCAGGGATCTGTGTAGTGGGTCACATGTCACAAAAGGGCCTCCCTGCACACCTGGCCAGGTGCGGCATAGGGACACGAATAAACATTGAGCTCCAAACGGAATTAATACTGCATGCCTGTTAGGTGCCAGGCCCAGGACCAAACTTGTGACGAAGGAGGGGTCATCTTCAGTCTCCACACCAGAGAACCAAGCCCGGCTGGTCTAAGGTCACATGACAACAAGCTTCCAGAGGCGGGACTGAAATCCAGATTTCTGGCCCTCCCAGCTCTGCCCGGCCTCCCCGGCTGCCTGTTAGGTCTTGTGGCCAGGCCCCGGGGCCCACTGAGCTCTGCCTACCCAGAACGTTTCCCGTGTAGTTGATGGGCAGGATGATGCCCAGGGAGGGGATGCAGATGATGAGCATGAAGATGATGAGGTGGTACTGGAACGTGACGTAGATGCGCGCGTCGTCCCCACACTTGCTGATCAGATCCTCGTCCCTGCGAGAGACACATGAACAGGGACATGCCTCGGGAGCCAGTGTGGCCACAACTTACGCTGGGGGCAGGTGGAGGAAAAGGAGCACAGATTATCCCCTCACCCCCAAGTTTTGAGTTTTTGGAAAGTATTGCCCTTCTTCTCAAAGCCTCTGTTACGCCTGAAGCGCATTTCGCTGAATTTCCCAGACATACCAAGATAGACGCTGTGTTACAGACACACACTTAGGAGCCCAGAAGCGCTCTTGAAATCCAGCGTTCATTCATCCTTTCACTACTTCAAACGTTAACTCACATGCTTGCACTGACATGATTTTGTGTTTAATTATAGTAATAGTAATGGCATTACTATCCTCCCCAGAAACCAGACCTCCATTTCTCCTCCTTTCTTAACCAGGGCACAACCTACCGACTGGAGCCCTGTGATCTCCCTCCCATCTGTCCCCTCCCTCGGTTTCCCTGGTCACTGCCCCAGTTCAGGTCACCACCACCTCCCACCTTGACCACTGGGGTGGCCTCCTTAGCTGTTCACCCTGACCTTAGACTTTCCCAACTACTATTCACCCCCACGCTCTTGCCTGCACACAGGTATCATCCTGAGTTTCCTGCTCAAAATTACCACGTAATTCCCTGCTGTCTCTAGACCAAAACCCACGATTCTCAGTATGGCAGTCAAGACCCCAGCTTCCAGACCAATCTTTTACCCTCCCACTAACCAGGTCCAGACACACCAGATTCGCCATTTCTGGACACTCCCTCCCTACTCGTCTCTGCAACAGTCCTTTGCTCACACACTCCTTTATTTCTGATGTGCCTCCCGCATCGCACCTGTTGAAATTCTTCCCGTCCTTCAAGGCCCAGCTCAAAACTACACCTTCCCTGAATCCCGCAGTTAGAATTCATTTCTCTCCTTCCCAAACGCCATTCCCAGAGTAATAATCACCTCCCCGTTATGAAAGCTATGTAGGGAGTCTTGTTAACATTTGTTTCTCCAAAAAATGGGTTCGTGCAGGGGACTCTGGATGACTTGTCCCTGCTTAGTAAATGCATTAAGCCATCTTCCATGACACTGCTGTCAAGGGGTGCCGGACACAGTGCAATGCCCTGCCTTCCCGCCTTCCCAGACAATAGGTTCCCATGGGAGACCCTCCCCGAAAGGAGCCTTTGGGTGGGGGTGGGGGGTTTGAAGGATGGGCAGGGCAGGCAGGTGGGGCATATTCAGGGAGAGCCCAGCAGCATGCAGGGCTCTGACGTGGAGACAGCCATGTGCACAGCTGCATGCACGGACAAGCGTGCATGTGAGTGTGCACATGTGTACACACACGTGGTGGGAACATAGAGTTCTGGTGAGCTGTGCTCGGCTGAAGTGTCTGGCTGGTGGTGGGAACCAGGAGAAAGCGGGTGACGTGGGGTCTGCCTGCCTGCCAAGTGGGGCAAGCAGCAGAGAGAGCCAGAAGGTGGGGTGGGTGAGTGCTGTCCCTCTGCAATCCGGGCCAAGACAGGAAGCCTGTCCTTCTGCCCGATGTTTTTGCTCCCTCTGGACAAACATGATGAATGATGTTCACAGACATCAAGCCCGTGGCACGCAGGGGATTTCTGTTTCCTAGTGTGGCATTCACGGAAGCATCTTTGCAAGCATGTGAGTGATAATTCGGCTATTACAAGTGGTCCTTCCCTGAGGGCTGTGGCAGAGATAACATGGGTGGTGGGCGACGTCCAGTTCCCATTTCACCAGCTGTGACCCAGGAAAGCGTCGTCTGTCTGTGCCAGGCCGAGGTGGTAGGTAGGGAGTCGGGGGTGGGCTTGTCACTGGGCTGGGGGCTAATTCTGCCAGGAGATGCCATGCCCCCATCCCTAACCCCCAGGCAACACTGTCAAAGCTCCCAGAGCTCAGGCACTTACCTCATGGTGAGGCTGTTGATGAACCAGGAACAGAAGCCCTGCGAGAAAAGGAGAGAAATGTGAGAAAGCCCAGGCCCTGGGTAGCCCCGGGGCAGCCTGTGGTCACCGAGGCAGCTGCGACACTGTCGGAAGGGGCCTCCATCCCAGGAAAGAGCCAGAAGGCTTGTTCTGGAGCCAGTGGTGACTGTTGAAGTGGGTGGACATCTCCGCCATCCTGTTACAGAAAAGAGAGCCCAGAAGGTGGGCCTCGGATGGGAGGTGGAGAAGGGACTCCTTCTGGGGCAGACTCTACTGCTTTCCGTCCATCCCTCGTCCCTGGCTGCTTCCTTCTGGGAGATGCCCCTCCCTGGATGCAGGTGGTCCCGTGTGTTGTCCACCAATTGCCTCCAGGGATTGGTGGGCCAATAGGAACAAGACCAAAGTGGGGCCAATTAAAATTCCCTTAAGGGGACTAAGATGGATGTTGGGGGAAGGAGCGTCTCTTCTTCTCTCTCCCCACCCTCCCCCTGAGTTCCTGCACCTTCGTAAACACCACGAAGCCTAGAGTGGCTGGTGCCATCTTTGATGCCATGGGCAGACAGCTTGTCTGAGAAAAAAACCAGTTCAGCAGGAAAAGGACCAGAGAGGGGGATCCTGGCGGTACCGCTGGACCTCCTGGATCTAGCTATGCCTGAAGCAGTCACTTTTCTTAAATTTCCCCAGACTTTAGCCACAAATAACCCTTTTGTCTTAAAACTAGTCTGAGCTGGGTTTCTTCTCTTGCATCTGAGGGTCCTGTCTTGTTGAAGATGCCTTTTTCTTGGGGGTCTTGCTGTCTGGAGTTTCTGGGTGGTGGGGAACGGTGGCTGCGGCCACGGGGAGGTTGGTGGGGGGCTAGAGAGTCAGCTTGGGAAGGGTGTGCATGAGGTGGGCTGGGGCCTGAGGCTCTAAAAGCTGCCCGATCTGGTAGCTGGTTAAGATACCCTGGTGCACGCTTCTTTCTGGGATTCCAGGGGGCTTAGAGAACCCTTGGACAAGGTTGTAGCTCTTGATTGGCCTGATTTGGGTCACGTGTTATTTCTGTGACCCAGGCAGGCCCACTTAAATGACAGTCCCCCAGAACCACATGGACTGGGGGAGAGATATTTCCCAAAAGGAAGCCACGAGGACAGGCAAAAAAGAAACAGAAGGAGTCCCTTGCTCCCTTCTGCAGAAGGCCCACCTTCTAAGTTCCCTTCCCTGTGCCAGGTTGATGGATAGTGGGAATGGCCAACAGGGGGTGTTCCCTGCAGGGGCACCATTTCCCCAGCTATGTCCAGGGGAGCTAAACTAAGTACAGGTGCTCAGGTACGAGTCAGAGCAATGAAGGGAAATAGCATGGCGGTGGCAGCAGCGACCGAGAACATCCCAGGGAAGGGTGACTTGCTAGTTAAGGCCTCTCAGCCCAGCCACCCCTCCCCGCATGGGAAGTCTTTCCCCACTGCCCACCTTGGGCAAACACAGGTGCAAGTTATTAAGGGAACAGGTATGTTTCTTGACGGCCCCTCAAGTTTATGCACAACTGAGGCCACACCTTCCTGGGAATGCGCTGCTGCTCCTTCCCTGACAGTGCACAGGTGTGTACCGGAATATACACAGGACAGATCACCCAGGAAAGGGCAGAAGTCATCAGTAGCAGTGCGGCCCGTGTGCCCATGAAAATTGCACAGACATGGGAGCCTGTGTGGATCCATCCCTCTCTTAGTGTGTGTGCGTGTGCATGCGTGTGCGCACACACACCACACACACACACACACACACACACACACACGCCACACACACACACACACACACACACACTCCCTGCGCGTACGTTGCAGCTATGAAGGCACAAACCATTCGGAGAACTCAGCAGCTGAACAGTAGCATGAGAGGCAGACACCACCTCCCCTCTTCTCCTGCCCTGGGAGCCGGCTCAGTGGATGAGACAGTGACAGCGATCCGGTCCCCTGTCATCCTCATCCCTTCCACGTAGGGGTAACACACCTGCCCAGCTTGCTTGGGGCACTATGGCGAGACCGTTTGCTTTGCCACACTGCCGAGCCCTGGCCAAGGCCCCACCACCCTGGCTGGCCACGTGGGGGCTGCCTCGCTGCACTCTCCCCCCCTTGTCTAATTTAATTTCAACCCTCTTCGGTTTGACCTCCTCACTGCTGCCATAATGATTTATCTTCTTAGGTTTTTAAAAATAAAATGATCTTTCTGTCATTGTAAAAGGGGAAAAAAGCAAATCAAAGTGATGTTTCTAAAGATAAACCCGAGAGCCACCTTGCAAGGCAGGTGTTGCTGTCCTCATTCTACCAATGAAGCCTCCAAGAGATGAAGTCACCTGTCCAAGGCGTCACACTTTGTCCAGGGCAGATCCTGGTAAGTAAAGGACCCAGTCTCTCGAGGGATGACATGGAAGGAATACAATTCTCCTTACTGCATCCAACAAATATGTACCCGATGCTAATTACGGGACAGGCTGGCCTGGATGCTGCGGTGCAGGGGTGACCGAATCCAAGTTCGGTGCCTGCTCTCACTGCTCTTACTGGGGGAGGCAGGCACACCAGACTGATCGTGCAGACGAGGGCTCAGAGGCAGGGTAAGCACGTTAAAGGAATGCATTTTCCTGAGTATATGACAAGAGATCTGGACCCACACGGGGTGGTTAGGCTCCCCAGGGAAGTGGTGCTTACAGTGAAATCTGAACAAAGGGTGGGTGACTTGGAGAAGGGCCACTGGGGAGGGGGAGAGGGAAGAGCCTGGGACAGGTCTGGTGGAAAGGAGGAGGTGGCACCTGGAGGAGCTGAACAGTGGCCAACATGGTAGGACTGGGGGAGCAGGGAGGGGAGAGAGAGGCTGGACAGGAGGACAACGGACGAATTCGTGGGCCACGGCTAGGCATCTGCAGTTCGCTGCAAGGGTATTAGGAAGACACTGAAGGTTTATGCAGAGGAATCTGTGTCCCCATTCATGGGGACCGCTCTGAATGCAGGTGGAAAATGGATGAGGTAGGTCAGTTAGAGCTATTGCGGTCATCCGAGCAGGAGACTGATGGAGGCTGGGCTGGGAGGAGCTGGAGGGACAGAGAAACAAAATGGAGGGGAAAGCAGCACAGCTCGGTAATGGATTGGCCATGCTCAGGGGCCTGGGCGAGAGCGAGGGGGGACTCCAGGAGGACAGTGAGAAGAGTCCGTGTTCAGGGCCATGGGGACGGGGGAGTTGGCAGATACCATGGAATGTTTTGGACATATTGAATTCAAAATGCCTTTACCATGTCCATGTGGAGACAGTCTGAAGGCCATTGGATGACTGGGGATAGAGGCCGGAGAAAGAGTTAGCTGGAGACAGAACGTAGAAGTATCAGTGTAGCGAGAGCAAGTGCAGTTGTGAGCATGGGTGTCAGGAGAGTTGGAGATTGGAGAAGAGAAGAGAAATTACTTTACCAAAATCTCTCTTAGATGTTCTAATCAGTTAACACTTACTGGGCTCCCCAGAGGTAGGTATGGTTAATAGCTCCATCTTTCAGATGGGGAAACTGAGTCTCAGGAGGCTGAGGAGTTTGCCCAAGGTCACACTTCCGGAAGGGGCTGAGTCTGGCTGACTGCAAAGCCTCAGAGTCCCAGCCGTGCCCCTTGCTGGCCACACCACCACTGCCTGCCCAGGCCTGGGACCCCGCCTAGGGCCCAGACCACTTCCAGCACTCACCTTGTCCCTGCGTTCCATCTCCAAAGAGATCTCCGAGGGAGATGTCTTCTCGCTCTGCTCCCCGTAGATCAGCGAGGTCAGGCTGCCAGCCAGGGAAGGTGCCAGAGAGGCAGAGAAGGAAAGAAAAGGCCTCAGACGCCTGCCTTGCTCCCTGTCTGCTCCCTGGGTTGCGGCGTGCCCCAGCTCCTTTGCTGAGCACACAGCTCGGGGACAGACCGCATCACCCCCGGTGCCAGGTGCACGCCACACCTTGGGAGTCCAGCCACGGGATCCAGAAAGTGTGAGAGCAGAGAAAAGACTGCCCTTGTGCCCAGACATGGCCGCCCTCCAAGTCCCTTTCTAACGGAGGGCAGAGCAGGGGCAGGGGATGGTGCTGAGTTGCCACCTGCTAATGAGACGCCTGCTGCAGCGCATGACCCGGCAGAGCCACGTCCTGGTCCTGGTGGGGGGAGGGGCACGTCCTCCCCAAGGGAGTAAGCAGCTCCCCCACCCTGCCCCACCCTCACCTGTCATTGTGTATCAGCAGAGCCAGGCGCCCGTAGTCCCACGCAGCTTTTCGGAGGAAGGAGTAAACCACCAGGATGAGCTACGGGCCAGGGAAAGCCATATGAGGCGGGAGAGTCCACGGGTACCTTCCCCGTGGCCAGCCCCCTGCATTCCCAAGGGGGAGAACCTGTCCCTGAGGTCCCCAGAGAGCCCCCCTAGAAGGTGAGCTCTGTCAGGGCAGGGCCCTTTCTCCTCTGCGTCAGCAGCTTCCCGGCACAGAGTGGGTGCCGAGTGGGTTGAATGAAGGAGATAATGGCATGTTTAAAACTTGGGACAGGCATGTCCCTTGAACAACAGAAAGAGGAAAGAGAAGGGAGGCCCAAGAGTGCCAGCCAGGTGGACCTTTGGACAATGATGCATGGAAGAGAATCCCAGCAATTCTGCCTGTTCTTTTAGCCCCCTGTCCCTGAGGCCCCCACCCGGGCCACCCTGGGCAGGACTGACATTCAGGCAGTTCGCATCACTGTGGCTGGTGCCCATTTGGGGCACTGGGGCCCCCACCGCATCAACTGTGAAAGTCTGACCGTCCACCCCTGCGGTTACAGGACTCACCACCCACAAGATGATGTTGAGGAACAGCACGGTGGGGATACCCCCGAAGGGCTGCCCCTGGAGCACTGTGTTCCGAGACTGGAAGCACTCGTCCACCGTCATGTTCTTTAACTTTCCCACCACGCTCAGGTTGTGCGCTGAGGCAGGCATCCTGGAAGGCTCCCTGGGGAACAGAGGGGTCTCCAGGTCAGGTGCAAAGACTCCCCCACATTTTGTGACACAGAGAAGGCTGCTGGGGGGCTGGGGGGATGGGCACTGCGCACGGGCCGGGCTGGACCCGATGCCAGGCTCGTGACCGTTGGTGAAAGCAGGAGAGTCAGCCCATGAGATGGCAGCAGCCCTGTCCCGTAGGAGAACAGCTGCCTCACACCCAGGGCCGTGATAACAGAATAGCGCAGATCCCCGGCAGAGTTCTTATTTTTGTACCACTTGGTCTCTGTGAAAAGAGGTGTAAAATGCACATCCAAATGGTTCTTCTATTTCTGCTTCGGGAAGCTCTTCTTGTATAGAAATGAACAGAGATGGGTCAGACCCCGGAGTAGAAATGTTCGGGCTGGAAGACAAGAGCGCTGCGCTCACACGCAGACAGGCTCGCTGACGGCATCTCCACACTCGACAGTTCTCGGATCCAGTTCTCGTGGGTAATTTTAAGCAATGGCCGTGGAATTTGAATGAGGAAAGGAGAGAAATGAGACCCAGGATGTGTGAGGAGCGGTGGGACTGCCGAGTGCTGGGGGTGCGAGCTGACAGGCAGGGGGCGGTAGCGGGAAAGCGGGCTGTTTGGCACTGAGATGCTTGAGGGATTGTGGCTGTGGGACTGAGTGGGCACGGAACTGGGAGGCCAGAGTGTCGGAAGGATCGTCTCTGTGGCTATGTGGATACTGACATCAGTGAGAATGAAGACAGGAAAAGTCCTGGGGGAGGGTGAGGCAGGAAGTGGGGCGTGGCCTGGGGGAGTCCTTGATGACTAACAAAGGGGCAGGAGATGTCTAGGCTGGGAGCTCCAGAGGGAGGGAGGAAGAAGGGTCTGAAAGTTGCAAAGAGGAGCAAGAGACATCTCTCCAGCCCCAGGCCGGTGGTGTTGGGGAGAAACAGAAACCACCTCCTGGGAGGAGGTAAGGGAGGCCAGCCTCAGGTTTCAGTTCCCCACGGGAAGGTGAGGAAGGGGAGGAGCTGGGGGTATTTCTGGGCATTCCAGGCTCTTTGACAACACTCACTTGCCAGGTGACCTGGAGCAAGGTACTCCAGGTCTCCATGCCTCACTTGACTCATCTGTAAAATGGGGACGGCAGTGGCCATGAAGAGGAGTGAGCTAAGATTTGTCAATCTTGTACATGATGCCTGGAACACCAGAAGCATCATAAATATTTGTAAAATGAAGAGTGGACGTGGAGCTCCAGGGGCAGAGTGGAAGGGTCTCAGGAGTTGGGGAGGGCTGGGAGATGGGATGGAGAAGGGGACAGGGCTGAGGGACTGAAGTGAAGGAGATGGGAGGTGGCCTGGGAGTCTGGGGCTCTGAGGGCATGATGAGATTAGTCCTGGAAAAGGAGAGGGGACACAGACACTTCTCACCCGCCTAGCCTCTAGATTAGCGTCTAACGGGACCAGGGGTCTCTGGCCTGTGTTTCTAAGTTTCCCTGCTTTCTGCTCCTGGTTTTCTTGTCTCTGCCCCGGGAGGCTGATTAACTCATGCGCTAGCATGTGTAGCCAAATGTAAACTCACAATGGTTTACATTGAGCACAGCGCACTCGAGCAGCGAGCCTTCTGCCAGAGCATCAGAGCAGCGGCAAATGGCATTTCCAGGCCCTCCTGGTGGAAAGAGCGGGCATCTGAGCGATCTCAGCCCGTGCTAAGGAAGCCCATGGTGCAAGGTGCAGGAAAGCCCTGGGAAGATGTTTCCTACCTGGTCAGTTCTCCAGTGAGGATCCAAGTCAGGCCTGGGGACTCCGCTCAGCTACGGGGTTGCTGCGAAGGAAAGATTTAGTGGAGAGATCACAAGACTTGGGGGCCTACAAGCCCCTCTCTGGCAGCATCATCCCTCAGGGCCCCCTCTGTCATCTTTAACTCACATGCATGTCCTTTAACAGACATGTGTTTTACAAATGGTTTCTGGCAGTCTGCTGCTCTTTTTATTTTCTCGATGGTGTCTTTTGAAGCACAAAAGTTTTGAACTTTGACAAAGTGACCTCCAAGCCGAGATGTGAAGGGGGTGCAGGAGTGAGCACCGTGAGACAGGTTCACGTGGGCAGGGGGCAACCGTACTGGCAAAGCCCCAGAGTGGAGACTGAGCACAGCGTTTTGGGGGAGTAAAAATGAACAGTACTGGCTAGAGCGTAGGATGGGACACTGGTTCGTTCATTCATTCATTCTTTCAACAAGAATCCTTGAGTATCTACTCTTGCCAGGCCCCGTAGGGCCCTGGAAGTACAGACGTGAGGTCCCCTTCAGGGAGTTGACAGCCTTTGGGATTTGGGGAGAGTATTGCTGTTGCGAGGCTTGGCCTGGGTGGCTGCTCTGCCCGGGAAGACCCCTAGCTACAGGGTTCCGGCCTCTGTGGTTGGAGTGGGGGATTCCTTCCAGCAGGCTGGTCAGGTACAGGCTTTCAGCTCAGCCTGGTCGCCCAGCCTGCAGGGCAGGTGAGGGAGAAAAAGAGAAGAGATCCTCACCCTCTCCCACCTCACCACCCTCCCCAGCTTTCTCAGGCAACAAGATAGGCAGTACCGAGGGAGGCTGTTGCTTGGAAACCTAAAGCAGCACCGAGCCTTTTCCCTGCATCCCTTCACCATCTCCGGTCTTTACTCCTTTCTGGATGGAGAGGCAGAAAGCCCTGATTTTGGCTCTTTGAAGACCAAAGCATCAGCACTGGAAAGGATGAAGCTTGCAACCCGAGGGTGCTAAAGGAACACCCAGCAGGGACACCAACCTGGCCCGGTGTGGGAGGTATCAGAGAACTCATCTCTCTGGACATCATTTTCACAGCAGAGGAAAAAGAAGCTATTTGGGGGTAATGGGGAGAATTGGGCTCTCTGAAGCCACTGTCTGGACTTAAATCCCAGATCCACCTTTGCTAGCTGTTTGTCACCAGGGACAGTGACATCACCTCTCTGAGCCTCAGTTCCCATACCTGGAAAATAGGGTAAAAACTGTTTTGCCTCACAGGGTAATTGCAAAAGTAAAGTAAGAGAATTCACACAATGTTTGAGAAATATCAGCCAGTGCCATCATCCTCATTGTCACTGGCTTGTTGGTGAGATGGGGATGACAGGCCCGGACTGGAAATCCCTGGGCTCCTTCCTTCCACCTTCTCTGTACTGCGACAAGCAAAAGGAGAGACGTGAGGATGGGAAGGACTTGCCACTATCCCTCAAACTGCAGCGGTAGGTGGCGGTGGCCTCTGTCCTTCCTGGGCCTGAAAAGCAAATGTCAGCCTTGCTTTCGGGGCCAAAGAGGGGCAGTGGGAGATGACGTGAACACTGGCTGGTGAGTCAGGGCTCTCAGGTCCCCGCCTAACTGCACGTCTCACCTGGGGGGAGAACGGCCTTCCTCCCGTCCCATTTCTCCCCCGTCTTGGCTTCCCAAGCCAAACGCTCGAGGCTCGGCAGTTCTAGGCGTGGGAAAGTTCTCCCTGGCGACTGGGCAAAGGCTTCAAAAAGAACTGGCTTTGTCTTTCTGACTCCCCCACCCACTGCTCACTCTCAGGCTTCCAGACCGAGCCTGGTTTCATCTACTGCCGCCCTAACTGGCCAGGCCAGCACCTTGCTCCCCACTTCTCCTTCCAGACGAGCTGGGCATCTCAAGGCCAAGTCTTGTGTGTGGGAAAACCCAAATCTCAGGGCTGACTCCAGAGTTAGGATGATCCAGGAGACCCTAGGGAGGGGCCAATTCTATCCATAGCTAACATTTACTGAGCACTTAGTATGGGCTAATTATTTCCTATTTAAGTACTAGCTCATTCAATACTCAAAAGTACATTGGGGTACTAGGATCACCCTTAGATGACACAGAAAATTAAGGCCCAGGGAGGTTAAACAACGTGCCCAGGTCATGGTGCTGGTAAGTGGTAGAGCTGGCCCTCGAACCCAGGCAGCTCATAACCTTTTGCTTTGCTGCCTCCTGGGGCCCCTGGCCGTGCTGGGCTGGCCGGGCTGGGCAGGGGGCAGAGGAAGGGATGACCTTGCTCAAGCCCTAATCCAGGGACAGAAGCTTCCCTAGACTTTCAGGGCAATGCCATGGACAGCTTGGGGGCTGAGCCAGGATCCAGGCTGGCTCCGGCAGCCCCCAGCCTGTGTTTCCTAGCACTGCCCGGGGCCCTGTCCACCCCACCACCTCCATGAGTTCTCAGGAATCGTCCACGGGGCCTGCATTTTGGTTTGGATGAGACAATCATTGTAGCCACAAGCCATGTCCTAGGAAAAGATACTATGGATGGGGCACCAGCCCCCGCCTCCCCCGACCCTCTCCCCAGAGTGCCCAAAGCCCCTGTCCTGCCCCCTTTGCCTCCTCAGTCTCTTTAACAATTCATCACCTTTTTGATCACAACAGGGAAGATTCTCTCCCACGGTCCTGGACTTAAATAAACAAGCTGGAGTTCCTGGCCAGGGGCACCCCTCCCACCTCCCCTTCTCCTCTAGGACTTCTCACTGCTGGGGGGCCAGGTACTCTTTGGAGGAGGGGAGGAGAGGAAGAGGGTGTCACTGGAATGAAGGGTTCTGGTTCATGTCCTTCCTCATCTGCCGTGTCAGCTGGACATGAAATCTTCCCCGAAGTACCAGTAAGCCCTTCCTTGCTCTAAACTGTCCTCAATTTCTTCACATCTTCACAGCAAAGAATGGTTTGCTCAACTTTACCTATGAATAAACTGAGTCTCTGGCAGACAAAGAGATCTGCCTATGGCTGGGGAAAGTGGTGGATTTGGGATGAGAACTGGAGTTTTTGGCTCCCCATTCAGTGCTCTCAGTGACTCCTCAGCCTGGGAGGTGGGCACCGGAATCACCTGGAAGGGGTTTTGTAGGTCCAGATACTCATGTCCCACCCCACACATTAAGAAGGAAAATCTTCAGTTCACTCTTGTGTGCAGCCAAGACAGAGAACACCAGCTGAAGATGTGCAGGGTTATTTGCGTCTAGACAGGGAGTTCTTGAAGACCCAAAAAGTTTCCTGCCTCTCAGGAGAGAGGACAGAGAGGTTTGAGGATATAGGATGGCAGCTTAGTGCCCACTAAACCATGTCACAGTGGGGCAGCTCTTGGGACTGTCCTTATATTCTCCCATGCGACCTCCCCTCCCCCTCCCAGCTGGTCCTGAGTCTGCAGAGAATTGGCTGAAGATCTGTGGGGACCACCTCTTCACTGGGGTCTCCAGGCTCTGGCATTTCTCCAATTACCCCAGAAGTCTCTGTCCTGTCCCCCAACTTTGTCTCAGAGCTGCTTGCCCCACCCCTGCAGAGCTTGGGCCACTTCCCCCTGGGCTCAGCTGGAGACTTGGTCCCATGAACATTTACAGCCCCTGGGCCCAGCTCATATCCTACCCCCTAGAGTCATCTTTCAGATGACCAGCCCTGTCTATACCTGTTCTCACCCTCTTTACACAGCTGGCCTCGCAGCCACTGCCTGGGACTAGCCTCTCATTTTCCCATGAACATAAGCAGCCAGTTCCCCTGAAAAGCTACAGGCTCTTTCATGGCCAGGGCCATGTCTTCTTCTTATACTTTCCATGGTTCTTCCACAAAGACCATCATGTAGTGGGCCTTGACGAAAGACAGATGGTCCTTTACCCAGAGCCACACTTGGGTGTAGGAAAGAATAAGATGTGGGTGATTTGCATACATTTGCATAGTGTGCAGTGGGGACTTGAGTGCTGAATTTGTGCCTCCACACAGCACATCATCGGCTACCAAGTCTCCCTCCCAAGCGACAGCATGGAGTGGAGGGAACACGCCATTGTGGGTCGTGAGACTGGGTGTGAATCTGGCTCTATTATTTATTCGCTGCTACTTAACCTCTTGCTGTTCAGTCTTCTCTCCTACAAAATGAATATCATTCTGTCTGTGCTGCCCACACCAGGGTGGCTACGAGGGTTAGTTAAAAGAGATAGTGCATGAAGACATTTTTTGTAAACTGTGAGTGCCACAAATGTTAATTGTTGTCTCTGCCATCCTCTGCCTAGGTTAGGGTCAGCCTTCCCTCAGAAGCCCCCCAGTTCCTCCCCAGTTACCCCTGAAGCCTCAGTACGGGGTGAGTGAGCTGGAGTTCCACCTTGCCATTGGGCCCGCTCTGCAAGCTGGGTAGCAGCTACATGGCAGCCAGCAGCAGGGTCCAGCAGGACGCTCAGCACCACGGACAGCGCCACGAGCCGTGCTGAGCTAGGCACTTCCGCTTCTGCTTCTCTCTGCCAGGGCTGCTGGGCAGCGCCAGGCAGCGCTCACTGGTGCCCCGGCCCAGAACAAGATTAAGAACAACAGCTAATACTTATTGAGTGAGTTCTATGTGCTAGGCACTGTGCCATGTCTCTTCACGTGTTGCCGGGTTAACAAATGTATCAGGTTGTGTGTGGGACGGAGCTGACGACCCCCTGCATCTATTCCTGCCTCTTTCTAGCGTGCCTTCCTATATTGCAGAAGCTGAACCACTAAAAAGCACATTCTCAACACTCCCTTGAGCTGGGGTTCTGGGTACAGATGGGATCCCACCTATCAGATGCGCTGGAGATAGATTTGTAAGTCAGAGGGAGGAGGAGGCCATCCTCCTGATGCTCGGGCTGCGTTCCGCCAAGCCATGGGGAGGGGAGGAGAGGAAGGCGTTCTCTGCGGCAGAATCAGTGCCCAGTCTCTGGCTCCGGGGTGGGGGGAGGGGTGCATGAGGGGCAATTGTGGCAAAGGCTGCAGGGGTCTCCTGACCCCCGGATTGCAGGGGAGGAGACGTGAGCTCAGTGACTCCAGTAATGGCCCTAAACCCAGTGACTGTGGGCAAGGAGTGATTTGTCTGGTGGGACAGTTCTGTTCTGTCCTGAAGACTCAGATTCTAAACCTCACAGTGATTTTGAAAGCATGTAATTCCCCGTATTAAATCCGGTTTTTGCTTAAGACGCTTAGAGTGGTTTTTGTTTCCTGTACAAAGACCGGATAGGTTCTATGATTATCCCAGGCGCAGAGAAGTTAAGAGACTTGCCGGAGCAGGGAGCAAGTGAAGTTGGGGTCTGAGCCAGAGTGTGGGAGGGGCAGGGCCGACGCCACGGTCCCCTCCTAATCACTTTGCCGGGTGCCACCCTCAAGGCAGACAACAAACAAAATCCCAACAAACAAAAATGAAGCCCCCAGGCTCAAGGTAGGAGTTAATGGAGAAAAGGAGATGCTGGCAGGGACACCGGAACCAAGACCCAGGTGCAGTGGTCAGGTAGGGGCCCAGTGGTCTCCCCAGCACAGCCCACACAGGGTAAGATGCGGCCGGTCCCCCTGCCACCTGCTCAGCCCCTCCCTTGCTCCCCCAATCAATCAGTGGAAGATGGTGGCCACTGAGGCCCTATGGTTTAGGGGGTGATCTAAACCTAGACTTCTATGGGGAGGGGAACAAAAGAGAAACAGGAGCCTCCTGGGGGTGGGAGGGCCCCAAAATGGGCCTGGCCTCTGAACTGTCTCCAAGGTGCCCACCTGAGGGCCTGGTGTGCCCTTTGTTCCAGGTTAGGAAGTGTGTTTATGGTCAGTATCTGACTTGAGCCCCGAGCAGTCCTGTCAGGGCAGAGGTGAGGACTGTCCCCATTTTCCAAATGAGGACACTGAGGCCCAGAGTGGGTGAGTAGCCTGCCCAGGGTCACACAGCTAGCAGTGGTGCAGCAGGGGTAGAGGTCTGAGTGTGAGGTTTCAGTTCCTGGTCTGTTCCAGGGCAGAGGCTGGGTGGTGGGGGGCACTCTTGGCTTCTGGAGCCCCGCCTTCTCACCTCCCCAGCTCCCAATGAGAGGTCTCAGCTCCAGCAGATGGATGGCCCCTTGCCCCTCAGAGACCTTGGCTTTCTCTGCCACCTCCATGCCTCTCCAGTAAGAATGGTCTATTGTCAAGGCCCCTGTTCAACTCTGCCTCCTCCAGGCAGCCTTCCTGGAGCACCCCCAGGTCTCAGTGTTCACCCTCCCTCAACTCCTGTAGCTCTCACTCTTTCACAAGTTCTCTACTGGGTAGTGGGTGCTCAAGAGAACAAAATGTGTCCTCTCCTCACCAAGCTCATTCTAGAAGGGGAGTGATAACACAGTGTGTGAGGAGGGCTACTCCAGCAGCAGAGCTCACAGACACGCAGCACTCAACCCGACGTGGAGTGTTCAGGGAGGCTTACTGGACAAGGCTGTGATGGAACCGGCTAGAAGGGCTTTCTGCTGCTCTCCTTAACTTGGCCAACAAGGCCTGCCACGTGTGGTCCTGCCCAGCGCTCTAGCTTCATTTTGCTGAACTGCCTCCATTTCCATCTCCAGCCTCCTAGGTCTTTCTCTCAATTCCTGGAGCATGCCGCCTTCCCCCTGCCACAGGACCTTTGCATATGCCAGTCCCACTGCCTGGAAGGGTCCCCTCTAACCTCAGCTCTTCCTTGGGGAAGAGCTCCAAGCCGAGTCCAACCCCCTACAACCTGCCTGAGAGCATCTCGGAAGGCAGACATAGTGGAGCATCTAAGTGTGGATCCCTAAAGCTAGACTCTCTGGGTTCAGATCCTGCCTCTGCTAGTTGTTAGCTCCATGTCTTTGGGCAAGTTTCCTAACCTCCCTGTGCCTCAGTTTCCTTATCTGTAAAATGGAGATGTTAATAGTATCTACCTTATTGGGTGGAGCTGAGGATTAAGTGAGCCAATTCACGTGGAACCTTTAGAGCGGTGTCCAGCACATAGCAAGGTTCAGTGAAGTTAAGTATTACCTTCCTTGTCAGGACCCAGTGCATTTGCTGTTGTTTATGGGACGACATAGCAAATGGCTGACTCCTCCGTGAAGGGCAAGCTCCTTGACGACAGAGCCCATGGCCGTGTTTACTGATTATTTTCTCTGCTGTGCTGGGGAGGGCTGAGTGCTTTACAAACATTTGCTGAAGAAAGGGGGGACTGGTGGTGGGGCTGTGGTGGGGCTCACGTGGCCCTGTGATCTGAAACCCAGAGTGTTTTGGCTTGAGGGATCTTACAAATCCTCTAGCCTAAGCCCCTCCTTCCGCAGATGGGCAAAGGGGCTGCTGGCTAACGTCTCCCTGCCTTCCAGTCTATAGGGCCAGGCAGCCCCCCGCCCCATCTCCCCTCGGGGCTTTGCTCAAAGCCTACTGACAGAGGACGCGTCGAAATCTCACACTGAGGCAACAACTGTTTCTGTCTTGATTTAAGAAAAACAATGTGACACATCTCATACCTGAGTGTTGTGAAGCAAAGTCATTCACCACAACAGGGTGACGCTGAGGCTCCAGTTCAACCCTGAGTTATTGCCGTAATTCTCGTCTCCGTGGTAACAAGTCCCCGCTAAGCCTTCAGCCAGCAAGACTGGGCAATGGTTCAGCTTGTCATCGGCAGGGCCCCCCGGGCTAAGATGCCAGCAGTGTGGTTCCCTCCCCAGCCTCTTTCCCAGACTAACTCCTCTGCAGGAGTAGGGGGGAGGCGAGGGGAGGAGATCCCAAGGATGCAGCAGGGCAGAGGCCCTGATCCCAGAGTCAGCCCCAGCTAGAGCAGGGATGAAGGCCGCCAGCAGGAGCAACCAGCCGAGACGCTGTTGGGGGCCATCCCGCCCTACCTCCTTCCGCTGCCAGGACGGGCTCTGGTCAACCAAGGCTCTGCAGCTGGTAGGCTGAGCCCCGACCCACTCAGCCTGAACCAGCTGTTGCCGAGTCATTAATATCCACATAGAGCCAGCCTGAACTGGGCACCTGCCCCCTGCCAGCACTGAGCTAGGCACTGGGAGGCAAAGATCAGTGACATGAGGCCCTGTCCTCAGGGAGCGCGCAGGCAGGTGGGAAAGGGACAGAACAAAGAGCGACAGGTGCGCAGCCAGGTGCCAACAGCAGGATGCAGACAGCACACGAAGAACGCTACTTCCTATGTGTGCGCCTGCCTGTGTCTCCGTTTTCTCCGGAAGAATACACCGGAAACTGTTGGCAGTGGTTGTCTTCTGGCAGGGGAACTAGGTGGCGACAGGAGCAGGGTAAGGAAGACTTCCTCTCACTATCTTCTCTGTATTGGTTTTTGAATTTCGTACTATGTGCATACCTGATCGTTTCAAACAAATCAAGACAACAAAAGCAAAATGCGAAGCAGCAGCGTGTGGTAAGTGCTGTCGTGAGGGCCTGAACTACTTAGTGCTGTGCCGGGAGAGGAGGAACGGACAGCCCTGACACTGACGGACCCTCCTCTCCTCGCAGGAGCTCAGAGTTCTCATCTGCAAGGGGTGTGTGCGCCTGCCTGTCCGTCTGCATCTGCATTGGTGCATTTTAGGATGTGCAGATCTACTGGGTTGAACAGTGTCCCCCGGAAGGATGCATGTCCACCTGGAACCACAGAACGTGACCTTGTTTGGAAATAGGGTCTTTGCAGATGTAATTAGTTAAACCGAGGTCATATGAGATTAAGGTGGCCCCTAAATCCAAAGACTGGTATCCTTATGAGAAGCCAGATGAGGGCAGAGGCAGAGATTGGAGTGATGGGGCTGCGAGCCAAGGAATGCTGAGGGTTGCCGGCAGCCGGCAGACGCTGGAAGAGGCAGGGAAGGATCCTTCCCTAGAGCCTTCGGAGGGAGTGGGCCTGCCTTGTGGACACCTGGATTTCAGACTTCTGGCCTCCATAACTCTAAGAGAATAAATTTCTGTTGTTTTAAGCCACCCAATTTGTGGTACTTCATTATAGCAGCCCTAGGAAACTAATATCATGGGTCTGTGCGTTTGTGTTTCTGTGTTTTGAGGTAGATGTCAGTGTGTGTGTGTGTGTGTATCTGTGTATGTTTTGGGGGGCAATTTGGGTGTGCTTTGGAATGTGTTTGTGATTATCATCTGGGTTTTGGATGCTTGTGTGTGTTCTGGGCTGCGTGCATGTTTATGCATTTGTGTGCATGTTGAGTTGTGTCTGTCTATGCGTCTGCGTGTCTCAGTGTGTGCGTGAGCATGTGTACGTGTAGCCAACCATCTCTAGGGTCTCCCTCAACCCTGTCATTCCAGAAGTCTGCCCTGGGGCCCTGCTGCAGGGGGTTCCCTCTAGGGGATGCTGTCCAAGGGAAAGGGGATGAAGTAGACTCAAGGCCAGGTTGGAGCAGTGTCTTCCCTGGTATGGGGCCACCTCAGAGAGGGGAGGGGAACCTCAGGTGTCTGCAGGGGCAGTGTCCCCACTGCACCTGCCTTGTCAGCAAAATGGTCTCGAGCTCAGGAGTGCGGGTCCCACAAAGCCGTGTCCTGGGGGCCCAGCCTAAGGGCCTTCCTGGAAGCCTGCAGCAGAGCGGTCACCTCTCAGAGAGACCCAATCTCCTCTCCTCTTTGGGGTTAGTTTATGAGAAAATGAATGAGCTGCTTTGAAACATTAGAGCCATCGTCTCAACCTGTGCAGGTGAGCCGCACCTGGAGGGCTGGTTATACCACAGATTGCTGGCCCTGCCCCAGTCTCTGATGCGGCAGGGCGGGGCCTGAGAATTTGCATCTCTAACAAGCTCCTGGCTGATGCCCATAGCGCTGGACCAGGGACCACACTTTGGGAATCACTGTGCTGGACAATGTAACAGGAGGCGGAGGTTCCTCTTCAGCCCCCTCATCCGACGCGATTGGATTCTCTCAGTCTCACTGCCTCTCCCAGCCGCCCACCGTCACTCACTAAATCATTTATTCAGTGAACTGTGGTCCAGACTCTGTTCCCTGCACTCAAGGTGACTACAGTCTAGCAGGTACACAGACCCCTGAAGAGACCGTGACAAGACTGCACAGGGGTTCTCTGGAGGTCAGTTCAAGGGGTGCCGGGAGCACAGAGGAGAAGCACCTGCCTCAGCCCTGGACAATCCAGAAAGACTGCCCCGGGGAGGTGCTCACCAAGGCCACTCTTAAGAGATGCAAAGCACCAGCTCACATTCATTGAGTGCTTACTACCTGCCAGGCATTGTGCTAAGACTCTGGAAGCATGCGCACTTTCAGCCCTCACAACATCCCCAAGATGGGGACTGTTATTGAATGAGTTTTGAGCCTAGACAGTCTGCCTCGAGGTGCCACGTTCCAAGCCTGAGAGTCCACGTGCCCCCTACCATGTAGAACATGGGGACAGGACGTTCCAGGAGACCATGGCATGCACAACAGCAGAGAGGGCGACGGGGAGAGGGGGTAGGACAAGGTGTGGGCCCAGACTGTGTTCAGGCTTTCCCTGGGGGAGTTCGGGTCCCCCAGAAGGACATGTAACACCCCTCAGGGACAGCCGAGATGAAGAGAGGCCAGGTTGCAGCCTGGCCCCGGGATCTGGCCCCATCTGTCTAAATAGGGCAGGAGCCACGCTGGCGGCCTTGTGGGCTCTCTGAGCACAGCTGCCCCAGCGATGGGTGGCAGCCAGATGGCAGGGGCTGCAGCCCCTCTCACGTGGCCTCCCAGGCCCCCCTGGGCCAGACAGAGAGCCCAGAATGGGAGGGGCCTGAGAATCACTGCTCCTGTGGTGGCTGTTCTGTGTTTGCTGATTTGCTTGGGATGAAGTTAGGTTCGGGGGGAGGCTGAGCTGAGGGGGGATGGGTGGCACGACCTCCATGGCTTATGGTGGCCTCGCACCTTAGCCTCGGACAATCTCTGTGTGGCTCTGGGGGTCGCCGGCCTCCTCAACGAGAGCACAAGGCCCCCAGGCCAGGGGTACCCTCCTCCTGACCTTGTTCCTGCCCCTTGGGTGGGGGATTAGGAAAGCCACTCTGATCCAGGCTGATAAGGACTCGAATAGCAACCTGAATCCAGAGAATGCAACCAGAGAAAATGAGCTGCAGCAAGGGATATTCTAGTTAGACACAAGGCAGCACTGGCCTGGGATGCCAAGGGGAGTAGTAGCTATTTCTGGGGAGGAGGAGAGACCCCTCCTCTGTCTACGACAGCCTGTCTAGAGAAAGCATGGTGGGGATTCCTCCCTCCCCTTCCTTCGCTAGCTCCTCTGTCCTCTCTCTCCCACATTTGGTTTCCTCCCTCCTGTCCTGTTCACCTTCCACTTCTGCCTCCATTGTCTGAGTGGGCCAAAGGCTCCCCTGGCTCGTCCCAGTGTCACTGGGGGCCTCCGAGCTTGGACACAGTTCAGCCAATGTTTGCCGGGCCCTACACCTGCTGGAGGGCGCTGCCAGCCAGGTGGAGAGACCAGACGGGTAAGCCAGGCCTAAAACTACGGCAGAGTGGGGCCATGTGACGAGAAACGTACAAGCCAAGGCTCTGGGACTCAGAGACCACAGCCCCGGGGGTCAGGGAAGATTTCAGAGAGGTGGCATTTAGAGGGTGAGTGGCATTTCTAGGCTTACAGAAACCAGGGGGGAGGGGGAGAGGGGACAAATGAGTGGAGAAGGGAAGCACAGACTGGAATATTCCAGAAATGGCAAGCAGACTGGCATGGTTGCACAGGTGGGCTGGGAAGGGTCTGGTGAGGTAACAGGCGAGTTGGGGCCAGACCATGAGGCCCCGAATCTCAGGCTGAGTGATTTGCACTGAACCAAGCAGGCAGCATCGAAGGTTTCAGAGGAAGGGCATGCCTTCATCTGGGCTGGGACTAGAAGAGTTCCAGATTTTGCTCCTGTCCTAGGATCTCAGGAAAGGCACCTGGCCTTGATTCTGAACCTCCAGGTCACTCTCGAATTCCCCAGGGGAGCAAACAACTTGTGTGACTCAAACGTTACCTTTTCAGCAAGGTTTTTCCTGATGGCCTTATTTAATCACCCAGCTCCCCTGGCATTCTGAGTCCCCTTCACTGCTCTGTTTTTTTTCCCATTGCATTTACTCCTTCTAACACACTTCATCCATAGTTTATGTGGTTTCTCGTCTGTCCATGTTAGAATGGAGGCCCCATGAGGGCAGGGTCCATGTCTGTTTACTTGCTACTGCCAAACACAGTGGCTGGAATGCCAATGAATTCCTCCAGTTGTTGAATGAACAAAGAGAAAATACCACCCTGCAGGGACCAGCATGGTCCGGTCTGCTCCCTCCCTGTCACTTTGCTCCTGGCTTCCTGGGAGCCTTGGAGTGGAAAAGTCTCAGAGAGCCAGACAGAGCTGTGTGGCTGTCCCCTGACCCCTGCACCTCCCACTCTCGCCAGGAGTCTGCCCATGTGCCCACCCCATGTGTGCAGGGGCTCTGGGCATCTTGTTTCGTTTTGGCCTCACACCAAACCTACGCAGTGGGTGTTATCCTTCCCATTCTACAGATGGGAAAATAGAGAAGTTCATTGACATGGCCAAGCTCTCCCTGCCAGATGAGGAGCCCGGTTTTCAGCGCTGTTCTGTTCTACTCCATCCCGGTGCTCGTTCCTCCGTAGTGGCCTCTCTTCCGGCAGAGAAGCGGCCGAGGTGCAGGACGTGAAGCCTGCTGAGTTCTCCGGCCAACGCACCAGGTCATGGGCACTCTCTGCTGGCCTCAGCCTTCCCACCTGAGCCGTGGGGGTTTTGGCCACCTCCCCGTGATGAATGAGGACAATGATGTCCCGTCTGCTGCCCTGCCTGAACCCAGCAGAGAGTACACGTTATAACTGTGCTCACTGCCCGTTCGGGGCAATGGCCAGGTGTCCTCTCTTCACTCTGATGTGTACCGGGGCCGGAGTCCAAAACAGGGCTCACAGCGTTTGCAGACCCAGTGGATCCAATGGAAACCATACCTACCCCTGTGCAGATCCAGCGCCCTAGATCCAGGTCTGCTCATGGCCACGCTATGGTCAGGGAGGCAGAGAGCCTGGATCAAACCCCCAGGTGTGGGGCCATAGGTGGCTGCACTTCCATTCCTTAAGGACTTAGTTCCCCCTCCTTGAGGGTGGAAACCCTCTCTCTCAACAGACATTACTGATTCCTTATGATGTGCAAGGTAAGCAATATATTGTTTCTGCCTTCAAGGCCCTTCAAGGGCAGGTTAGAGCATAGTCGTTAAATAGGCAACGGGAGCCATGGATGATCGTAGAGCAGGGGGAGTGAGCTGACTGAGCTGTGCTTTAGGGAGGTTAATCAGGCCGCGGAGTCTGGTTGGGAGGGAACAGACTTTTGTAATGGTCAGAGCTAATATGCGAAGCACTTACTGGGTGCCAGGTGTTGTTTCAAGCACTTTACAGATACTGACTTATTTCATCTTCACAGTAACCCTAGGGTCCTGTTGTCCCCGTTTTATAGATGAAGAGACTAAAGTACACAGAGATGACAAGGCTAGTAGGTGGTCGCGCTGGGACGTGAACAGTTCTGGCTCTAGAGCCTGAGCTCGTAACCGTTCAGTGCTGCCTCTTACAGGAGTCTAGCCTGGAGGAACGAGCGCCTGGCACAGGGCTGAGGCACCGGGCATGGCCGAGGGGCAGAGTGAAATGCTGCCTGTGGCTAAGGCTCCCGGCCCCGGAGGGCTCTCCCAGGAAAGGACCAGGAAACCATAGGGAGATGCGAGCATCAAGCGCTTTGCTCTGCACAGGGAAGAACTATATCCAAGATCGCTTCCACCCATAACAGCAACAATCTCAGTGTTCTTGGCCAACGGCCCACACAGGACAAGTTCTTGCATGTAAGAGGGATTTTAGGCACTCTCAAACAGAGAAATCTTATCTCAGTTATAGCTTCCTCTGGAAAGCTTCCTGGACTATCTCATCCAGCGGTCCCTAACCTTTTTGGCAACAGGATTTTCTTCATGGAAGAAAATTTTTCCACTGACTGGGGAGGGGGTGGAAACAGGGGTGTGGAGCTTAGGCTGTGATGCGTGGCCTGGTTCCAAACAGGCCTTGGTCTGGGGATTGGGGACCGCAGATCTAATCCTCTCTCAAGGATTTATTTATTTATATACTTATTTGCCTTCTTAAATAGGGGAGAAGCCTCACTTAGATGCTGACCTGGCTTGAACGTCTTCTGGCTTTGGCTGTCCGATCACTGCCAATGTCGCTTTTGCAGAGGGGGATGAGTGGCTAGAGCCAATCACAGGGAAAGCGGCCTGGGCAGAGGCTGGGCTGAGGGGCAGGGAGGAGGCGGCTGTACCCAAGAAGGGCTGTGACGCCAAAGGGCTGCGGCGCTATTTTGACAAGATTACACCTGATTCCTCTGAGATGTTTGACCACAACATCCGAAACTACACTATTGACACAAGTAATGCCTGAGAAGTAGAAGGAGGCTGTGGTCGGATTATACCACTAAGATCCCTCGGCTCTAACAGTCTATGAGGATACCATCCGTCTTAATCCTTTCACGAGGACAAAGTGTCAAGAGTTAGGGAACTCTCAGAAGAGCCCTGTCTGGGGGGGTTCTGGGCCTGCCCCAGATCAGGGTCCGCTGGGCAAAAACCACTCAGGGGACCCCTAGTTAGAAGCCCAGTCTGGGGGCATTTCCGAGGGGTGGAGGGCATCCTACCCAAAGCCAGGCGGTCTTCTGTCCCCTCCCAGTTCTCAGGAGCCGGGTGGCCTGGGACAGAGCCCTTTGGAGAGGGGACTAGTCATTCCTGCCCCTTCCTGTCAGGTTGTGGGTTTAGGAGGGTTTAGGGAGGGCTGGCGTGGTCACGTTTCCCACGCTAGAGGTAGGAGCTGGCACTCGGCCTCGTGCTGATGGGAGGGGGGACGACGCCGGGGGGCCTACCTGGAGCAGCGGGCGTGGTTTGGGGCCTGAGCCTCAGCGCTGTTCCTGGGCCTCCCTTCCTCTTGATCAGTCCCTGGGAAAAGGTGCTTCCGAGGGCCCAGCTGTGTCCCCGCTCTGTTCCTGACCACGAGGGTGGCTCCTCCAAGGCTCTATGGCACAGGAACAACAGAACCCTCTCAGTGCAAGTGGGTGTGGATCCCAGTCCCTCCCCAAGCCCAAGCAGGCCAGGCCCCTCCCAGGTCCAACACGCTTGTCAGCATCTCCCAACAAGGCCTGCCTCAGGAGCTCAGAGGGGTGACGGCTACTCCAGATGCACCCATGGCCCCCAGTCTGCCCCACTTCCAAATCTAGGCCAGGAGTACCCTCCCCTTGGGGTGGGTGAGCTGGGGAGCTATCATTCATCCCAGCTGAGCAGGGCCTGGGGTCGGGTGGAGGGGGTGGAGCACTGCGTTGGGAGTCCAAGCCAGTCCAAGCACCAGCTCCGTCACTTGCCCCCTGGTGAGCCGGAGCTCCCCACTTTCCCTTCCCGGTGTGGGGGACGTCAGCCTAGATGCAGGACGATACAGGAGGTCAGAGGGGGTCATACCATCACCTGCTTCAGAATCATCTGAGAGTGGGGCTTGCTAAAATGCAGGTTTAAGGGCCCTGCCCTGGCCCACTGAATCTGAATCTCCAGGAAGGTCCCTGGGAACCTGCATTTTAACAAGTTCCCCACATGGATGCACATGAAGTCAGACTCAGTGGCCTACATGCTGGGAAAAGGCAGACGAGTCGAAGGATGAAGATTTTATAATAAGCACAAAGGGGTCACAGGTCCCCTTCCTGAAAGCAGCATCGAAGGAGCCAGGTCTCTGCAGACAGAGCAGCCAGGGAGCCCCGCGCAGCTTGCTAAGCCTCTCTATGTTTCGTTTTCCTCACGGACAAAGTGAAGATTGGGATGATCTCTTGGGCCCTTCCAGATTTAAAATTGTGAATGCAAGAAGAGGTGAACCCACTGACAAATGAATTTAAAAACAAAGTTCAGGGCGAAGCATTTTAACTATATAATTGTTTTCTTCTTAAATATTCTTTTTAAATTCTGAAAATAACGTGTTTATAGAAAAAATTCAAGCCATTCAAAATAATACACAGTGAGGCCGGGCGCGGTGGCTCACGCCCATAATCCTAGCACTCTGGGAGGCGGAGGCAGGAGGATATCTTGAGCTCAGGAGTTTGAGACCAGCCTGAGCAAGAGTGAGACCTCATCTCTACCAAAAGTAGAAAAATTAGCCATGCAGTGGCACACACCTCTAGTCCCAGCTACTCAGGAGGCGGAGGCAGGAGGATCGCTTGAGCCCAGGAGCTTGAGGTTGCTGTGAGCTAGGCTGACGCCATAGCACTCTACTCAGGGCAACAGAGTGAGACTCTGTCTCAAAAAAATAAAAAATAAATAAATACACAATGAAAGTGAAATCTAGCATGGATGTCCCTGCCTTCTCAGACCTCTGTCCCACTCCCAAACATAAACATCAAGCTTCCTGTTTAGGTTTTCTACAAGAATTTTTCCAAAATATGGACAAATATACACCTATGCCTGCATCTTTATTTAAAACCCAAGCAGGAACATACTCCCAGGGCTTGCCTTTGTTTTGTTAGTGAATATGTGGCACACATCTATGCGTCCCAACACAGACAGTTCCCTGCCTTCTGTTAACAGCTCTCAGTGTTCCACTGAACCAATGCACCATAAATTATGTAAATCGGTCCTTATTGATGGATATTTAGGTTATTTCCTCATTTTTGCTGCATAAACAAAGCTGCAGTGAATATCTCTGATTATATGTCTTTGTGCGTATGCGTGAGGATATAGGATGAATCCCTAGGTCGAAGGTGATGTGGTCTAAAATTCCGGCAGGTATTGCCAAATTGCCCTCCCGTGATTGTGAACCGGTTTGCGCTGCCCAACAACGCATGCAGGCGCCTGTTTCTCTCCGCGCTCAACACCACCGTGCACTGTCAGATTTTTAAACTTTGCCAATGAGTTGAAAAATGATATCTTCTTTCAGTTTGTAATTTTCTAATTGTCAGAAAGGGCAGACATATTTTCGCGTTTATTCCTCGACTGGCCTTTGCATTTATTTTTCTGTGAACTACGCCCTTTTAGTTTATCTTACTGATTTTAATAAGTTTTTCTAAATTAAGGCAATTAACTTTTTGTCACGCATATTGCAAATTGTCAGCCAGCTCTTCTTGACTTAATTTATGGCATCTGTCGCTTACAGAAATTTCAGATTTTTCTGCAGTTGAACGTATCAGTCTTCTCCTATATGGCTTCTGGGTTTTTGGACTTGCTTAAAAAGCTTTTCCCATTTGAGAAGCATAAAAATATCTGCCTATATTTTCCCCTTGTATTGTTAGTGTTTTCTTCTTTTTAAAATATCTTTGCTGCATCTAGAATTTATTTTGGTGTAAGGATTGTGGTAGGGCCTGGATTTATGTTTTTTCCTCAAGGGGCCAGACGGTTGTCCTAAAGGCATGTTTGAATAATCCTGCTCCCTTCCCCAGCCACCTCCCTTAAATTCAAAATCCCAATTTAACTATGCAGTAGGATGGATACAAAGAGCATAAACTCAGAGTCAAGTGCCTAGTTCAAATCCCAGCTCCACGGGACCTAGGATAAGTTACCTACCCTTCCTGTGCCTCAGTTTCCTCACCTACAAATGGGAAGAACGATAACCCCTCTGCGTAGAGTTATTGTGAAGATTAAATGAGTTATTACAGGTAAAGGGTGTGGAAAGACGCAACTATATGCTGCGCACAAGAGGCGTGCCTTAGACGTTAAGGCACCTGTGGGTTCAAAGTGAAAGGATAGGAAAAGATATTCCACGCAAATGGTAACAAGAAAGCAGGGTGGGTATATTTATATCAGTCAAAAAGTGCCACAAGAATAAAGAAGGACATTATATAATGATAAAGGGCCAATCCACCAGTAAGATATAACAATCATAAATGTATATGCACCTGGCCGAGCATCCAAATATATGAAACAAATACGGACAGAACTCAAGGGAGAAATAGACAGCAACACGATAATAGTATTAATAAGAGATTTCAATACTTCACTTTCAATGATTGATAGAACCACCAAGCAGAAGATCAGGAAGGAAATAGAGGACTTGAACAACACTATAGACCAATTGGACCTAACTGACATATACAAAACACTCCAGCCAAAAGCAGCAAGCATACATTCTCCTCAAGAGCACAGGGAACATTCTCTAAGATAGATCACATGTTAGGCTACAGGTAAAGGGTGTAGAACAGTGCCCACACACGGGAACTACTACATGTTGGCGATTACTGTTACTAACATTGCATATTAAATGTGCTTTTGATCTGTGAGCCAGTTCCATCCTTTGACAAATACCTACCACTATGCGTCAGGCCATTCCAAGTACTGGGACCCAGAAGTGAACAGCACTAATAGGAGCTGCGCTGCCACCTCCGGCTAGACTTAGTTCTAGTTATCTTCAGCACTTTTGCTGATATTTTAGATGCTGTCTTCCATTATATTTTAAAAGAGGCTAATGGTGGCCAGGCACAGTGGCTCATGCCTGTAATCCTAGCAGTCTGGGAGACCAACGTGGGAGGATTGTTTGA